>NW_023425482.1:13403595-13991095 GCF_014108245.1 Pipistrellus kuhlii
ACTTGGTGGCCACAGAGCCTGGGTCCCCGAGGGAGCTACCGTTTGCTAAAGAAACTCTCCTACACAAAACGCGACTGGGGAGAGGGGAAAGTTTTCGTTTTCAGCTTGATAACATTTTGTTTTGGAACGCCATGCCGAGGGGTTGGTGAAACACACCAATTTTAAAATCTATACCTCTCCGGAAACGTGCAATCTAACCATCAGCTGTGATCAGGCACCTGCTTGGCGTGAATGTCAGAGGCTCGGAGCACGGCGGACTCCGCCTGGCTCCCGGAGCCTCAGCCAGCTGCGAAGTTGTGTTTGGCTCCCACCATGCAGCTGCTGCTTCTGGGCCAAGACAGCCCCAGTCCGAGTCCCCACATAGGTAATATTTCTAATTAGGGATTAGGCTCAACTTCCATTCAAAGAGGAGAGAGCGCTCAGAGCTGGGGGAGGCATCCGGCGCGGACAGAGGACTGACTGCAGCTTGCACAGAGCTCCCATTCAAACGGTGAGCCCAGGGGGGTCCCTGCCCCCAGCGGTGGGAGCCTGTGCGATTGGGCCGCAGCCACAGAGATTTTGATGGAGATGCTCCTTCCTAGATTAGATAGCTTGAGGAGGCATTCTCCACTAGCGTTTTTATTGGGCTCAAACCTGCAGCCTGCCCCTCAAGCACATAATGTTTCAAAGGCTCTGTTGGGATAAGTGCACTAGCTTTTCTTCAGGGCTTTAAGACAAATAGAGAAAAGGAAATGGGCATGGAATCTAAGAAATTTCTTAAAGGAAAAGCAGGTTAGGAGTCGTAGGGAACCAACTCTGCCATCACCTAGATTTTAGACTTCTGTTCTCAAGAACTATTTTATCTAATAAAAAGGTAATTTGCAAATTAGCCATCACTCTGTCACAAAGATGGCAGGGTCCAGTCCTCTCAGCCCCAGTGGCGGGGGAGGGGGGGGAGGTAGATGCTGAGAGCAGGCAGTGTGAGCAGTCTGGTGGAATGCTTTCTTCGTCACCACGGCGACAGGGCAAGAGTTCCGAGCCTGGCCGCAGATGGGCCTCTGGGCCGCACAGAGCCTCTGGGCAGCAGGCGCAGAGTGGCCAGGCCCTGCAGAGAGCTACTAGTGCACGGATTCATGTGCAGGGTTACTAGAAAGACAATAAACTTCTGCTGTTTAAGCCATCCAGCCTGTGGTACTTTGTTACAGCAGTCCTATGAATCTGACATACTTAACTTCTATGAATCTCAGTTTTTTCATCTGTCAAAGGGGAATATGAAGATGTATGCTTAAAGAGCTGTTAGGAAAATCAAATGAAATAACTTGCGGAGTTCTTGGCAAGTAGCAAGTTCTCAATTCATTAGGCTTGTGGTTAATAGAACATTAGCTAAAACGTTCTCCATGTGATTTATATCTCATATTCTATGGAAATCTAAGAATTTGTGAAGACTAAATAGAATAAATGAACCTTCGCTTCTCTAGTAGCTATGCTATTCAACAACTACTAGCTGGTGCCCTGACTCCTTCCAAAATGTAGTACACAATAAACACCCACATACAACACTGAAATTAAAAATAACATGGAAATTGTAAAAAGTAAAAATGTGTGCTCATATTGAGAGGGGGGAAAAAACAAAAACAAAGAACTGATCTACCAAGAATCTGAAGTTAGCTGATTATTCAACTGAATATTTAAATGTTAATTCTGAGCTTCCTGGCAACCAAGGTAAAGAAGGAAAATAGGATACTTTATAATGCCTTCTTTATAAAATGAAGAAAAGCATACCAATTCTTCAGGAGAGGTGAGCTTTGTTTCTTAACAATTGTGAAATTTTGCCAGAGGAATCCCTTTGTGTTAATAGAATAAACCATGGGTTGGCAAACTTTTTTTTAAAAGGTCAGATATTAAATATTATGGGCTTTACAGGCCATATGATCTGTCACAACCACCCCAATTCCACTGTTTTAAAATAACATGAAAGCAACCACAGAAAGGCAAATGAGTGGATGTTCCAGTGTTCCAATAAAACTTTATTTACAATTAACAGGCTGGATTTGGAGGGCTAGATTTGGCCAGTGCACTATAGTTTGCTGAGCTCTGGAATAAAGATAGCACTTTTTACATTCAATTCTAAGTTGACCTACAGCCAAACAATAACAAAATGTGAAAGGATACGAAGGTGACCTTGAGCTGTAGATTTTCTATAAAAGCAAATGTGAATAATTATAACAACAGCCAAATTAAGAAACTATGTATATAACAACTACTGAAAATTTAATTTTGGACAGTTTATAAGATTCCATACAAACATCTATAAAGAGAATCTCGTTAAAATAAATATAAAAAAATTTTTTTTAAGTATTCAATTTGCATCAAAATCTTATTACACTGTTTGTTTCACCCTGAATTTCATTCAACTTACTATAACTGCATTCATTGGCTTTTCATTGCAAAGCTGGATATTTAACTATAAACTACATCCTGCCTCTCCCTTTGTGTGTAAAATTGACAAATGTGTTGTTTTTGGATTCCAGAATTCTGGAGAAAGCCAACTTAAATGAATTAAGATGACTAATGTGTTGATTCTGTTTCCAATCCAACAAAATGTTAATGTAAGAACCCATGTCATATGATGCTATGTGTTTTAGTTCAAATTTAACATCAAATATTGAATAAGGCAGTTTCTAAGCAAATTACCAAGCTAAAAATATTCCTTCGGCGTAGCAAGAACTCCATCTTGTTTAAGTAAATGGAAATTTGAACATCTTTGCTCAGATCAGTCTAAATAAAAAATTAGAAAAATGGAAACCTCCATTATAGTCAACAGCATTGATTCCGCCTCGTGTGGAAAGGAGCACAGTACTGTATATCAAGGAAAAGGATTCATTTAAAGTGGGTCGGCCATAATCATGACTTCAAAGAATATTCTATATGCCACAAACACCTAAGCAAAAGAACGCTTTTCTGGAGAGTCATCACATCCATGGTGAAGGATCATCAAGACAGCACAAATACAGTTGTATGCCTGACAATCCAAGCAAGTGTCTGAACATCCAGCTACTCCGGGGTGCCTGGCTTACTAGTTCTCTGGCAGCATGATAATGTTTTTACCAATGTTTTCATTGCATTGACTTAACGTTTGGCTGAGGGGTTCTTGTGGCTATAACATACTGCTACACGGTTTTGTTTTAAGTGAAGTAACATTAGTTTTTCATCACATAATATCTGAGTAATTCCTATTTCCAACGAGGCAGTTAACTATTACACTTTTCAAAGCTGGAAGTGTTGCAAAAACCTGAATTCACTTCTATAAACATTTACCGTGCACCATGAATAAGACACTAAATGTCACGTCTTGGATGTTGAACTAATTCTAATATCAAACCTTTCCAGGTTTCATAAATTAATTACATTTGCTGACCACCAAAAAAATTTTTTTTTCAATAATTGCCTTCTGCGTGGAAATCAATTCTATTAAGACATTATAAAAAGAAGGAAATCAATCATTAGAGGGTCCCATCTTTCAAAAAAAAAAAGAAATTTAAATTTTTATAAGGAAGAATTTAGAAAGCCAGAGTCTAGAAATGGAAACTACACAGAATATATGTATTTTGCCCCTAGGTTTAAGATTCAACTATGACAGGCTGTCAGTAACTGAATTTTTTTTTTTTCATTACCTGCCAGTTATTTAGGAAATTTCCATTGTTTAGCAAAGGGCAATTCTGAAATCAATACTACTTTATAGAAATTACATGCTAATAAATCCATCAGATAGTGACCAGTGCAATAAAAAGTTAACATAAACATCTCTAGGCATATTTTCATATCCAATTCTATTCAATGATTCTTTTCATGAAAGAATTCTCTGGAGCAAGGGTACATATTTTAACTGCTACTAAGGATTACAATTCCTGAAAAATATTAGTATTTCTTAATTCAGTGTCCAACACGGCACGCAAATGCCTGGTTATGAAAACATTTGTTTTCTCCCTATCAACAGGGGCCAGAAGTTCCATGATGTTCTCAAAGAAGTACAGAATGAAAACAAAAACAAAAACAAAAAAAACAGTTAAAATCTAGTGACCTGGAATATTATTATTTTTTTTTAAGCAGAAAGCTGTGAAAACGTTTTGTTTGTTTCTCTGAAAGGCAAACAGAAAGAAGTCAAGTACTGTGCACTTAAAACCTTCTCAGAACAAGTCCATCTGTGCAATCCTACCTTCTCCGCGTCAGAGTGGGACCTTAACCATTTCAAGACCAAACCCTGCTCGGCACTTAAATGACCTCTGCAGCACCTTTGGCTGCGAGCAGACACCCAGAGGGCTTAAATACCTTTGTGAGGGGAGCTCATTTGCTCAGATAGTCTGTCCTGTTACTGGAAACAGGCACTCCCGCCCCCCCCTTTCTGGTTCCTAAAGGGTGATAAAAACAGGACAAAGGAAACTCCTTCCGAAAACCATTCCCCATGAGAAAGTAACCTCCACGGGAGCAGGAATGCTTTGCTCACGCTGTGTCCCTGGGTCCAGGAACAGTGCCGGGCACAGGAGGCACTCAGCTCAGTATGTGTTAAGAGAATGACTTACTGAGTGAGTGCTCTTCATCTGGGTAGCGTCCATAACAGAACGCAATGCCTCTTTGATAGCAGAGTTCTTATGGGTTGAATTGTGTCGCTAAAATATGTAGAAGTCCTAACCCACAGAACTTCGGGATGTGACTTCATTTGGAAATAGGGCCTTTACAGAGGTGATTACATCATAATCTAACATGACTGGTGTCCCTATGAAAGGGAAAAGTTGTACAGAGACAGATACACAGAGGGCCGGTGATGTGAAGACACAGGAGAATGCCATCTGAAGACAGAGGAGGAGACTGGAACTGTGGGCCACGAGCCAGGAAATATCTGAGCCTGCCAGAAACTGAGAGAGACAAGGAGGGGTCCGTCCCCTACAAGTTTCAGGGGGAGCACAGCCCTGCCAACACCTCGATTTTATACTTCTAGCCTCCAGCACTTGGGAATAATCAATTTCTGCTTACGTCACCCAGCTTGTGGTCCTTTGTTATGGCAGCCTGAGTAAACTAACACAACAGAGAATAAGGCTAAAGCCCCAGAATTCACCACAAATTGGTACTAATTTATACACCTGACAGTCTTTTAACCTTCATCTAAGGAGACCTGTAAGTGATAGACTATTCTCATAGGGCACCAGAGATACAAGTCATGGTACAAGGGGTGGACTGTATTGGGTACCTGCCATTCATGCTTCATTCTCCCACCCCATCTCACTCCAGCAACAGCTGCAAATAGCTTCCCACCAACTCCACACAAATGCAGCTGGACAGGCCCACCTGGGAGTGCCATGTGGCTCCCTCCATTCATTTTCTGACGCTGCAGCATGGAATACCTGCAGAACCCTGCTTGGGACTCACACTGCAACGTGCTAAGGCATTAATATCTGTGGGGCTACCCTGGTCTTATGGGGATGGGAGACATGGATAAGTGCATGAGCCCTTCATTCCGAAGGCAGGCAGCTCGGAGATGCACTTCACTGAGCTCCTCAGAGTCCTCGGCATCGAGCACGATTGACCCAGAGCACTGCACAACTCAGTGATACATCCTTTGTAATCCACCCCCCACACCCCCTCTGAAGCCAAATCCCAATTATCTACAAATCAGTCTTTGTCTCGGGTTCCGCTTTCAGGGGGAACATAAAAGTCTCTGAAAACATTTTCAGTATGGAAATCTTACAACCTCCTTACAACGGGAATCATTAGCAAAATTTTTCCCTCCATTCTAATCGGCTGAACGCTACTTGCTTACAGAAGTCTGCCCACTGGTCCCGGTTCTGTGCTTGGTGTGAGCCAGGATTTTCTCTCTCCTGGAGAGCTATCGCAGGAACTATGGTGACCTTCTCTTCCATTGGGTAACTAAGGCATGCTCCCAAGACACGACTGGAAGACTTTGCCAGCCCTTAGCTTGTCTGTGCTCCAGCCAGAAATGAACACTATATTCTAGACGCTTACCTTTCCGTACAACAAGCCATAAAGGTTCTAACCAACCAAAGGCATTAACAGGCTGTCTGCACTGGAGGCTTTCTTTCTGCAAACGTTAAGGGCTGCAAGAAAGGTGGCAGGGTAGAAACTCCTTGGAGCAGGCGATAGAGATGCAAATGCCAGTTGCGATCCAGGAGCCCCATTTCCAGCATTTGCTCATTTCCAGTTTTTGCTTCTGACAAAAAGTTAAGAAAACACACCGTGGAATGGCACATCAGCACTCCGCTCCTGCTCCAGGAGCACATGGCTCTCGCAGGCTGGATTATGGCCGATGGCAGTTGGGTGACGGCGGTGGAAGTTAGGCAGACGCCCGCTGACTTCTCAGAGTGGCTCCCCCAAATGCGTTTTATTATCATGCAGGGGGAAAATAATTTTGAGGACTCAATCAAGAGATATGCATTCTTACTATATCTTCATTACTTAGAAAAGTTCAATTAAACCAGAGAGGTTTACTCATTCTCGACGGTTCCTTCTTCTCATAGGTCACAGGTAGGAAGCACAAACTCCCATGAGGAATCACACATGGGCCCCCTGAGAAGTAAGTGCCAGACTCCTGCAGTCCTGCCCTCCATTCCTCTTTGGTTTTCACATCCTGTTTTGAACTAACTGTGTCATGCACATCTTTATGGCTCAACTGCGTTCTAAATAAGCCTTATAAGAGATAAAGCAAATTAGTTGCAAGTTGTAAACGTCCGCTGGCAAGTATAATAGCATGGGGTCTTAACGGGAGAAGTAGATTTAATAAAATTATAAAGAAATATTTCACCGAAGACAGAATAATTAAAAGGCACAGTGTCCTGTCAGCAAAGCTGGGCTGGCCCCTGCAGCATTCCCAGAGGGAGTGGCACTGCTGAGAGACTCTGGGGTCCTCCCACAGCGCCCCCAAAGGACAGATGGTGGCCCCACAACCACCTTCTGGACAGCGTTCATCATTGCAGCCACTTAGAAAGCTCATCTGTTCAAAAGCATCCCACGTGGCTTGCCCCTGCGCTGTCTCCCTTTGACAAGGGCTCAGTGGCCTGCTCTGGGCCTCTCCCTTCCTCCTGTGAGTTCGTGATGCTCACCCCCCAGGGGAAAGGGTCAGCTCTCAATGGATATGGAAAAGACAGACCTACTGTAGTCCGTCTCTTCTGTTAAAAGTCTGAATCCTATCCCGGTGGAATGCACAAAACCATGGCTTTGCATCAGTCCCTCCTGCTGTTCACTGGCAATTCAGCACACTGCCAACGGGCAGCTGAACATAACGGGCAAGTATGTACCACCCTCCCAAAGCGGAGCAGAGACTGCGACCACTGTCGAGTTGTTCTTCAGCAGGTGGGCTCATGGATTCCAAACTCTAGCGATTTTTCTTCCCTATTTCATACAAGGGTGCAATTAGACCAGTTCTTCTTTACCTCTTAAGAAAACAAAAATCCTCCCTATATTGGAAAATTTGTCCATCATAAAAAGTTAAGAAAATAAATTTGAAACTCAGTCCTGGAAACAGAATAATAGGTGGAGGGGACTCATGGTGGACAATACACGGTGACAGGCATCACGCGGGGGGCTTTCACTTCATCCCACTGAGTCCTCATGGCTCCGTGAGGCTGGCATCACGGCACCCACCTCCCAGTGAGGAAACGGACACTTGGGGATTAAGGATACAGCCCAAGGTCCACCGCTATCAAGTTGGACAGCATTAAAGTAAAAAAGACCAAAAAAAATTGTGTCTAGTTATCCAAGAATAAGGACTCACAATCTAAACACTATGTAGTCGACAGTATTTACTGTCTACAGTATTTACTACTGTAGATATACAGCAGTTAGACATTTATGTTGTGGCCCAATCTTCCTAAGGCTTAATAATTGTAACCATGCTCGTGTTTTATTGTTGAAGAGATGGGGTGCGGGGAGGCAGCTTTCCCTTCAGATGTGTCTCCATTTGTGTTAATGTCCCAGATCCCTGGTCCCTCCCCCTGCCCCTCACTTACTCCTGCCCACTGGAGGCAGTGCAGCTTACATGATTCGATCTACCCGTGAAAACCAGGCACACACAGGCCTGCCATCCCTCTCCTCTCACAGACAGCACATGCCCTGCTCTGCACCGCTGTGTGGAGCATGCGCAGGGCTGGGTCTGCCCTCGGGGATGGCCTGGAGGGGCCCAGCACTGACCCATTTCCCTGTCCGATTCAGGTGCTCAGGAGAGAGAGCCCACTAGCTCACACATGCAAACCATATTCTCCAATATCAACTTGGCCAGTCATTACTGTGATGTCCTAGCCTTCCATTTGCCTTATCATTGGTCCTGTTTCTCAATCAGCTTATACTTGGGGGCCCTGCACACCCCAAAACCTTTTTTTGTTTGTTTGTTTTGTTAATCCTTATCCGAGGATATTTTTCCCATTGATTTTTAGAGAGTGGAAAGAAGGAAGGGAGGGGGAGAAAGAGAGAGACATTGATGTGAGAGAGACATATCAATTGGTTGCCTCTTGCACATACCCCAACCAGGGCCAGGGAACGAACCTGCAATCCGGGTACATGCCTTTAATCAGGAATCAAACCCAAGATCCACTGGTGCAAGGGCTGATGCTCTAACCACTGAGCATACCAGCCAGAACCCCAAAACCTCTTTCTGTGTTAATGGGCCCATCTGAGCTTAGAATTCTCTCATTAGAGTGAAAAGCTCCATGGTCCTCAAGTTTCTATAATTTGAGTGTAGCCACACATCTCAAAACAGCTTAGAACTTATAAACAGATGCACATTATTAGGTTTTTGTCCCCAAGGCACAAAAGGGTTCGCAAGTCACGTGATTAAGACTAGAGCCAGCGAGTTCTGAGTGAGAGATGGGAGAAAGCACACCAACCTAGACACACGGGAAACAGGCCGGTTCCACCATGCCCTGGGAGCCCAGGAAACCTGTTATAAACCAGAATCAAGCTTGTTATAAATTTGAATCGATACTACAAGCGAACACGTTTTTTTAGCTCTGTGATATTCCTTGTTTCACTGTATCGCCATAATTTTTAAAAAAGCATAGGCATATCCTGCAATCCCATGCTTTGTAAAAGATTCCATTATCAGAGTAATCATTATTGAACCTTTTAGTCCAGATGTAATTTCTTACATGTTACAACAAGTTTGGCACGCGTTGTGAATTTCAGCCAAGGTTGATCAAGTTCAATAACTTGGCTAACCAACCATGTGTACGACTCATTATAGAAGTAATAAATAGATTCATCAAAATGGACATGAAAAAGCCGTAAGAAAATCGGATGCCATTTCCAGGCTGCCTCGTAAAAGCGCCTCTTGGACGGTAATATAATTTTATATATAGTTATCGCACCTACTCATCATTCAATAGCAGGCATATATAAAACAATCACCAGCCCTCATATGCATGCTGAATAAATCCCAGTCCCAAAGGTGAATTCTCCACACCAGAGACCTCAAAATTCGCATCGATACACACGGGCTTATAGGCTCAATTCCCGAGAGAATTCAGGTCGGGTAGGAAGGGAGTTAGACAGCCATGCCTACAAATGTCCTTTTCCTGCCCATTATCTTCTGGGGGTCCGTGTTAGTGGCTGTGCTTTATTTTTCAGTAATGCTTTCACTCCAATTATTCTCTTAGCCTACTGATAATTGAAAATTGTAGCAGAGAAAAAAAGAAAGCCTGAGTTAGATGGAAGTCATGGATGGAAGAAAGAACTCCCAGTGCTAGAGCAGAAAAATCTCCCATCACTGAATATGCAGAAATCAGCAAAGCTGGCCTCGGGCATATGAACACCATTCACAAAATTTCCTTTCCAGGGACAGCAAAATTTGAATGACTGCAGTGTTAAAAAGCTAAACTCCCCCCACTACACTGCCTTCTTCGATGCTTCTGAAAGAAACTCAAACACTATTAGAAATGTTCATTTTTTTTAAGGAAGCGAAAGCCTCCCCTTCTCACAGAGAAATTGTCCCCACATTTGGTCAACCAACAGGGGAGCTGGCAGCATCACGTTCTGAATTAAACCCTGGAAGTCACGCTGCACATTTCGCACACTGCCCGGTGCTAACACTGCCCTGGGTGAGGCACTGTGGGGGTCTTCTCTCCGGGAGGGGGGCCCGAGGGAGAGCCTGCACCCCGGTTCTCAGCCAGGCCCTGTCCTCACTTACAGAGCGCCGGGGAGCCAGGCTTGTCCACACGGCAGAGCCTGCACTATTACAGCATTTGGACGTTTCGACATGCAGGCAACCCCTGTTCCATGTGTGCCTCCTTCTCCCTCCCATTCTCTGTGCCACCAGCACCGCAAGGCACCAGAAACTTCCTCCTGTTCAGTGCAATGGTTTCTGCTACATTTCCTCTCTCGCACCCGGGTCGAGGGGTCACTGTGTGACAATACGATGAACGTCCTCACCCTCTCCTGGTTCTTCTCGCATCCATCACGGAGGCACGGTCAAGCTCTCTGAAGCCGGAGCTGTCCTCTTCACAACAAGGAAAAGAGGCCCGGCCATTCATTACGGACAGCCGGGGGATGTGGATTTTTAACTCCGCACGAGCAGAGCATTATGGCAGCGGAGCGCTTTGTTTTCTCAAAAAAGTCAGCAACTGCCAAATCCTTCCAAGAGCTTAAATACCATCATGACAGATACTGATGTACAGAAAGATTAAAGTAAGATCTGAAACTAACCAGAGAATGAAGATGTGAGCCAGAGATGTGCTTTGAAGAACAGACGTAATGAAGAAGAAAAAAATCTCATTTCAATTGTCATGATGGGGGGGGGGGGAGGTTAAAGGGGACGAAGGGAAGAGGGCTTAATAGTTCCCAAAAGACCCAGAGTAGAGGTCAGATTCAGCAGGCGTGACAAGAACCGTGTGCATAGACAGCGGCCTTTGCAACATCCATACTATTGTTTGCTGCAATGCCCAGCGCTGGAGAGGTGGTTTAAATCTCTAAAGAAAGATTTCTGACGACTGTCCAGAGCTGCCATCAGTCATAGCCGCCGGTTTTCTAACACGGGCTTCACAATAGAGCCATCCTGCTCGCATGTTGACTCTGAAATCCAATACTAATATTTGCGCAAACTGTAGAGTCAACATGAACGATGTTTGCTGTTGCTCATTTGTCACAAGAGTGAATCCTCCCCACCATCATGAACACACCCATGCACACACACAGAGAGCCTACAACGTAAAGCCCTTCTTCATGAAAACAGCCCAGGAGCGTGTGAGAGGACACATGTGACTCCCAAATGCCTGCATAGGAACCTCGGAATCCGTTGGGAGGTAGAAGCATTCTACAGACTGTGTAGTTGCATGCCTCATTTCTGCACGTGACAGCTCTGTGGTGTTTTGTTCCCTTCCCGGCCCCTCTCGGCCTTCCAAGTGCACCCCCTGCTTTTGTGAGCTGGCATCTCTGTGATTAGCCTCGCATGGCGAGCAGTCTGGGAGGGTCAGTAGTTCAAGCTTCATAGACATATAAAGCCATCAGCCTTTGTTCTTCGAAGGTTAATTTGAAATCATTTCACTTTCAGGTACTTCTCTGGGACAGTTTAAACCAAATACATGACGTGACTGTGTGTGTTTGGAAAGTACCCTTTGGAAAGTATCCGCTATTAAATTCTTCAACGCAAACAGGTCCGAGCTTTGTAATAACTAGAATATGAACTCTAGAAAGCAATTCTTTTTTTTTTTAATATATTTTATTAATTTTTTACAGAGAGGAAGGGAGAGAGATAGAAAGGTAGAAACGTCAATGAGAGAGAAACATCAACCAGCTGCCTCTTGCACACCCCCTACTGGGGATGTGCCCGCAACCAACGTACATGCCCCTGACCGGAATCGAACCTGGGACCTTTCAGTCCGCAGACGGACCTTCTACCACTGAGCCAAACTGGTTTCGGCTAGAAAGCAATTCTTAAGGATTGGGTATGCTTTCCTAAAATTTTAAAATTCTTAACATTAGCTTTTACATTGTACACACTGGGCAATAAAAAGTTTGCGTGGACTTTGTTGATCCAAATAGTATCAAAACTATTTTCCCTGCAAAAAGCGTGACTACTTTCCCTGCAGCCTGACAGAATGTAAAATCTGAAGTTGAAGCTACAATTCTCTATCTTACGCTGAAACGCTGTGCTTTGCAGCTGCTGCGCCATTTGAGAAGCCGAGGAAGGGAATGGAGCAGAGAAGAATTATGGCAATTATAAAATCTCGCTGGTATACACTGTCAGATTAATCACCAGCATTAGCAGGGCTCGGCTCCGCCATCAGCAGCGTGAGGAACGGAGAGCCGAGAGCTCCAGGCTAAGGCGCAACTCGGAGCAGAGCGCAGATGCCAGCTATGGAGTGCCAGCCAGAGCTGCAAGAGAAATCTGTCCACACACACACACACACACACACACACACACACAAAGAGAGAGAGAGAGAGAGAGAGAGAGAGAGAGAATAAAAAGAGGGAGTAAGCGTGCCACTCAAACTAACCACTAATTTCCAGCAAATATTATCTGAACAGTACATTACTGCATAGACTGTAAGCATGAGCATTCCAAGACTGAAAGCATGAGCTTTCAAAGAATCATAATACAGCTGCGTGCCTATTACCACAAGGCAAGCAGTGGAACTGTGATTAATATAAATTCAAGAATCTACACATTGTTCTTTTAGTGAGGGCGACTTCTCACTCACCCTGCCTTCCCTATGGTTACTCAGAAGCTGCGTTCTTGCAAATGAACCCTAAGAAAAGCCAGAGACTATCAGTAAGACTTTAAAAAGCATCAGTGAAGATTAAAAAAAAAAATTTATCTTTAATTTATAGGAACATGTCTGGTGGTTCATGTGTAGATATCTTCTCAAGAATGAGAAGGAAAGGTTTTAGTGTTCTGCACTTTTTAAATATGAATTAAAAAATACAGAAATAATTATACTGTACTCAGAGGCATACATGCACAAAAAGAAATATATATATATTATAAAGAACACAGAAGCACAAAGATAAAGTTGCTAACATTTTGGTTAGTGTGTAACTCTATAAGGTTAATGTGTAAATTCTGTTTGATACTAACACTGAAGAGACACAACAGTGGAATCAGTAGTCATCTAGTGTCTGACTACACAAATGACCACATAAAGGGTGTGTTTGTGGGTGTGAGCCAACCAGTCCACACCCTCCAGGCAGCCCTCACTGCACACCTTAAACAGAGCTCTGAGCTCAGCCTCCAAAAGGACCAGGCAGGCAGGTAATGGAACAGGACCACGTGAGATACTCTTGCCTCTGTGCAGCGAATCAGCCTGCAGGGGGCAGCATGGCTCGGGCTCAGTGCAATTCCCCTGGGTGGACACAGGGACTCGGTGTTCCCAGCTCTCTGAACCTTCAAGAGTCAGAAATCAAGATTTTTAACATGTTGGCAAGTAATCTAAATCAAAACAAGAAACACGACAGGCCATTATGGCGTGGCCTCAACAAATCATCTGAGGGCCAGATCCAGGCTACAGACCTCTGCCCTGATTGCGTAGCTCTGCTCCTGGCCAGATGGCCCCCGGTTAGAGGAATGAGCAGAATGAAAACGCGCCCCTCCCTTAATCCCTCTCCCGTGATATCAAGCTACTCACTAGCAAGACAGTGAAGCTCCAGCTCAAACGGGAGGACGGGAGGCAGCGGAGGGAGGCCTGCTCCCAGAGGCAGAACATTGAGGCACACACACGAACCAGGGTTCTTCTCTAGACAAAACCACCCAGCCCGAACAACCAGCCTGGGAGGGAGAAGGCAGAGTGGGGACCGAAGTCTCTGTTGCTAACGCGGAAAGAGTTCTTGGAGGTAATGCATCACTTTCTGGCTTAGATGGAAGACTGGTCCCCATGACAGGCGCACAACCTAATCCCCTGAATCCTGAGGGTACCTTACATGGCAAAAAGGACTCTGCAGACATGTTTAAGGCATGGGTCTTGAGATGGGGTGACTATCCTGGCTTTTCCAGAGGGACCCTAAATATAAGCGCACAAGGGGACCATATGAGAGGGAGGTCTGACTTCACGGAAGGTGATGTGATGGTGAAGCAGAAGGTGGAGTGATGCACCATGAAGGTAACAGGTGGAGGGAAGGACCCCAAGCCAAGGAGCACGGATGGGCATTAGAGGCTTCAAAAAGGACAAGGAAATGGACTCTCCCTTAGAAGAGTGTCAGCCCTGCTGACATCTTCACTTCTGCCCCATGAAACTGATCTTGGACGTCTGACCTCTAGGAAACCAATTAATAATGCATGTGGTCCTAATAAATAAGGGACGTGTAAGGAGCATGTGAATGTTGGGTGTACATGTGTGCAGGAAGGTATGTCTGAGACTGCCAGAATAATGGCACACACACACGATCGCTCTCCTCTTGTGAGTCCCTCCCTGGTCAGGACAACAGGCAGTAAGACCGGGAGAAACACTGGGCCAGCTGCAAATGCTACGTCTGGAAGGGAAAGGCCCCAGTCAGCTCTTCGGGCCCCGAGGATGGGGAGTGTTGGCAAAAACCTGCCTCTCTCGCTGCCTGAGATGCTTCCCCGTATGGACCGCTTACAGCGCTCTCCACCCTGTCAAACGTGCAGTCTGGTAACTGTACAGGAGCTTAGAATGGAGACTTCCTGTGCTAACAGATAAAGTTGTAAGGGCATATTTTGTTTCTTTTTGTAATGCCAACTTGGAATGCAGTGACGATCCCTCGGCTGAGAGAAGCCTCTGCAGCCCAGCTGCTGGCTCCTAGGAGCCCCACTGGACGACACAGCCGTGCAGAAAAGCTGAAGGCACTAGAGCGAAAGATGGAAAAAGTTTTGAGATTTCATCCTCCCAGCCTTTGGCGGCTGATGCAGCAGAGTCTCTCCGTTTGAAAGAGATGGATTATTTTCATTCTTCCGCTTCGTGTGATCGCCAGGAAAGCCGTTTCCAGAATCAAGATGTCGCTGGCAATTTGGATGTCACATACACAAACAGGCACGGGGTTCATGCTTCCCATGTACATCCGTACTAGCTCTGCCGTGGACGCGGGGATAAGGGCCTGGCCAGTGGGAACGTGAGCCAGCCGGGACAAAATGTACTGGGCAAGAACTGACGTTTCCACCCGTGAAACCTCAGCACAATGACGACCGTGGCGTCTCTGCCTCTGAAGGTTTCCACCCCTAAGGATCTGGCTAGAGTCGCAGCCTGGCAACTCTGGATGGGACGGCATCCTTTCCATACGTCTAGTCATCACCACTGAATCAATTGCCTAATGCACAACAAAGTGACCTGACGCCAGCATATCCTGACAGAAAATACCTAGACAGAACCTCTTTGACTCTGCCCATTAGGGAGTAAAGGACTCTCTTCCTCTCTCCATCCTCTTCCTCCTTTCTGACAACTGTTGGGTTATTTTTCCCCAACTGCAAGCAATCACAGTACCCTCTCCAAGGCTGCATTCACACGCTGTGCTTTAGTTGATCCTTACGAAATGGTGAAAGAAATTATGATTCTCTGGGTTGGACAGATAAGGAGAGGAAGGCTCAAAATAGTTAAGTGACTTGCCTTAGGTCACGTAAGTTAATGACACTCTGTCTCATAGCCCCGTCTTCTAACAAGCCCCAATGGTCTCCAATAAAACTCGTCATATCTTTGCAAGTGCTGATAAGATTCTGTCCAATGACACATTCTTTGGCGTGATCAAGAAAAATTGGACAGCCAAGTTGGACACTGATGCTTAATGTCCCGGGCAGTCCTATAAACCACCCTAAACTCAAGGGAGCGTGTGCTCTGATGCCACACGCTCACAATAAAGATGTTACTAGGATGCATTTGTTTAAGATATAATAGTTTTCCTCCCACTTTCCCCCCATCCTCAGGTTTAACTCTTTTTTTCTTTCGACTGCCACAAAATTAACCTTGTCCCTTTTTTTTCTTTCTACTGAGTCTTTTTTTTTTTTTTTTTTACAAGACGCTACTATCTAAACTCCAAACAAAACAAAAAAGTCTAAAATGTTTCCTTTCCTACTAAAGACAAGTCAATGCCTAAAACAGTGATTTCAAAAGGTCATTTTAGGACACACTCACAGATATTAGGGCAGCCTTTGGCGGATCCAAGAACCAGGAAGCTAGGAAAACACCAAACTAACTTTCAGTAACCAGATAGCCTGGCCTCCTGTCCCTAACATGACAACACCTTATTAAGTGCCTGCAATGTTGAGCAGGCAGTCTCCTGGGCACCCTGGAGTTCCCATCTTTGCAGAGCAGAAATATCATCCATGTTTCCCAGATGTGGGACCGCAGCTCAGAGAAGGAAGGTAACTTGCCCCAAGCCACTCAGAGGGGACGTGGTGAGGCCAGGTTTCAAAACTAGGTCACGTCTGCTTCCTGAGTCAGTATTCCCTCTCCTGCACCGTGCCGCCTCCCCAGACAGAAACCCGCCACCTATCAAGCTTCCCCTGACTGTCAGCAGAGCTATTTTCAGCCGTGGTACAATTTCACCACGCAGGAGCCAGGCTCCTCAAATGAGGTAATGCGTAGGAAAGCTCTGAAGAGTGGTGATGGCCATTAATAGACAATCTGGGGAAATCTGCAAAACCAAAATAACCAAATGCCACTTATTGTGTTATCTCAGGACAATCCATCATTGCAAGCTGACCTACTGTGTGTGTTTTCTGGGTGCTTCCTCCTTCAATGCAGGCACTAAGCAGCAGTGCCCATGATCTACCTGAGGGTGTAGCCGGCGTGATAGATGAGACTTCTATGCTTAAAAGTTTTTAGTGGAGCAGACGGGGAAGGTGGGCCAACTTCTTCCTAATGAATTTTCTCTCGATCACAAGATTGAATATGTACTTAAAGTAATAGACACTTGGAGATAAATTAACTTCTAAGAGAAAGGAACATTTTGAAAATTAAATTATGACATGAATCAGGCAATCAATTAGCAATCAATACATAGCCAATAGTTACTGCATGGAAGATGAACAGGCAATTCATAAGAGAGTAAATACAAATGGAGGAACGAAGGGAGAGCTGATCAATCTCACGAACAATCAAGAGACATGAAAATTAAAGTGATACTTTTTAAAAATGTTTTAATTGCCTAGGTTGGCAAGGATGCGAGGCATTCCATTGGTATAAGCTCCCAGGGGTGTGGTTGGACAAAAATCAGCCAAGATATTAAGGTTAGGAACAAATCCCCTGATTCAGCAACTCCACTTCCAGGAAATAAAACTATAGAATAGTCACAGATATGTAAGAACACTTAACTGCAAAATGTTCATCTCCATTCTACCGATATCAAAATGTTGAAATCCACCCAAATGTGCCACAGTAAAAGACTGGATAGAAACATATCAGAAAATAATACTATGTAACTTCTTAAGAGGATGTAGAATAGTCAACAGCAGGGAAGAATGCTCCTGAACCACAGCAGAGTGGGAAAATCACAAAGGAAAAGAAAGGAAACCTGCTAAGAATCAAATATTCTAAATATTAAGTTATTTCTGGTTAGTATGTGACTTTCTTATTAGCCTTTATTTTTTACTTCTCTGAATTTTCTAAGGTTCCTATGAAAAAAATTAATGTTTCATAACAATAACATATAATTTTAAAATACGTTATGAGAAGGCATGTAAAGCTGGTCCGGCCTCACACCTGGCATAAACATGAACTTGACAAATGCTGGCTCCTGTTCCTCTGTAATTCTTCCTCTCCTCACTCCCCACCCCCCACCCATTTCACAGGAACACCAAAGGGGAACTGGGTAGCGAAAGTGTCTGTACTAATTCATGGCCGCCCAGCAGTTCAGAGATTACATCTGCCTCCCTCCCTACAGACACCACAACCAGCACACAGAGTGGCAGAGAGCGGGCTTTTACTGATGCTAAGGTAACTTTGCTGATTTCAGATTGGATGAGCTGCTTGGAAAGAGCTTGGTCAGGAGTGTGCACTATTCCTTGGAACAAGGAGGCAGCACATAGAACAAAGAGGGCCCCTGACATGTTGTCAGAAATCCTCTGCTCTAATTCTGCAGGCACCCATCCATCACTCAGGAGCTGTGTGATCTCGGCGTAAGATAGAATTGTAGCTTAAACTTCAGATTTTACATTCTGTAAAAAGAGCTAGCAGCAGAAAATGATCTTACAGTGATCAGTAAATACTAATTATTCCAGAATCATTAAGCAAATTTTAGAGGTAGGAATGATAAATGGAAAATGTTTTGTTAGTTTTAACTTGTTTCCACATGACAACACAAGAAACTTCTTTGGTTCTGATTTCATTTCTCTTTATATGAGATAATTTGTTAATATGCAAGGACTGGCTCTATCCACTTTGCTAGTTCCTTTGTAATTCTTACCCTCCTACCCCCCCACTCATCCATCCCTCCCCCAACCTAAGAAGAAATAGTATAACACTGGAATAACAACCCCCCACCCCCATCTCACCCTCATAAACTCTCTCCTTCTGTCTGGCACATGCACACAATGCTAGATCTCCTCTCGGGGTCCAGTGAGGAAACCTCGATTTGCTTTCAGAGATGGCACAATCTGAATATGGCTTCTAACAAGAAGGATCCAGAAAACCAAGTGCCACAGCCTGGTAAACAAATAACTCACAGATTAGAAAAAAATGAGATTCTAACCATGTCACCCAGATCATCAAAGAGGAGGCTACTCCCTGTTTACCTCATTTAGTTAGGCTTGTGTAGATAAAGACTGGCACTTCGTGAAAGGCAGGGTTTTTGGCAAAAGGAAGATAATGAATTTAGGCAAGAAACTCTAGCTTTGGATCAATCTACGGGAGCCCTTTATTTAAGAAATTTTTGCAAGAAGACCCTCCAATTTGCCCCGAAATGTTATTCTGCAAAAGGCTCAGGACTCACATATGAAGTCTGTGTATATGCTTCAGAAAGTGCAGGAAAGAATGTGGGCTGCATCACATCAAATAAGTGACCTTCAATTGTCAACACGTCTTTTACTATAAAATCTGTAATAATTCCCAGAATAACCATCTAATTTTAACAACTTTTATTTGATAAACAACAAATATATCTGTACAGGAATGACCAAAATTTCTTTACTCTGATTAAATAGTTTTGCAATATTACAAAAGTAAAGTCACAATGCTTTCAGGCCCTTTCATTTTCAAAAGAGAAAAAGTAGGCTGCTGAGAGAAAGAATAATATAAATAAATGTAATATGGTACAATGTATTCATTTTTTCCCCATATAAAATCTGAAAATAAGCAGTTTTATAAAGCCAAAAGTGTTTTCTTTTCTGGGCCAAATTTCTGTTTGAGAACTGAAGCTTGCAATTAATGGGCCGCCTCAAACTTCAGTTATG
Source organism: Pipistrellus kuhlii (assembly GCF_014108245.1). NCBI lineage: Eukaryota > Metazoa > Chordata > Mammalia > Chiroptera > Vespertilionidae > Pipistrellus > Pipistrellus kuhlii. The sequence continues at coordinate 13,422,905 of NW_023425482.1, forward strand.
GAGCCAAGATAAAAATTACTCTCCTTAAGATCTTGTATGTGTAGAATAATGGCTATTTGGTTCAAATTAAGCATTTGGTTCAATGTGTCCTCTCTTACTTAAGAAATATATACTAAGCCCAAAAGGGCACATTTTCTTCTAAATCAAGAACATATCATTAATAAACAATCTAAATATAATAAATTATATAATACTGGGTGGTAAGGCCAGGTTGGCAGGGGCAGGGAAACTCCATATTCTTAGAAAAAAGTATAAGATCGCCAAGGCATTCTAAATGACCTTACACAGAGGCATCGGTATTTAAATATTTAAATTTCCACTTAGGAAAAAAAAATCACATTATTGATAGGATAGCACACTCAAAACCAATAATGTCATGAAAACACATGCCCTTGTGTAATTTGGCAGGAGAGGCTGCTCCCTCAATACAATAGACCTTTTTATTAAATGGATCTCTGCATCCTTGGCATTTTATGCCACAAAAACACCCAAAAACAAAAAAAAGGGGAGGTGAGAAATAAAAAGAAACAAACATGACACTAGTAACAGTCTTCAGTTTGAACTGTTTCACCAAGAAGTATAAGACCTAAAAGATATGTTAGGAAAGTAAGAGACATTATTTAACAAAAATGAAAGCAAGCCTGGCTGGAGAGGAGGAAAACTCCAGAGATGCTGCAGCTTTTGTGCGACTATACCAAAGGGCAACAGAGCCCTCTAGTGGAGAAAACATATAAGTAGATGGTTCTATTTCAGGTTAATTTACAGGGAAAATATGAAGAATCTTTTCTTTCATGATGACTATGTCATTGTATTACGTAAAAGCAAAAAATCATATTTAAACTAGGTATTATGTAAAATAATTTCCAAATTTTAAAACCTCATTTAACCCTTGTAATATCAATCGGGATAAAAATTATATTTTTAAAAAGATCCTCTTTAAATTAGGACTCTGAACAATTTTGTCCTTGAACAATAGCTTATATAACTCTCATCTGTTATGCTGGCATTATAACAAATAAATTAAAATCTGAAACTACATGCAAGTATGAAATTCAACTGATTTCATGAAACAAAAAGTTTCAATTGAGATCAGGTATATTATATAGACATTACTCTCTATATATTACTTATTAATATTTTTAAATAAGTTTTTAATGATTGTCCAAAGTATGAGATGAGGCTCATTAGAATACTTCAATAGGTCTTTTTAGAAAGCATATAAAGCTTCTCAAATACTCTGATCATGTTATTTCCATACATAGTCAATTTTCAAGAATAGCAAATACAAAACGGTTGCTTAATTCTTAAGATAATAAATCTCAATTTTCATGTACAATTGTTCAAGGACTTTTTCCAAGATAGTAAAAAATCTCAATAGTTACTCAGAACAAAACAATTTCGAAATAATTTTACTTGTAATAAACAGATATGTTTTAGCATAAAAGAAAAGTGGTCACAAATGTTTTTAATTTAAAATGGGACTTCAAATTACCAAAAGGTTAGATGATTATTATACAAAAATTGTCCTCTACTTAATGAGCAGCGGGTTCTTTAAAAGAAGATAAATGCCAAAATCCCACTGGTTTAAGTTTTGTTGACAATTGGAAAAGATACTGTAATCAGACATCTGAGATTCCCAAGTGTAAACGATTCCATACAGTGAAGACTTAACCAGGAAAAGGACTGTAAGTTAGCGCTAGCCTCAAATTCAAGGGATCTTTCGGAGAAACTGAAAGGCAAAGTTCAGTAACACAAGGCGTGGAAACGAAAACAAAGAACTGAAGGTATAAAGGGAACTACTTCATAATTGCTAAGTGTGGGTTTAAAAATCTTGGGAATACACTTTTTTACAGGAAAAGTAATTTTTTCCTATTACTACAGAACTGGTAGAATGTACACTAGATATGAATTCATCATGGTGATGATTTGCAGGATAAAAGAAGATGGCAAGCAGACCTCACACTGTAACTACAGCATGTGATTTAGGAACAAGACCCTGAGCTTTAACAAATGGGTTCTCTAAGCCCAAACCACCAATTTCAAAATTATACTATACAACATGTTGGGTTTCATGCATGGGAAATCTGGTACCTTCACTGAAGAGAATACATTTAGGGGTGACTTTGATAGTTCGCACATGGACTTTTTACCTCTCATACTATATAAATTTTGAAATTTAAGTATGTGTATGTATACCTATGCATATGTATGCATATATATGCACACATATTAGCATCCCTATAATAAACCTTAGGAAGGTGACTACATAGAAAAGTGAAGTGCCAGTCCTAAAATATCTTTTACTGGTATATACAAGGTGCCAAGATTGTATTTGTTCAAGGAGAAAAAAATTTTGTTCTTTTCAATGGATCCTCTGACTCAAACACCAAAACCAGCCCAGGCTCTTCCAGATTTAAAGCCACGACATTAGACATAGCCCCGTTATGAAGGCTGACCCTGCCTACACTCTGAAAGAGACTTAATAATCAGATTTTATCCACTACTGATGTAAGATTAACAATTAAGAAAGTTTTCTCATCCTTACCAATGAACATTAGACTGAAAATATCTCAATTGCTCATAATTAATAGTTTTAAAATGGATGTTTGACAAAACCTGGATTTCATGCCTTAAATATGATTATGATAATGAATGAGTTTCAGCAACTGTCCCCGCTAAGAAACAGTGAACAGGGCGGGCCTGTCCCACATTCAGGCATTTCATCAACCCCTCATTAGAAGGATCCTGCCTTCAATGGGCACATCAGCCCTCAGATTCAAGAAGGCAGCATTTTATATGAACTATTTATCTGCGGAGCCAAATTAGCTTGACTGACAGGTTATGTCTAGAAAAAGCAGCTACGGGATCTTCCAGGATGAGAAATTTCCTAGTCTAAAAAATTCTCTCTTGGGACTCTGCAATAATGCTTGTATGTAATGATCACCATGTTGAAGCCATTTCCATTCATTTGCACCCAATCAGAGTCCTCAAGCCCCTAACTCCAGACAGGGGTGAACCGCCTGGCCTTCCTGCTCAGTCCCAGGTGAGCACCAACAGAACACAGCTCCTCCCTTGCCTCTACTGGTTAGCAGCTGGGACTGCGGGGTCCGGGCCTCTTGGTCTAGCAGAAGCTTTAGGTGAAGAGATGACTTCCCCCTGGATACTGAGATGCTGAGCTCCACACAGAGAGGTCCACAAGCTACAGCTTTCAGCCTACAAAGGTCTCCGGGTTCAGAACGCTGGTTAAACAAAGGTCAAGGAGAGAAGAGTGTTAGTTTCTGAGGAGGCAACATCCTAAAGCTTGCAGCTCCCTAACTAGGGGGGAACAGACTTGGGGCAAGGGGTGCAGGACACTGGTGGGATGTCCCCAGCAGTTACATGCGATGTGTTGCCACAATCTTCCTCTTGGCCTGGGGACATCCCATGTATCTAAAATTTACCTAAAATGTGTCGGATTTAGAGACTGTTGGGGTGATTGTACTTTGAAAGGAATTAGATCACCTAATATAGGGGCTGGCAAACTTTTTCTGTAAAGAGCCAGTCAGTCACTATTTTAGACTTTGCGGACCGTATGGTCTCTGACATAATTACCAATCTCTGCTTGTAACATGTAAACAGCCACAGACAACATGGAAGTGAATGGGAATGGCTGTGTTCTAATGAAACTTGACTACCGGTAATAAAATCAAGCGGCGGGTCAGATTCAGCCCAGGGGCTGTAGTTTGCCAGCCCTGAATCCTCACAATTGAATCCAGTCAACAGAGTCTCCTGGCTATAAACTTCAAGTGTCAGAGCACTTGAAGTTATAATGTTTTATTCTGATGGCTCCTCAAAATCCTTCTCCTACCTTCCAGAGTCACCCTGATCTTTTTTTAGTGGAATTAACTAGGAGTCCCTCCCATTGCCTTAGTAAAGTCAAATATCAAAAATTCAAAATATGAATCTGTATCAGTTACAGCCGGGGAAGAAGCAGACAAGACAAAAATCTGCGTACAGGCCACTTGGAAGGGGCAGTGTCCTGGCACAATACAGAGTTCATGAAGGAAACTCTGATCAACAAGAGAGAGAACTTCAACAAACAGCAATTCCAACAAAGCAGTGCCTTCTGGGAAATTTTTTTTTTTTTTTAATCACTAGAAACACCAGAATTGTAAAGAAAATGAGGTTACCTATGTTGTCATTCACAGAGTCACCACTCTGCAAATAAATACTACTGGTGTGTTTTGTTCCAGCCCACCCTGCCTCAGGGAGAAGACATGCACAGCTCGGACGTAGAAAACAGGCTTCCCCGAGCGGCTAAGGAAAGCTCTGATGAGAGATGACTCTTGAATGCCCAGAAATCTTGGAAATGAAGATGCCCGATTCCCTCTGCATTCAGCTATTTGATTTGGCATGGGCAGAAATAAAGTGGTGATAGCAATTTGTAAATTGGCCTACTTCACAGTGCGGCAGGAGGAAGGACTTTATCTAGAAGCCGCAGCCTACTTGGGCAAGGACACTTTCTAAGACAGCCATGTGGGACATAAAGGCTAACTCAGCAGCGACGAAAGCCCTGTGCCTGTCTTCAGCCTCTTTTCTTTAAGCCTGATACCACCACTGCGGCAGAGTGAAAGTAATTTGCAAGGATTTGATTGCCTGGAATGCTCAGTACAATATTATTTTAAAAATTAAGAATGAAAACCTTCAGCACTCACCTCGATTTATGCTTCTGAAGAGTGGAGAAGGGAATGGCAGTGTTAAAGGTGATTTCTGAGGGAAGGGTGGAGCTGGGGAAATAGCAGCCGTGACTGAACAGAGAGCGCTGGTGTACCTACGACCTTCCCTAACATCCCTTCCTTTCTCCCGGAGCTTCACAGCTGGCCACCATATCTGTCAGGACCACAGACGCCCGCTTGCAGTGTCCACAGAATGGGTTACGGACATCAAGAAAGAATGGGCACATCAGTCTTCAAAGGGACATGGGAGCTGTGAGGAGGCACAGGGTCCAGGATTTTCCTCAAAGAGGTTCGAGGTCCCTTCTGATCAACACCACACTTATCCCCCTGCTTAGATTCTCCTCCTCCTCTTCAATAATGATTAAACATCCAACTCAACATCGCTCTTTGTATGAACTTACTCGATTAGTCCAGGATTACAATGTCATAAGCCTGATGCAAATCCCTGACAGAGCATTAGCCATATCAGAAGTTCTATTACAAAACATCAGACAAAGTATAAACACTCATGCCAAAAATCAGCAGTAATCACCCATCTAACTAAACAAAAAGCAGACTAGGCAGAAGAGTGTAAGAATGAAACCTCTTAGTCAATTTTCTGGTTAACTAAGTGTTAAATAAAAAGGTTTTTTTTTTTTACTGAAGTGCTTGTTTTTTCTTAATTTTGCTACATGAATTGATTCGACATCACCCTCACATAACAGTAGTCAGTGCAATAAACACAATGTATTTTTTCTTCGATGACTGAGGATCTAGCCATTATTTTTAATACAGTGTCATCAGTTTGATTACCAATGATAACTATATAGAACTCATCCCAAAACAAACTCAGAAAATTGCGCTGAACATATTCTGAGCCCAGGGTAAGGCCTGCGATTTGATTTTAAATAAATTCTTTCAAATAAACAAACTCCATTTGCTTCTTTGCCTTCACAGACAAGTGCAGTCACAAGTTCTGCTCAGAGACTGTAGCTCATTAGAGTGTAGACCCTGCACAATAACTAATCCTCTAACTCGTGTTTTCACATCCTGAGTGTGAGCTGATGATGCTAGGGAATGGTTCTGGGGTTCAAGAAGGGGTTACTGAAAATAAAGAAAGAAGAAGGAGAGAGCAGGACATGAACAAAGGGGTAAGAAAGAGAAGATCGACAAGGGAGGGGCTTTGGACGTAGGAGTGATCAAAGGACAGAGAGAAAGAACCTGCCAGAAGACAGCTGAGTGCAATCCCACTTTTTTGTCTCCATAAATTAAGATGCATATCCTTACTCTGAGCAGTTGGTTCTTACAGATCCTGATATTGATGTAAATGGCCAAAGACAAAGTAGGAGTGAAATCCTATGGAGAGTTACTGTACAAGCATCTGCTTTGCTGCTACTTCCCTAACGGCCCATGATGCTAAGGGCAGAACACCCCTTCAGCCACCAACCTCATGATGGTCACTGTGGTTAAACACCAGCAATTAGGAGGGTTCATTTACAGGTTAAGACATGCACTAATTGTCCAACTTTATAAAGAAATGACATCCTTGACCCAAAGAAAAATTATATTCTCAATGATCAACTGAAACCTGCAGTATCCTTAGTAACAAAATCATAATACATCATTGTTCCTCATTATTCCACTAACCCCGTGGTCGGCAAACTGCAGCTCGCGAGCCACATGCGGCTCTTTGGCCCCTTGAGTATGGCTCTTCCACAAAATACCACGGCCTGGGCGAATCTATTTTGAAGAAGTGGCATTAGAAGAAGTTTAAGTTTAAAAACTTTGGCTATCAAAAGAAATTTCAATCGTTGTACTGTTGATATTTGGCTCTGTTGACTAATGAGTTTGCCAACCACTGCACTAGCCAATCAATTTCAGTTTCAACAACTCAAGTAATTGGAATATGTCCGTACCCCACACAGACCAGGCCAGAAACTCTCAGGGGGAGACTGTTGTCTCTAACCATTGAACACCAAACTAGCCACGATCTTTGGCTGAGTGTGCATCTTTCACAGAAGACAAGGTCAGCCCCTTCATAGCCTTTCGTGGTAACACTGGGACTTTAAAAGAGAGCAGGATTTTAACTAAGCAATAGCTGAAATGCTATAGATACATTTTTAAATTATAGAATCACTATGTAAGATTTCATTAAAGCAATAATAATAATAATAATAATAATAATAAACAACTGTAAATTAGTGGCCTACCTATTCCTGAGTTAGCTCCAGTAACTACAACCACTTTGCCAGTGAAGTCCCGACCCTGGAGTATTTCCATGGCTGTGGTGCTGCCATCGTATCTCTGTCTGTTGGTTGGCTTTGTAGGATTATCATCCACAGTAAATGCCAATCTTGGGTCCAAATAGGTAGTTCTTTTATTTATATGGCTGCAAAGAAAGGGAGAAAGCAGTGACCCCACAGCAGTGAACACAGGCATTTGTAAGTGTAAGATAACGTTACAGTTTAGGCTAAAAAAAACCCATTCTTCATGTTCTAAGACGGCTTATTCTTAAGCTCAAAAAGAACTGAAGTCCATGTAGTCTATCTTCTGGCCTCAAGAACAACTACATCCCTGCTGGAAAGAGAGTGATCTACTCCTTTCTTTCAGAACTGCCTATAAAATATGCTGTAACACACACTATGCATTGCCTTGTACCCTTAAAATCTCAAGAGAAGAAGGCATTAGGTTTGTTTTTAATTCATGTAAATGTGGCTATAAGATCTGTCAGTCACTCTTTTTAGTAGATTTCAATTAAATCTTTTGGCCCTGTGCAAGGGCCTAAGGAGATTGGCAGAGAAATAGAAAACACAAAATGGTAAGTCTCAACAGTAAACGTGAAACTGATCAACTACTAAATTTCTAAAGATTTTCCTTTTAAGACTGTAATCATGATTCCTACCAGCACTCTAATTTTGATTTGGAATTGATCTCAATATTGTAGAAACAATATTAAAATATATTTGGGACACGTGGATTAACAGGTTACTCCTTATGTAAAGTATTTAATGCATTTTAAATTCTTGGGATTTGAGCTAAAGACCCCCAAAACTGTAAAAACTAGCAAGAACTTTCAGAAAGAGATGAGATTTCATGATTTATAAAAGTAAATATAGTTTTATAACTATACTTATCATCCTATAAATACTAAGGCCCAAGAACAATCCAACTTTCATTGTAATTATAGCCATAGCTGCCAGGTAAGCGTTTGCACTCCAATGTTGCATGCAGACAGCAGAGCGGTGCTATGCTGGACCCAGTTCACATGGGCTTGCAAGAGCCCAATGTGCATAAATCTCTCTCCCCAGCTCCTCGGTGACTTCAACTGGGGAGCTTGCACCAGGCTGCGGTGAAAGTAGTTACACCGTGGTAACAAATCTGGACTTTCCCGCCAGAGAGCTGTGTTAACATGAGCCAGCACACCACTCCGGCAGCCCCAGGGAGGTAAGATGACCAGCCAGGGCAGCCCAGGCCGGCTCGCCTCCCTTGGGGCACTGTGGGGATTGAATGAGCCACTACTACAGGTATAAGGTGACGAGAATCACGCCTGGCTCACACAATGTGCTAGATCCCGGTGGTTACTGCTATTGTTTGTTATGGGAATTTACTCTAAAGAGAGTTTTACAGATAAGAAATGTGCAAAACATTATTTATAGGTACAGCTGTCCAGTAATAGGAATTGAACAACACCACTGCCCACTCTCTCTACAAAATAATACTCTATAGCCATTAAACATTTTCTTGAAAAATATATAAGGATATGTGAGAATGCTCACAAATACATTACATGGAAAAACAGGCTACTAAGCAGTTCACAAAGTACATTTCCTTTTTTTTTTTTTTTAACTGTGTGTATATAAAACAGAACGGATGAATAAATGCAAAAATTGTAAAAGTAGTTATTCCTGTTAAGATTACATCATATACTGTGCCATATTTTTCTACAGTCAATGTATATTATTTTTATGATAAAAATATTTAAAAGTAAAATGGCTGAAAACAGTTACTATGTAGACACTTACTCGACAAAATACACTTGTCCATTCTCATCCGTTTCCTGCTCCCATCCATATGGCAAATCTGAAACACAGGAAAGACTGAGGTCTACACGAGGTAGGGGTGGGGTGAACTGGGCAGGGTACTCCTGGTCCGGAGAGAGGCCGTGCCCCTGAAGCCTATGCCATCAGGCCACACCTGGGTCACGTGTTCCCATTGTGGCAGATGCTGAAGGTTCAACTGCCCAAAGGGACTCCACGTTTCTGCCTCTGGCTCAGAAATGAAACTCTTAAACTCTCCACTCAGCTTCAGCTCCTGCTTTTGATGAGGACTTTACTGGGTGCTCCAGTCAATGTGAATTCTCCCTTGAATGAATTCGCAGAATGTACCTTATTCAATATAAATATGAGTTCCATTGTTTTTTCCATCGGTACATACTATCTCTTCAACTAGACCTTCTTATACCTCTATTCCGTGGGTGACACTCTTCTTCAAAAGCACCCGTAAGTCATGGCGATCTCGATGGAATCCCATCAAACACTGGTATATTTAATTCCACAACAGGCACCAAGAACAAGTTTACAACCAGTGCAGCTACAAGAAAATCTAATAAACTGTGAGTCAAAGGCCTCTACTGTTGTTATGCTTTTTAATTTCAGTCCGGAAAGAAATCATCCTCACCACTCCACCCAAGGACCTCATCACCTCCTTCTGCCAAGTCCCACAAGCTCCTGGGAGTGCGAGTCCAGCTCCTGCTGGCTCGCTATCAGAGGACCTTCCCAGAATGACACAGTGTCCTGTCACCTCCCAGCCCGGGATGTTCTCTTATCTAATTAAAGCTTTACATACAAAGGGCTTTGCTTTATGACCTCAAAAATACAAACCTCCTGCTATTCGTTTTCTTTTTCCAGTTTTCGGATGTTCCCATTGGGTCTTCTCTTCAGTGTGACTATTAAAAAATTTCACAAAACAACAATAAGTAAAAGTTATACTTCTATTGGGTCGGCAACTAAGTAATTGCGGATTTTTAAAAGAAAATCAAAGACAATTTTTTCATGGAACTAAATAACTTTATTCTGTAATGTATTGCCCATTTTGATCAATGACCTTTTGCCATCTTTCAGGCAGCATCATAATTCCACGTTCAAAAAACTTCTGGTTTTTATTAGCAAAAAACTGAATCAGGTACGATTTGACATCATCATCATTATTGAATTTTTACCATTCAAGGAGTTTTGTAAAGATCGAAACAAAAAGTAATCAGATGGTGCAAGGTCAGGACTATATGGTGGATGTGGCAAAACATCCCAACCAAGCTCCATTAATTTTTGCCAAGTGACCAAAGATGTGTGTGGCCTTGCATTGTCATGATGGAATACAACACCTTTTCGATTTGTCAATTCGGGCCGCTTTTCTTCAACTGCATTGTTTAATTTCGTTAGTTGTTCAATGTAGACATCAGAATTGATCGTTCGGTTGGGTGGTAAGAGTTCAAAGTAGACAATTCCTTTGTAATCCCACCAAACTGATAACAAAACCTTCTTTTGATGAATATCAGCTTTTGATGTTGTTTGAGTTGGTTCACCTGAACTGCTCCACGATCTTTTCCGCTTGATATTGTTGTAAACAACCCATTTTTCATCGCCAGTTATCAGTCGTTTTAAAAATGGATCATTTTCATTACGTTTCTTTAGCAAATTGCAGCTGCTAATGCGTTGCGTTAACTGTGATTCTTTCAGTTCGTGAGGAACCCATGTATCGAGTTTTTGAACATAGCCAAGTTGTTTTAAGTGATTTTCAATGCATGTATGTGATACATGAAGCTTCTCTGCAATCTCACGTGTTGTACTGTGACAGTCCGAGTTGATTATTGCTTTGATTAGGGCGTCATCAACTTCAACTGGATGACCAGAGCGTTTTTCATCTTTGAGTGAAAAATCACCAGAACGAAATTTGGCAAACCAATTTTGACACTGCCGTTCTTTTAAGGCTTCGTCACCATAAACAGCACATAACTTTTTATGAGCTTGCGATGATTAATTCATTGCATTAAATTTTTTCTCTCCCAGATAATACTACCTCTTGAGAGCAGGAAATTTACATTCAGGAAGAAATAGAACATAAATGTTACTGTTTGCATCAAGTCAAATTCCCTAGATTGGGAGAAGCATCGACCTGTGGAAATGTCCTGAAAGCCTGCCTTACACACTGGCTGGAGGGCAGGGGAGGGAAGCAGGGAGGGAGGGAGGGAAGGAGAGAGGAAGAGAAGGAGGAAATGGGAAGGAGGGAGGGAGGGAGGACCACAACTTCAGTGTTAGGAAGCCAGCTCAGTCACTCCAAGTATCTAGAGAGGAGTTTTGTTTTAGATTTGTTTTAGTTTTATTCCAGAGTAGATTGACAAACTTCAATCAAATCCATAACGCTGATATTTAGATACTTAGATATAATTGTAATCTCCTTAATGTTTATTCTTCTCACAGATATAATTTCAAAGTGTTTTTTAACTACTGATTCCTAATTGCTCCTAAGAGGTAATTAAGAGTGCATGGGTCACCGAGCTGTGTGCCTTAGGTCAGAGTTACTCAGCCTCGGGGCCTCAACTTCCCCATCAACGAGAAATGGAAATAATCCCAGCACTGAGCTCTGGGGAATGTTATACTGCATACAAAGGGTTAAACACAGTACCTGGCATATCAGAAGCCCTCAAAAGTGTTAGCTACTATTTTAAACAAATCAAGTATATAAACTAGTCTGATCTCTGTGTCAAATTTAGCATTTCATCTCAGAAATGCACACAAAGTTATAATTAAAATCAAAAGCCAACAACAGACTACACACCTGTCATCAGGTGATAAAGTATAAAGGAAAACACAAAATTACTTAATCAGGGAAACAGATGGATGTTTCAAGAGTCAATCAAAGGGGAGGATGATTTCCTAAGTTCACATCCCCCTGCCAAAGGAGAAAATATTTAACATTAGAATATTCCTTCCCTATCACTTATTTGAAAGAGAATAAGTATGGAGAGCATGAACTTGCTGTAAAATTTTACAGGTCGAAAGCAAGTTCTTTTCAGGCCTTGTTGGTATAAAATCTGTGTGGCCGGTGCAGGGGCAGCATGGACTCTGGGCTCAGAGGCAGACCTGAGCTCCTGTGCCACCTGCATCTAGTCAGCCAGGCCCCCTGGCCACTCACTCATGTCAAGGAGACACCAGACCTGCAATATTGATTGGTGACTGATTAATCTAATGTACAAGCAAAGGGTATCAGTATCAAGGACCAGCTCCTACTTGTCTATACATGAGCATCATCAAATCCTACTTGCAAAAACGGAAGCCCGGACTCCCTGGTAAGGATAACCTGCCCCTTGCTGACAAGACCCCTGCTTCTTGCAAACTAAGGTAACAGTAATCAGATAAACCAAACACTGGCCACAATATAAAACCTTTCTGCTCTTGGCTTTGCCTGCCTCATGCTTCTTTGGGGAAATTTACAGATGGGATCGCATTTTCCTTTGTCTGACATTAAATGAGCCTGGAACCCGGCACTAAAGCATCTGCCCTCGGGAGAGGAATGCTGACACTCTGTGGCATCCAGATGACCCCTCAGGCACCCAGCCCCACCTGGCTGATAGGAGGTGCTCAAATGTAAGCATGTGGAACGAACAAAGGCTTTCCCAAGAAGGTGAAACATTCACTCAAAACACCGTTTTTCTCCTATCCTGAGAAATATTTTTAAAAAATAAAATAAACATTGTCATGCCATCTTCTCCACTGTGACAGAAAATGCCTAAGCCAGGGCTTCTGACACTCACACTCCGGCCACGTGGGCTGGATGGCTCTTTGCTGTGGGGCCGTCCCGTGCATTGTGGGATGATTAGCAGCTTCCCTGGTCTCCACCCACTAGATGCCAATACACCCTCCCAGTAAGTGTGAAAACATCAACTGTCTCCACACACCGCCAACCCGTCCCTGCCGGGCACAGTGACCCGTGGGAGGACCCTGGGCCCAGCTGAGGTGAAGACAGTGTGGCTTTGGTGGTGAGGGTTCCAGAGCCGGATGCCCATGTGTTCTGGCTCTCCCATGCACCAGCCGCACGCCCGTGGAGGGTAGTTAGCCTTCCTGTGCCTTATTTCCGCATCAGTAAGATGAGGACAATAGCAGCACCCACTTCTTGAGGTTAAAGTAAACAGAATGAGTTAACCCCTATGAGCCATACCTTTCACATAGAAGTATTAAATTAATACTTACATATAAAAATTAAAGTGTTCTTTTAAACGATAACCTAAAGTGACTTTTTAATGCCCAAAAAAACTATGACACATGTTATCTTATTCTCCCTTAAACAGAAGCCCTCTCTTATTTTTCTTTCATTAAGCTTTTTTGTCATTTAAAAAGATAATTAACAGTTATCTTTAGATATTGCATGGCCCTGTTGCAATGGGAGGAAGACAGTTGGGAAACAGGAACTACCTGAAGGGCAGGCTCCTATGAGCCCATTAGTGAAGGCTCCCAAACCCCAGGAGAAAGACAAGTGACCCAGAGTTCCGAGGGGAAATAAGAGTCAGGATACTTGCAGGTCAGGAGAGATCAAGGGGACTGCTGGGAATCCAGGGGTAGGACTGGTCCGAGACATCCTTCAGCCCTGAGAGCCAAGGAACAGAGGGCTAGAAAGAGGTTCTGGAGAGAAGGGTCCCCCAGCTGGGAGCCAGCCATGCCTGGTCACCAGTCAGGATAAGCACTGGGGCCAGACTGGCCAGTGGGAGACCTAAAACAATGGTGGGGGCTAGGGGTGGCTTTTCAGAGAACACGTAGTTGTTCCCTGAGGCCCCCCGCCATGGGCTCCCGGATGCTCTCAGAGGAGCCGGCTGGCAGGTACAGATCATATTTCATGAAAGAAGAGCCCCAAGTCCAGACACCGGATGCCATGTAGAAAGGAAGCAAGTGGGAAAGGCCACAGGGAAAGGGGCAAGGGGACAAGGCAGGGTGAGCACATGGGGAACCTGCAGACCTAACACCGGGCTCCAGGCAAACCAGAAGGGAAGCCAGGAACCTGAGGGAAGGGGCCAGGACTGGGACAGGCCCCACAGAAGAGCAGGAGGAGGGCTGGAAGGCAGGAAGCGGTTGTGTGCATCTTTTCCGTCCCAGGGCCTACTCCACCGCCTCCCTACGGGGGCCCACGGTAAACCCTCACTTCATGAGTTACTGTATTCCTTCCCCGTGGATTTACTCTACAGCGCTGAGCACGGGGGATACCGAGGTAAACCAGAAAAGGCCCCTGCCCTCGGCAAGTTTACAGTCTAGGGAGGGAGACAGAGCCACGCTGGACAATGCTAAGTGCCAGGAGGCAGAGATCAAGGTGCTGGGAGGAGTGTACCGGGTGGGACAAAAGCAGAAGGGGCCTAGGGCAGTGCAGTAAGCAGAGCTCTGAGGGATGTAAGGGCCCTTGAGGAAAAGGCACAGGGAACAGCAAGTGCTCCTTCAGGAGCTGCCTATGACTCCCTGCTGCTGAACTGTCCCTTCCGTTCTCCAGAGCAGAAATCATCTTTCTGAAGGCACTAGCCCGGTGGTACCACTTTCTGGCTTCAATCCCTCTGCGCTAAGTGCTTTATGTACACTGCCTGAACTAAAACTCTCCTATAAACCCATTTTACGGATGAAAACACTGTAACTGAGAGTTCTGTCAATAGCCCAAGGTCGTACATACAGTAAGTGTAGGGAGAAAGGGTCTGCTAGTGTTTCTAAAACTTTCCCGTGCAACTATAATGAAGCTATATTAGCTATAGTATATGTGCATACACACATGTGTACACATATACATAGATATAGTAGGACAGCTGTTAAAAACGCACACTGCTAGATCCCCACCCCAGACCCCTGAGGGGAGAGATGGACACCTACATTTTTTTTTATTGTTCTGGGGGGAGGAGGGTGGATCAGGCCCTTTGCCATCATTGCACTGTGCGGCGCTGCTTCCTGAGCAGCAGAGGGCGCTCCAGGCCGCCCCCGGGTGACCACAGCTCAACCCAGGCCCCAGAGAGAGGAGGGTCCCTTCTCAGGAGCCTGGACGCTCGCTGCTCAATGCCACTGCCACTTCGCCCGACCTCACCGAGCTGGAACGCAGACGGTTCCCCACCCCGCGCAGGCGGGGTTCGAGGGCAGCCGCGTCCGGGGCCCGTGAGGCCGGCAGGTTCCAGGTGCGTCCCACTGCAGGTGCCTCCCAGGCCTGGCGGGCCCCCGGCGGCTCCCCTGCAGCCCTCTTACTTGGCATAGTACACCCAGCCGTCCTTGGTGGTTCTCTGCTCCCAGCCCAGGGGCAACTCGTCCTCGCTGTCCGTGTCGTCCAGGCCCGCATAGCGCAGGGCTGCCATGGCGGAGCTGGGTCACCCGTGCAATCAGCCGCCCGCTACCGGGACTCACGCCCAGAAACTCCCGCTTCAACCGAGCACCGCGCGCGTCCAGACCCCAAACGCTCGCGCCTGCGTACTGCGCCGCCCAGAGTCGCTCAGCCGATCCGGTAGCTGGAATCCAGTTTCCGAAATTTACTTTGCTGGCAGGGTAAAAGGGGCGGGGCCTGAGAAGAACGGTAGTAAGAGTGTCGAGGAGATGGCACTACCGCTCAGCTGGAAGTAAAATCTGGAGAAGTTCCAGGACTGTGGGAATGGAGCTGAGCCTCGTTATCAGTCCGGCCGCAGGGAAGGGGAGAGGACATCCAATTAGGGCCCAGGACTTCGCACATTGCTGGGCGACCCGTAACCACGTCCGCATTATCCTGACCAATCCTAGAGGTGCTCTTGCAAGTGGGCATCCTGGGAAATGTAGTTCAGGCCCAGTCAGACTACAGCGGAGCAGAAAGGGTGGCTCAATGCTGATATTATGGAGTCTCGCCTGTTCTTGTTTTAAGACCTTTGAAAGAGTGAATCTTCCTGCTCAGAAAGCTTCCAGCGCTTTCCATCACCCAGGCTGATTCACAAAGTTATTTATGCCTGTGTAAACACAATATTATAAAACTTGAGGACTGTTAAAAATTCACATTCACTCATCTGATTAACCAGTCTTGCAGAAAACTCTTACAGCCAGAGCATGGTTCTGTTAATTTTTTTTTAAAAAAGGGCTAACGTTTCAGAATTATTTATCTGCCCTGATCCGTTTGGCTCAGTGGAATCAAGGGTCCCAGGTTCGATTCTGGTCAAGTGCATGTACCTTGGTTGCAGGCACATCCCCAGTAAGGGTGTGAAGGGAGCAGCTGATCCACGTTTCTCTCTCATGGATGTTTCTAACTCTTTCTCCCTCTCACTTCCTCTCCGTAAAAAATCAATAAAATATATATTTTTAAAAAGAATTATCTGCATAAGCCGGACTAAATAGAGCACCACATCTTATGCTTCTATCACTAGCAGTTAGTAAAATGCCTAGACCAGGAGTGGAGAACCTCAGGCCTGCGGGCAGTGTAAGGCCTAGGGAAATAATTTGGTCTGGCCCTGTCAATTCATTAGGGTGAGTTAATTAAATGTTGACCGAATATAGTAGGCTAATTTTTTTAATTGATAATTCTGTAGGTTCGGGAATTATCAAATGGCTCTTGGCAGAAAAAAGGTTCCCCACTCCTGGCCTAGACCTGGGTCAGCAAACTTTGGCTTGCGAGACACATGCGGCTCTTTGGCCCCTTGAGTGTGGCTCTTCCACAAAATACCATGGCCTGGGAGAGTCTATTTTGAAGAAGTGGGGTTAAAAGAAGTTTAAGTTTAAAAAATTTGGCTCTCAAAAGAAATTTTGATCGTTGTACTGTTGATATTTGGCTCTGTTGACTGATGAGTTTGCCGACCACTGGTAGACCAACAGGTTTATTAAGTGAAATGAACAGACGAATGAATGAATGTGATTCCTTAGGTTTGGCCTTCTATAAACCTAATTTGAAACAAAATTTCAAATTTACAAAGTGGATGTTCTGAAATCCTCCTGGAGTACTTATAAGTATCCTTTAATGTCCTGTGTCAAAAACCAGAAGCATATCTTCAACTTGATCTCACCCAAGGCATTTTCCAGAACATTCCCTCTTTGGATCTTGCTACACAGGCCAGCATTACAAGGAAATCTACTGACCATGATTTCTCTGGCCTACATCACCAGAGGAGTGCAAGTCTCCTTCAAAAGAACTACCTATTTTAACGGAGAGGGTGGTGATCAGTCTTGCTTTTAGTTTTCTTCAAGTCCTAAAACTGATATTCTTTGTGGTTCTTGATTTACATACTCTTTAGAAGACTCACTTTACTTTGAAAAAAAACAAAAGCTAACTTAATGAAAGCATGTTTTCATTTTAACAGGTCCTCTATCTCACCTCAGACCTACAGAAACATCACTCTTTCCAAATATGCGAGCATTTAAATAAGCTACCATTAAATTGCTGCTCTTTTGCTCATCCCAATTTAACCCCTTGCCCCTGTCACCCAAGCCAATTTATTCCTTTGGTAGATATGAATAGGAAATTAAGTGACAAAGTCTCCAAATAATAAGGGGGAGGAGGGTGAATGGAGTCAAACTGATTAGCCTCAGTTTCTCTGCTTAGTTTCTCAAGGACTGATTCCTTAGATTTTTATTTTGAGTTACCCTCACCAGAACCTCTACTGGCACCTATTGCCTGTGTCTTGGCACAAAGGTAGGGTTAGAATATGGTAGGGGTGTCGAACTCAATCAGAGAAGGGGCCAAAATCTAAAATCCAGCCTAAATCGCGGGCCGAATGATTTACTGAACAGTCATAAACTGTCATTGTGATGGAAACGCAGCGGAGTGCAGTGATGACAGCGTGGTTCGGGCCACTTTGCAAAGCCTGGCGGGACGGATTTGGCCCGCGGGCCTTGTGTTTGACACATGTGGAATATGGTATCTTCCCCACAATGGGTAGTGGTCCACATGGTAGAATTCTCAACTTTTGGTCCAACCCTCTTCTCTTCCCACCACTTTAACTGTTCCCTCTCTGCTTCTCCTGCCATGGACACCAGAGTTCTCAAACCTCGGCACTCGTGACGTTTAGGGTCAGGTAAGTCTTTGTTCTGGGGCACTTTCCTGTGCAGTGGAGGATATTTAGTAGCATCCCTGGCCTCCATTCACTAGATACCAGTATGTCTCCCTTCCCACAGCTGTAACAACCAAAAATGTCTCCAAACATTGACCATTGTTCCCCCTGTTGAGAACCACTTATCTACACTGACAATTAATCAGGAAATTACTAACTCGTAAATCAAGTATTGAAAAGCCCATTTTTGGCCAGAGATTCATAGGTGGTACTCACACACTGCTGGTTCTGATTGCTGAGTTCTCCAGCCTTGTCTGAGAGCACCTGCTACTCCAATTCCTTGTTCATCAGATGAGAGACATGAACTGACAAAAGTCTGGCTGGGTGGCCCAGACACCAATAATAGTCCCAAATGGTTGTAATAACCTCAGTTGATCCCTCTCTTCCCATGCCTTGCCTGTGACCTCTTATCAAAAGGTTGAAGAAATAAGACATGTAGGCATTTGGGGAGTTGTTAGAGTGGGCATGCCAGATTTTAAAATTTATGCCTTTTGAGTTTGCACAAACTGATATTGTTCAACTCATGCTGATTTGACTGAAAGCAACAGAGATTAATTCCAAAGTTTTTTACCAGGGTGCACATGAGCTAAATTAATATGTTATAAGGGCCTGAAGGACCCAAGGAGAGGCCATTATTGGTGTGTGTGTGTGTGTTTATTATTCTCTCGTGGATCTCATGGTCTCTTGCTCCCCTTCTCCCTAGCTTCCTCTATTTACTCATAGTTTCTGTGCCCCTTTGACTTGAACTTACACATGGCTTTGACATTGGTCTTCCAAGGATCTATCAGAGGACAAACCCTGTTTAACTTGTAAGATTATTATGGGTTTGAGGAGCCTTAAGTTTGGGAATGAGCTGAGGTCTTTAACATGAACCTCTAAGAAGACTAAAGAATGGTTTGTTTTTGTACAGTGAATTGAGTCACATGGATTACTGATGAGGTGGCTAAACACACACACACACACACACACACACACACACACACACACAAATTCACTGTGTAGTTATACAACTGCACACCAGATGGCCCTATCTGCCCATGCTTTTACAAGACTAAAGTCTAATTCCTGACAAGGATTTCTACGCTTAAACTGCCTTGTCTTCTTGATTGATACTTCTGCAACAACTGACAAGTGATGAGCATAAGGCTGGTCAGTTTTTGCTGAAAGCAAATTGGCCTTTGTCATGGAGTGGGCACAAGTTTTAGAGGAGCTTTTCTTTAGTTCGTTATCACTACCACAATGATGGTCATTTCCCTCCCAATCAGACACACAAATAACCCAACAATTCTCAAAATCTATTTTAACTTAAGTCATCATTTCTTGGGAAATTAAGCCATGTGTTTTGCTGCCAAACTCACTATGCTAAGGAGACCTGGGAAGCTTCTTTGCTCTTCTGATAAACTTCTCGTGCAGGTAACCAATAAGGAAGAATATTGAGTGGCATTCTTAGGGAAAACTCTCTTCCAGTCAATGTGACTTTACATAGGAAGCTGTGTTTGCATTTCACTTATTCGCTCAAACACACAATAAGTGAAAGTAAAATTATGCTATGTCTCAGAGAAAAATCAAGGAAAATGAAACACCCCTGAATCTAAGTGTCAGTCCACTTAAAGTACGATAAGACCAACAGTCCATAAGATACACTAGGGATTGAGGCTTTTAAGAGAAGTTTGAACCAAGCTCTATAGCTATGGAGAGATAGGGGATGGTTTTCTGTGATTTACCATTGGAACCAAACTCAGCTAAAATGTGTGACAGTGGCCAAGACATTTAACTTTATCTGTTTCATTATCAACCCAATTTTTACAGATGACAAAACCAGAGCACAAGGAATTTAAGTCATTTGTCCAAGGTCACTTAGCAAGGAAGAGCAAGCGGGAGCTGGGACTGGAATCCAAACTTGGGTACTGCCCCCAAAATTCATCTTTTCAACCAAATGCCCTGTGGGCTGCCTTTCCAGAAAGGGGGTTTCCAGTGCTGACCTTCAGTGGATGCCCAGGGGTTTTCACTCTCCCAGGGGAAAGAGAGAGAAATAAGGTAAAAGAAGTGAATTTTTCATAAAAAATATATTCCACTTAAAGTACTGTCCTATTTTCTGTGTGATTATACCTGTTCTGCTTTTATTTATTCTCTGACAACCTATTTTTTAACATGTTTTACTATGAAAGACATATTTCAATCATCCAGAAAAGTTGAGAACGGTACAAATAATACTCATATCACCCCTCCCCATACACACACCTAGATATAACAGCCTGCTGCCATGTCTGCTTTAAAGAGAGAACCTGATTTCTTGAAACATTAGGAGAGAGTGATTTTGTCTGAAAGTCCCCAGGACTAAACAGTTATGCTCATTTTCCCATGAGCCACAAGGGGGCACTCTCACCTGCTGAGCTCATCAAGTCTACTGCAGTGACTTCGGAAATCAGACACAAGTCTAGAAATTTCAGATAAATTTAATTTATATCTAAAGGCCTCATGTAGCTTTAGTGAATAATTGCTAACTTGACAACATTCACAAAATTCTTTTCCAGACTAACTTCACTCCAGGTTATGTTCTGCCCTATAGAGAGAAGAATCACCCTCCAGGGGGCAGTCTTGTTGCCCTCAGCCAGTTAAGGAGCCCCTGTTTAAAGCAAGATTGTCAAACTCAAAGGCTAACATGGGCCAAATAAACAAGGTTTTAAGTTTATGTAGGGCCACAAAAAAACAAAGTTTCAATTTGCATAGAAATATAGGTTTATTTCGATAGAGACATGCTGAATACAAAGAACTGAAATAAATGAGTAAGCATTGACATAAAATAGAACATTTTAATAGAAATTAATATTTTTTTCTTGAACATTAGCTTACTAGACACTGAATAACTTCACATATTAATAAGCATAATGCAAATAAACCTATTTTTCTTGTTCTCTGAAAGCAAAGTATTTCCTGTTGCTCACTCCAAACAAGTCAGTACAAGACTACTGATGTGGCAATTGGTTGCTAAAATATTCGCTGCTAATATTAGTGGAGAAGACCTGTCAGAATGGCCAACATCAACAAATCAACAAACGACAAGTGTTGGCGAGGTTGCGGAGAAAAAGGAACCCTGCATTCCCTGCTGGTGGGAATGCAGACTGGTGCAACCACTGTGGAGAACAGTGTGGAGTTTCCTCAAAAAACTGAAAATGGAACTCCCATTTGACCCAGTAATCCCACTTCTAGGAATATATCCCAAGAAACTAGAAACACCAATCAGAAAGGATATATGCACCCCTATGTTCATAGCAGCACAATCTACAATAGCCAGAATTTGGAAACAGCCTAAGTGTCCGTCAGCAGATGATTGGATCCAAAAACTATGGTACATCTACACAATGGAATACTATGCTGCCATAAAAAAGAAGGAATTCTCATCATTTGCAGCAACCTGGATGGAATTGGAGAACATCATGCTGAGTGAAATAAGCCAATCAATGAAAGAGAAACACCACATGACCTCACTCATTTGTGGATAATAAAGAGCATTATAAACTGATGAACCAAAAGATAGATATAGAGACAGTATATCAACAAGTAGACTGTCAAATTACAGCGGGGAGGGGAGGAAGATCTGGGGGAGATAATAGATCAACCGAAGGACTTGTATACATGCATGTATACATGCATATAAGTACAACCAATGGACGCAAAACTCTGGGGAGGGAGGGGATGTGTGGGAGGGAGGGAGGGGGGCAAAAAAAATCAATAAAATATATTTAAATAAATAAATAATAAAAAAAATTAAAAAAAAAATATTGCTGAGACCGGTTTGGCTCAATGGATAGAACGTCGGCTTGGGGACTGAAGGGACCCGGGTTCGATTCCAGTCAAGGGCATGTACCTTGGTTGCGGGCATATCCCCAGTAGGGGGTGTGCAAGAGGCAGCTGATAGATGACTCTCATCGATGTTTCTAGCTCTCTATCTCTCTTCCTTCCTCTCTGTACAAAATCAATAAAATATATTAAAAAATATATATATATTAGTGGAGAAGAAATGGTGCACCTGTGCATAAGGCGTATAAGGGAAATGACTGCAACACGATAGTAATTAGTCATTAGTGAACTTTGTAGTTCGTTAGTAATAACTAGAGATTTGGTGCATGAAATTCATGCACAGGTAGGGTCCCTAGGCCTGGTCAGCAATCAGGGCCGAACTGTGGGGCGACAAGCAGGATAATCAGGAGGCTCCCGCTTGCACCCACCTTGGCCAGCCTGGGGCCTGCAGGATCGGGGCAGCTTCTGTGTTGAGTATCTGTCCCCTGGTGGTCAGTGCACGTCATAGCAACCAGTCATTCCACCAGTAGTTCTGCCGGTCAATTTGTATATTAGGCGTTTACTATATAGAATTATGTATAACATGATATTGTAAAAATTAAGTTACAAAATTTTTATTAAAATGTTTCTTACATACCGTTATATTTGCTGGGCCACAAACATCTTCCTTGTGGGTCGGATGCAGCCCCCAGGCCTAAAGTTTGATATGCTTGGTTTAAAGTCTCCCACCACTTGTTTAGAATAACTTATTTAGGCAACCAAAGCTTCCAAGATCTCACTCTGATCCTCAGCTGTCACTTCCTTGCAAATGAATTTCTCCAAGGACTCCAAGCCCTGGAGTCCAAGATTCAGCCCAGATTCTGTCAGACATATTCATGTAAATGTTCCAGAAGTGAGTGGGGGAACCAAAAAAAATGTCAACACAGTGCCAGGCACAAGCTCGCTGTTATTTTTTTGTATTAGCATTGATATTGAATATTTCACATTTGGTTTCAGGTGTAAGGCATAATGGTTAGACAGTTTTATAATTTACAAAGTACTCCCCAATTCAGAAGTCTGCCCTCATAATATTTATGAGAAAATTAAGCAGTATAATGAAAAGAAATCTCCCAGTAAAATGCCCAACACAAGTCAGGCACTCGATAAACAATCATCATTATTGTAGCTCTCTCATTATCATTATTATTCTTGCCATTATTTCAAATGCTTAATCTGGTGCTCACATCTAAAGGCCACACTAAAATGCAAATTGAAACAAAAGGATCTGTGCCGTGTATATATTTTGTAGCTGCACTAATCTAAATCAACACACATTTATTTTTTCATAAATCAAGAGACTATTTATAGTAACAGGGTTATTTAACCAGCCTGATTTAGTTCCTCTAGGCAACAAAGCACGTTTTGTTGACCTAGCAGAAATAAAATGAATCATACCCCCAAAAGTCATTCCTCTGCCATCTCATTTCCTTATAGGCTAGGTACTTGGAATCATGATGGAATTCTTACAATAAAAAACAGAGAGGGGGACTAGATCTGCTCCTCACTGCTGTGTGTGTGTGTGTGTGTGTGTGTGTGTGTGTGTGAGAGAGAGGGGGGGGGGAGAAAAGGAGAGAGAAAGAGGGAAGGAGGGAGATACCCTGTTTCCCCTAAAATAAGACAGTGTCTTATATTAATTTTTGCTCCCAAACATGTGCTAGGTCTTATTTTCAGGGGATATCTTATTTTTCCATGAAGAAGAATACGGTACACATTTATTGTTAAATGAAAATAAAGGAAATTTACTACCTGTATATGGTACGGTAGTATGGTAGTTGTCAACACAAACCAGACAAACTGTGAATCCACAGTATCAAGAATTTACTCATTTATTCAATGACAATCATGTCATCATCTTCTGGAACATCATCATAACAATCCAATTCCTGAATTTCCCGGTGAATTTCTTGTGACTTCATTTCTTTCAGAATCAGTGGACCAAATCTCTCATGTTTTTAGCACTGTCTTTAAATGAGTACTTCTTGTCAAGGTAGCCTGCTCGCAGTACATTTGCAATGCAACTGTCAGTGATTTTCTCCCATGAATTCTTCACCCAAGTCACAACTTATTGCAGTTTAGGTTTCACAAAGTTTCCATGCCGATTTCTCTCCATTCTATTTTCAATGTAGTCATTAATTTCCATGCGCAAATTGTCTTTAAATGGCTTGTTTATTGCAATATGAAGAGTCTGGAGATAGGCTGTCATTCCTGCGGGAATCATTATCTGATCTATTTTTCTTTCGTGAAGAAATGTCTTCATGTCTTTAGCGTGGTGAGTGCTGGCTGCATCCCAGACTAGGAGACCTCTTTGGCTCCTTCACATAACAAGCGGCAGCATTAAATCGACCCACTTCCTTATAACTGCTTGTGTGGCCCAGGCTTTTTCAGTTTCAAGAATAAAAATGCCCAAAACACGTTCAATCTTTTCCTTCTTGCCCTTAGAAATGATTAAAGGTGAGATTTTAGTGCCATCCAGACGAATTGCCAAAATACAGGAAACACGTGCACTTTCCTAAGCAGTGAAGGGAATGTACACTAAGGAGGCACCCCGCTGTTCAATTGTTGAGATGATTGGCCTATATACACTGCAGTTTCATCCATAGCAATCATGTTGGAAAGATTGTATTTAGAGAAGTCAGCATCATCAATAAAGGACTTGAATGCAAGTGCTCGCTTAATAACTTGAGTATCTTCCAACCTAAACAACGTTGTACATCTTCTTAAAGACAGTTCACTTTGCTGAAGGAAATTATCCAGCCTGTGTTGTGATGCTTTGAAGTCTTCGGGGGCTATGTCAAATTGTGGGGCCATTGCAAGAGCAAATTCTTGAATCTGATCTCTATTCACAACCAAAGCCTCTGCTCTCCTGTCAACAACCCATTCACAGATCAGGTCTTCCAGCTCGGAAAATAATGGTTGCCGACCTGATCCACACTTGTGCTTTTTAGCATTTCCTTTGTCCACTTGTTCAATGAGGTTACCATACTCTGCTCGCCATTTTCAGACCAATCAGATACTCAACATCTTCTCTTTGCAGAAAGCAGTAAGATTTTGGCCCCAAGAGTGTTCCACAATTCCTTTCTTGTACTCCATAGAGTAGCTTTTTCTTTTTGTGCTCATTTCTAGGGGTAAAAAAAAGGAATTGGGGTATCAAGGTGGGGGGAGGGGAATCACTTAAAATGACACAGGGGGGATCAGAAGGGGGAATCAAAATGGCACAGGAGAATCAGAGGGGGGATTACCACTTTAGTAACCCCTTTTGATCCTCCTGTGTCATTTTAAGTGATCCCCTCCCCCCACCCCTCTGCCACTGAACACCTTCACCAGACATCCCCCCTACCCCTTTATCAGACATTTACCCCCTGGGGCCTGCCTGGGGACTGTCACTGGGCTTGCTGGGGCCTGGATCTGGGCTGGAGCAGGGTCTGCCACTAACTGAGTACCTTCAGTCATCATGAAGGCAGCCGCGAGCATCAGGTAGAGTCACCAGAGACAGACCATCACTCACCACCTTCGCAAGTCCCGTCCAGTCTAATCCTCCTGTTCTTCTACACGCATCTGTGAAAGTCTCCTCCTCTTTCCTGCCCCTCACTCACCACTCACTCCGACCTCGGCTCCATCTCCACACAGCAGTGACGTCAGGACTCCGAGTAACGTCACTGATTGCTAGATGCCAGTCGGGGCGGCCCTAGCGACCAATTTACGGTAAATTAATTTTCATTCTGAGACAGAGCCTGGGGGGGGGGGGGGCTTATTTTCAGGGGGATGCCTTATATTTCACTCAGAAGGAAACCTGTAAGTAGGTCTTATTTTCGGAGGATGTTTTATTTTCGGGGAAACACAGTAGATGGAGGAAGAGATGGGAACAACGAGGGTGCATGGCTTCTAGAGTCTGACAGAACTGCAGTGGGATCCTCATTTCACCTCCCAGTCCCAGTGGGTGGTGGGGTAACAATCTTAACCAATACCTTCATTTTTTCAGCTGAAAACACAAGGATAACTTATTTCCTTTCTCTTTCAAGTTCCAAATCTCCTTTTTAAAAATGTTTTCCTAATCGTTTTATCTTTGACCCTCTCTTCATCCCTGATGCTTTCTACATCTCCAGTACCACTAGAAATAGCCCTGGTATGCAGCTGGAGGCAGTGTATGGATGCTGAACGCCTGTGTGCAAGTCTGCTCTGCCACAAGCTGGTTAATCACACTAGACCTTAGTGTCCCCTTCTGGAAAATGGGGGGAATGTTAATGCCTGTAAAGTTCTTGGAACAGAGAGTTCTACATAGTAAACATAAAATAACTGGGAACAACTAATATTATTTTGTAGGCACTGTGCTAGACACTTGATGTTTAACTATCATAAAAACCCTATGAGATTGATGCTGTATTTTCTCCATTTTACCAGGAAGGTAAAAGAAAGGCTAGTAACTCTCCTAATTCAGTTACAGAATGTAAGTGATGGAGCCTGGGTTTGACGCTAGGCAATCTTTCCAACAGCCACTGTCCCATCTACTGCTCTATAGCAGCAATCTGAATCAGCTATTGCAATAAGGCAATCAACTCAATTCTTTTTCTTCAGTTTTTGGCATTATTTTACTCATTAAGAAATTATTGTGTTCATTTGCTGTACCAAGCACAGAAAAACCTCCATAGGTTTAAAAAGTTGGGAAATATGGCCAATGTTATTCAATTCTTACTAACCACTTTAGACATATTAACTAATTGATTCTTACAACCCTCTGAAGAGGACACTATTTATATTCCCACTATACAGCTATGAAACAGAAGCTGAGAGAGGGTATCAAGTAGTAGCACATCAGAGTTCTGATGCCCCAACTTGTACCATGATGAAAATATGGTCCCGGCCCTGAAGAGATTTATAATCTGCCCAGATAGATAGATAGCGCTTTGCTTGCCCTACTTATATCCCAGCTCCCTCCAACCTCCCACTCCTCTTCACTCCCATGCTTAAGAGAACACTCTAAGCAAATCCTCAGAACCCACCCTGTACAGCAGCTCACCTGTGTCAAACGGTGACACCCTGTCCTCACCAGCTGGAGGCAGCCATAGCCCGCCCGAGGGGGAGCATGATCTCACACAGCTTCCTGCTGCACTGAACTCAAGGCATCTCAGTGCCCCTGCAATGGGGCTCTATGTCCACCTTGTAGGCACTAAATGCTTAGTAGAAAATAGTCTTCATTATTGTGAGCAAACGGCAAGAAACTTGAGAACCTAGGTCTCTGCTTCAGGAAATCCATCACACAAGCTCATAAAAATATTTTTCCAACAAGATTTTTAACAACAAACCGAGAAACTAACTACATTTCTCACAGTTGGTATCCATGGAGAGTGAGAGTGAAGACTAAGCAGTTATTTAAATTTGTGTTTAGAAAGGTAAAAGGTTAATCATAAAGATAATGCTTAGGTACAATCTATATTCAGTTCTTAACCTGAGACAACAACAACAACAAAACATTATAACTCTACTTTGATTACTCTACCTGAAGTTTAGCATTTCCTTCCATTGAAAATGCAGGAACACCCTGGCTAGTATGGTTCAGTGGATAGAGCGTCGGCCTGTGGACTGAAGGGTCCCAAGTTCAATTCCAGTCAAGGGCATATGCTTGGGTTGTGGGCTCGATCCCCAAGGGAGAAGGAGTGATAGAAACATCAATGTGGGGCATTCAGAAGGCAGCAGTTCAATGATTCTCTCTCATCATTGATGTTTCTATCACTCCTTCTCCCTTCCTCTCTGAAATCAATAAAAATTTATTTTAAAAAGAAAAAAGAAAAGAAAATGCAGTGACCGTAGCACCATGACATTGAAATAAAAATCATGGTTATTTTCATATGACATGACAGTTGTTACAGAAATCTCAAAACACTGTTCATGCTTAGCTTGTTTTTGACATTAACCAAGTTATTAGAACTGCCACTAGAACTTATTTCACACAATATTTTAAAAAGCGCATATCTTCTGTATCACAAACTCTTTGAAAATATTTTGATAATTGTATTTCAATTCTATCAGTTTTCTTTGTCATTACATATATCTTATTTTATGTATTTAAAAGCAAGCCTGAGAAGGTTCATCAGACTGCCAAAGTGCTCCATGTACTAGCACATGACACCAAAAATAATGGTAAATTAATTTCCATTAAACTCAGATAGTATGTAAGACTCTAAGAGTCTTTGGCAGACTCTAGATGAAGAGAGCACTTAAATTAACTTCTTTTACATACAGATAATTTGGCCTTGAATTTTAAAGATTTTATGGATTAGCTAGGAGAAATGCTGAACGTGCCCATTCATATTTTTATTTCTCAATTAGTTTACATTTAATATTATTTTGTATTAGCTTCAGATGTATAGAATAATGGTTAGATGGTCATATATATGTCTACTCAATTTTCAGGTGATTGGTTTGAGAAGTTTTCCCCTGTAGACACGGTTAGGCATCACTTTGGGATGGGGAAGGAACATATCACAACCAATAAAGAACAATCTTTTTGTAGAAGCAAGAGCTAAAGCAATAAGAAAAAACAGTTGGGGATAATCTGAAAATATATTCTAGGAGGGATACTGGCTCTTCTGTTTGCTCTGGCTTTGTACATGGTTCCAAGATCACTATCCAAAGTTCTAAAGTGAGAAGGTACTATCCAGAGGCAGAAAAAGAAAATGTCCCCTTTCTATATTTTTAATTAATACCAACCAAATAGGATTATTAGGAAGCAAGAGAACACTTTTTTTTTTTCTTTTTTTTAAGAGAGAGAG
This sequence comes from Pipistrellus kuhlii, assembly GCF_014108245.1. Taxonomy (NCBI): domain Eukaryota; kingdom Metazoa; phylum Chordata; class Mammalia; order Chiroptera; family Vespertilionidae; genus Pipistrellus; species Pipistrellus kuhlii. The sequence continues at coordinate 13,451,275 of NW_023425482.1, forward strand.
GAAGGGAGAGGGAGAGAGGGAGAAAGATTAATGTGTGAGAGTAAAACATTGAACAGCTGCCTCCTGCCTGCCTCCTACCAGGGATTAAGCCAGCAACCTGGGTATGTGCCCTGACTGGGAATCTGACGGGCAACCTTTTGGTTCACAAGATGATGCTCAAACAACCGAGTCACAAAGGCCAGGACAGAAATGTCCCTTTCTTTTGTCTGTGTTCAAGAATGAGGGAAATCTTCCAGGATACGCTCATTGGCCAGAATTGTGACACACACCATCCTTGAACTGATCACTTGCAAGGAAAATGGCATTCTGTTTATCCAGTCAGAACAAAGGAGATTCGCCTGAGGGCAGGGAGGAAGCAGTTGCCTCTAACCAGGAACAGACCATGACTGTATTAGCAAGGAAGAAGGCTGGGAGGTGGGATGTATGTGCGTGAGAGGTACTAATACTCAGAGTGAGAAGTTTTATAAGCCTTCAAGAACACCTGCCACCCACTCTCATTGTACCTCCTCAGGAGGAAGTCCATTAGAAGAAATATCAGCATCAAAATATTGTTTGCAGTCTAGGGAGAGAAGTAATTCAGAAGAAAAAAGTATGATAGGAAATAGTTCAATAATGAATTCTACAGCTATAAAATATTCACCCATTAGCATCTCTTTCTCATTAACAGTACTTCTAATTTATGCCCACCCATCATCAATATCCTTTTGATTGGTCTAAGTGATAGTCAACTCTAGTGAGCACTTAACAATAAAATGCAAATACAGTCAATGTAAGTTAATTACAAATCAAAATTGCAAATATTTCCAAAGTGTGGACATTCATAAAATCAATACATGTGATTTCAGAGAACCACTTTAATTGCAAGCAAAGGAACTCACAGAAATACACCAGTTACCAACTGAGTTGGATAAAGGATAATAATGAGCACCTAAAATATATATTTGGATTAAGAGGTAGAAAAAAAGCCACTGTTAAAAATTCATGAAGTTCTTGAATATTGTTTTTGCCAATGAGGCCTTTTTCATGTTCCTAATATGCAGATTAATTGTGAAGGACATAGTCTATAATGCTATCATATAATTTTGCAGGAAAAATGAACCATCCCTTTCCCCCAAAGTTAACATTTGCTTCATTTTTTATTCTTAAGATTTAGCAAAGTTGCAATTAAGGCCTATATTTGGATAAATAAACTCATTCTCATAATTTGTAGCTACCGTTTTCTCTCCATTTATAACAGTTTTGGCTTAAGGCCTCGCTTCAGAGAACAAATGATCTTGGGATAATAAAGATCTAGTGTATGTTAAAAGGATGATTATGAAGATTCTCCAGAAACATGCATTATTCTTTATGATATGTTTCTAAACACACACACAAAAAATTCGGCACCAAAGACTATATAAGATCACTGTAACCATGTAAAAATCGTCCTATATAATAAAAGCCTAATATGCAAATCTACCGAACTGCAGAATGACCGGAGGAACAAACGACCGGTTGCTATGATGCACACTGACCACCAGGGTCAGATGCTCAATGCAGGAGCTGTCTCCAGCCCATAGGTGCCAGGCCAGCCAAGATGGGTGTAGTAGGGGCCCTGATTGCCCCGCAGTTCACCCTGCAGAGGGAGGCGACTGGCAGCAGCAGTGGTGAGTGGGCAGCCCCAGGCCAGCCTAGGTGTGTGCCAGCAGGGGATCCCTGATCACCCCACCAGTGCCCCCACAGATCAGCCTTGATCGTCAGCCAGGCCTAGGGACCGCACCTATGCTCAAATTTCATGCACTGGGCCTCTAGTACCTATATATTTGGTTAAGAACTGAAGGCAAAATAAAAGTATTTATTACATAGGAGAATTAGGGCTGATTCTCTTCCTCTTTATATATAATAATATATATATTTTCCCCCCTCAAATATATAATTTTTTGATACCTAAATAAGCCTGGAAAAATAACCCAAGATGCTTTTGAGCAATTTAATCTAGAGTCACAAGTAATGTGGTATGTTGATTAAGGATGTTCCTGACTTAATACTTGCAGGTAATAAAAGGCAGCCCCTATGACAGCTCCCAGTGACCCTATCCCCTGGTCTTCATGCTATTGTGTAATACCCACCCCTTGAATGTAGACTTGATTGATCAACTTTCTTCTAATAAATACAATATGGCAGAAAAATGGGTGTCTCTTCTGAGATTAGGGCATAAAAAGCCTGGGCCTTCCGTCTTGGATGCTTAACCTCTCCCTCTTTGCTCACTCCTGATGAGGGAGCCATCCACCTGCCATGTTATGAGTTGCTTTACACAGAGGCCTGTGTGGCAAAGGTCTGATATCTCCTGTCAAAGCCACATAAGAGATTTTGAAAACAAGTTCACCACACACACACACACACACACACACACACACACACACACACACGTCCCAGTTAAGTTTTGAGATGAGTGCAGACTTGACCAACACTTGGATTGCAACCTGGGTGAGAGACACTGAGCCAGAGGAAACCAGCTAAGCCACACCTGGATCCCTGACCCACAGACTCTGTGACATCATTTGTGCTGCTTTAAGCTGCTAAATTTGGGAGTCATTTGTTACACGGCCACAGATTACTAATAATAAAGATTTACATTCAAATCTTAGCAAATTTGTCCTTTAGGAATATGACAATTTGTGTGATTTACCAATACTGTGCCTGAAAACTTTTTTTTTTTCAACTCTGGGGTAGAATTATAGAACTGCTTTTTAGAAATCAATAAATGCTATTACATAGTTTTATGTAATAGCAGCATTGATGACAAACTTTATTTGAAAATAAAACCACACAAAGTAAAGTTGAAGATACTATAGAGTTTCTTAGATAATCAAATATAAATAAATCCTGACCCAGTTCTCCCTATAGTTACTGAGCTGCTGAAAGTATGATGGAGAAATTCAACAATTTTGGAATCACAAGCTGGACATGCCAAAGCCATCAATTGGTGTCAGAAGGTTCATAGATTTTTCACATGGAAACCTGGATGTTTGATTCTCGGATGCAAGCTCAGGGATTCCTCTGTTGCAGACGTGATCTTGTTCCCATAAGCAGAGAGATCCAGATAGAGATTGTGGGCTCAGATTTCTGGTGTAGGCACTTGGAGGAAGAAACAGATGAAGAAAATTGCGGAGGAAAAGAATTCTGACGACAGAGCTTTCTGGTTGGTCCTGACCACAGGTCTGGCGTGGATTAACCCACATGGTCACTGCTCTCTATTTCAACTAAATGCCAAATGTCCCCAAATTATTGTCATCCCTGGTTAAGAACCACTGCTCTACAGGATTTTCTTCTGCTATTTGACTTTGGTTTCAATTACTAATATGTATTTCCACCCAGGGCTTCGAATATGGAGTTTCACTAAGGAAAGCTAATATCTATTAAATATTTCATAGACTCTATGCACTTGTCAAACATTGTGTATATATTACCCTACCTAAACTTTGAAGTAGATACTAATATTAGTGTCACATGTTACAGTTGAAGAAACTGAGACACAGCGGAGTAAGGTAAAGTATCGATAGATCGAGTTATCACTATGGATCAAGTACTGACCAATACATTTTAGGCAAAAGTCTGTAGGCAAGGCATTATTATTCCCAGTGTAGGACAAAGAAACTGAGGCTTAAAGAATTTGAGGAAATTATCTGGGTTGCACACCCAATAAAGAGTGGAACCAGTCTGGTTCTAGAACCTTTTCTCCACTCTTGGGTATTTGTTGTTGTTCTCCTTTATTCACTTTGGGGGGAAAACAAGTGAGAACAAAAGCTGAATATAATTATTAATAAGGATTTGGTTTGTTCTAAATGGCAGTCACTCGTGTTATCCCTGAGTCCTTTCACACCTGATAAAAGAAGAGATTGTTAGTTAAAACACCAGTTTGCAAGAAGGTCGTTAGGTTTCTAGAGAAACTCTCTTTTTTTCTTAGACAAAGCAAAATTTAGACACTATTAATCATTCAAGTCCAAAGTGTATTCCTATTTATTCAAATGTCCCCTAATGTCTTTTCTCTTTCCTGGGACCCTCATCTAGGACCCCACATTACCTTTCGCTGGCATGTCTCCTTGGGTCCTCTAGGCCTTGACCACCTGGCTGAGGTCCCGTTTGTCAGGTTTCTTCATGTAGAGCTACCCGGCCCCCTCCACCACCCCCTCCAAACCGGATCCCCGAAAGGACGTGGGCCCACAAGTGATGGAAATGACGGCCCACCTCCTTGAGGCCAGAGGATGTGTGGGCATTATCTGGAACCACTGTGGACATTCTTAAAACATACCTTTGTTGACTGTAGTTCCTGAGCATAATCAAGGCGTGTTCAATGTTTCCGAATGAAAACAACCAGGAAACGTTATTAAGGATAGCATTCTCCTCCACCCATTCCTTTCCCCAGAGCCAACAGGACAGTCGTCTCCCCTTCTCCTCGGCTTGGCTTTGCTGGGTTTCCATTCCCTGCTGTCAACGGCGGCCCAAAGACGATTCCATAGAACGTTCCAGAAATAGACAATGCACCCATTTTAAAATGCGCGCACCTCTCTGAGGAGCGCGGTGACATCCCGGAGGCGTTCCGAGTGGGCCGCTGAAATCTCGTTTTATATTTTTCTTAGTCGCGCGCGCGATGAAATCTCGCGTGGCCTCTGGCTCCTGTCCAGTGCCACCCGAAGCGTGGATCCCCCCTTCGTCCTGCGTCTGCACGCTGCACGCTGCACGCTGGACGCTGCACGCTGGACTCGTGCGTGCCCCGTGCGTGGGTCACTCAGCAGCCATCTTGATTGTGGAGCATGGCCGTGCTCCCGTTCCAGTAACCCTAAACTTTCCTTAATAATGGTCCCAAAACGCGTGAGTAGTGGCCCTGGCAATCGGGAGGTGCCAGCGAGAAGCCACACAGTGCTTCCTTTAAGTGAGAAGGTGAGTGCGGTTGAATACGATATTTCCAGAGAAAGAGAGAGGGATTCCACATTCATATAAAACGCTATTTCAGTGTATTGTTAGAATCGTTCCATTTTATTCGTTATTGCTGTTCATCTCTTCCTGTGTCTAATTTATAAATTAAACGTTGTCATAGGTATGTGTATATATATATATATATATATATATATATATATATATATATATATATATATATATATAGGGAAAAACAGTATGTATTGGGTTTGGTACTGTCCGCAGTTTCAGGCACCCATGGGGGCCAGGGGAAAGGGACTTTGGACCATATCCCCCGAGGATGAGGGGGAACTGCTGTACATAAGAGACATTTTCCACGGAAACCGGTTTGGCTTTGTGGATAGAGTGTCGGCCTGTGGACTGAAAGGTCCCGGGTTTGATTGTAGTCAAGGGCACGTACCTTGGTTGCGGGCACATTCCCAGTAGAAGGTATGCAGGAGGCAGCTGATGGATGTTTCTCTCTCATCGATGTTTCTAACTCTCTATTCCCTCTAACTTCCTCTCTGTAAAATAAATAAATAAATAAATAAATAAATAAATAAATAAATAAATAAATATTTTAAGAGAGAGAGAGAGAGAGAGAGACATTTCCCCCTGAACCATGGACACCTCATGACACTATAGGGTAGGGGTGTCGAACTCAATCAGAGAAGGGGCCATAATCTAAAATCCAGCCTAAATCTCGGGCCAAATGGTTTACTGAACAGTCATAAACTGTCATTGTGATGGAAACGCAGCGGAGTGCAGTGATGACAGCGCGGTGCGTGCCACATTGCAAGGCCTGGCGGGACAGATTTGGCCCGCGGGCCTTGTGTTTGACACATGTGCTATAGGGCTTCAGAGCAATAGCCAGGCTTAGCTCTCTTGGTGGGGTAGTGTGTCCGGCATATGGAAAATGTGGAGTCTAGAAACATTTTAAAAATGTGTATGTTTTTCTGGCATTTCAGCTTACATTTGGCCATTAGTCAGTTTTCTGGCTTTTAAACTGTACTATAGTTATGTAAGCTATAAACTGAGTGAAGGTTAATGATACTAAGAAATGTGGGTGTCGAGTCCGAGTTTTTGTCTAGCGAAAATAAAAGGCTGAAGTCTCGGAAAAAAATAATGAGCAGGAACAGAATTTATTGGGAGAAGCCAGTCCTGGAAAGGGGGCACCTGGGGTTCCAGGAGCAGGCCAGGGTCCGGAACCCCAGACCCTTTTTATGTTACAGGGGGGAACAGTTTAGCATCTTAGACTTAATTAAAGTCTAAGAGTCCATGTGTGGAGGCCCACGTGGCCATAAGCCATGTGTATCCCCTGCCATCGTAACAAACATCAGGAAACCATCGTTGTGCCGGGGAGAAGAGAGGGTGACAGGAAGTGAGCACATTTTATTTAGGGATTGGGTAGTCTTGCTAGCTCCTAATTGGTCTTTTCAAAGAATTCTGCCTTAGAGATGTCTTTTAGATTGGTTGTCTTCCTGCGTTGTGGTTTGTTATCTGAATGCTGTCTTTCTTGGCAATATCCATACATTTTAAAGTCCATGCCTTGCTAGAGAGTGCCCTTTCTTCCCTGCCCAGTTTGGGTGACTTAGGAACTCCACCAAATTGTGCTCTGGGCTCTATGTCCTTTCACGTGGTCCCAACCCTATCTTCCTATTAGATTTGATGGAGCAATTGAATTGATACCCCTCCCCTGAGAACTGGTTTTTCAGGTTATTTCACTATGGACATTCCCTTTGCTGAGACCACATTTCACTTGCGGTGACATTATCTCTCCTTTGAATATGCATAATGAAATCTCCACCCAGAAAAAAGCCTGCCAAAGGTCTTTTAAAAGCCACTGACTCCCATCACTGGGTGCAAGAGCCACCCAGGCTCAGCCACCTGCTGTGAGGATTATCAAATAAATTCATAATCCCTCACCACTCTGGCCTCATGCGTTCCTCCTTCAGCGACCTAACTCTACCTAGCTTCTTTTGTCTTCTCAGTTACATGGTGGAGGAGGGGAGTTGCCATCAGGAAAATAAAATGTCTAATAAATACTCCTTAGCGGGTAATAATGAAGAAATAGTTGAGGAACACTGTTCCCAGATAATATTTGATGGGTAATAAGTGAAGGTCACTCTGAGTTTTAGTAGAATACAAAACTGTTAAATACAGTTAAATACAAAATTGTTAAAACAAGTGTTCAAGAAATAGATCTGGTCCGGTTTGAGAGATAAGAAAATTGAGATCAAGAAAGGTGCAATTCGCCTTGAGTCATTCACTGAACTTGGAGCCTGCCCAGCACCTTAACTGGTAGTATCGGCGACCATGACTACTTCCAATTCTGCTCCAAACAAGTATTTATCAAATGGATGTTAAGCACCTGTTTCATTCATGAGACGCACATAAGTGCCAGCCCAAGTTGGCAAAAAGAAGCCGTAGAAACATCAAAGACTGGAATCTAGGATAAAAATAATGAACAGGACAGAATTTATTGGGAAAAGCCAGTCCTGGAAAAGATGCAGCGGGGGTTCCAGGAGCAGGCCAGGGTCCGGGGCTTCCTTTCCATGTTACAGTGGGGAATAGTATCTGTCCAACTTCTGAACGATAGAAATGTCTCATTCTACAATCCCTATGACTTAGCTAAGCATTCATTAAATGTTTAAACAGCTTTTGAACAGAGGTCCTGAAAAGCTCTGACTTGCTTTAAGAGACATTTTCATAGACATAATCATAAGAGATATTTTATTTTAAAATATTTTTATTGATTTCAGAGAGGAAAGGAGATGGGAAGAGGGAGATAGGAAGAGAGAGAAAGAAGGGGAGGGGGGGGGGACACCTTCATACCTCTAACCATCTAACCAGCTGGTCCACACCACCCACAGTGATGAGGATTGAGCCCACAACTCAGGCATGTGCCCTGACTGGGAATCGAACTGTGACCTCCTGGTTCATAGGTTGACACTCAACCACTAAGCAACACCAACCGGACAAGAGAGATCTTATTCAGTCAAAACTTGATTTCAAAAGTCTTCCATTTAGATCAATTTGGTTCTAATTTAGAACAAATTGTTTACAGAAAAATTGTCTTTGTTGTTGATCAAAACTTTAGTTTTCAACTTGACAACCCCTTCATGCTGATACCTCAGCATGACAAAAAAATGTCTCTCAGGCAACAAAGAAATCTATGATTACCAGGATTTTAAAATATAAAGAGGCCATCAAGAATGCTACTGTTGCTAAGGATGTGAAAGTGCTCACAAAACAACAATCCCAAGCAATTGAGTAGGTAGAAAAACGATTGATGATTGGATAAAAGAAAAGCAGTTAGCTGATGATAGTATTTTAGAGGCAGTGATACAGTTTCAGGCTAGTAGGGAATGGTGCCATAAATTTAAGAAAACAAATGTTTATTTATAGATTAAACAGTACCATGTACTGTATATAAGAAAGGTTAAAACAGGGAATCATTTGGGGATCTGGAACAGATTAATTCAGTTTACATTATTTCAATCGCTTCTGGAACAGCCTTCTGGAATGCAGTAAGTTCGAGAACCAAGATTCCACTGTAGTCTTAAATTACATGGAACAGAATTTTAAAATGCAGTTATCCCTGATGGAACCTAATACATTGGTGTGACTACCAGAGATATTTGGAAATTCTGCATAAGCATTTATAGGATCTGTTTACTAGAATGAGGATAATTATTAAGAATAACCAGTTATCTTTTTTTTAATTTGCATTTTATTTTTTTTTTATTTTTTATATAAATTTTTATTGTTCATATTATTACAAATGTTCCTTCCCGCCTCCCTCCCCTCCATTGCTCTCCTCCATCAGGTTCCCACCCCACCCTCTGCCCTTTCCCCACCCCCCATTGTCCTCATCCATAGGTGCACAGTTTATGTTCAGTCTCTTCCCACATCCCGCTCTCCCCTTTTCCCCGTAATTTGCATTTTATAGCTGTTGTGCTAATAAACTCAAATAGCAACTAAGGAACTACATTCTTTTTTCCAAGTACACACATATAAGGGCAGGGGGAGAAAAACAGAGTTCAGTAAATACACAGAATTTTAACTGAACAGGTAATTTATGACTAACATGCTACATACTAAAATAAATTAAAGTAGACAGAGGCCCAGACAGCCTCAAATAATAATCAGAATGGCACAAAGGCAGTCATTTGGGCTTCTGTGTAAATTTGGGACAGGCAATCTACAGTCCACAGGTCAAATCTGCTGGCTGTCTTAATTTGTGAAAAATGTTTTGCTGTGACACAGCCATACTTGTATGCATATTGCCCCTGGCTGTTTCAGCACTGTAATTCTCTTTTGGAAGGAGATTGGTATCCCTTTGTGTCAGGAAGGGAATATAATCAATCAGATCCTTTGAGATTTTAGGATTTAAAAAGGAAAAGCTGACCAATTCCTAAGTGTAAAGCCCCTGAGAAAAGAAGAGCAGAGGGATTGACACTAGAGTTGGGCACTAGAACCTATATTTCTCCAGGGTGATACTGAATGGGGCCTGAAAGAATTAAACACCAAGCACTGCAACCCCAGTGTCCTCAGAGAAGTGAGGTGCGTCTCTGATGGAGCCCTGCTGGGGTTTCCAGGTGGCTCAGTCTCACTCCCTGTGGCAACTGCTGAGCCCCCTCCCTCTGGCTGGCTTTGCACACATGAGGGGGCCCCGGCAACCCCACAGACCAGTGTGAACAGGGGAAGACACTTGTCACTGACACCCTAATTCCTCTGCTGCCTGGGTTGTATCAGCCTAGCAGGTCACTTTCTATTCCAGAGGTGAAGCTCGAAACAGATTCTTTTCCCTGTAAAATGAGTGAAGCTGCCATGTTGAGTGCCACATCTCCTGCTCCTGAGACCCAGTGGGAGAGAGATGAAAGCTTCTTAGCCCAAGAGGAGAGTTACAGGCTCTCACATACAGCAATGGTGCTGTTCCTTAGATGTGGGAGCCCCTTTCATGTCCCGCGTGGTTCAGGGTTTCAGTTCAGGGTTCGGGTTCTGGAGAAGGCCGCACACAAATGAAGAGACTAGAAAATGTATTAATTTGGCAACATTGGGAGCCAGGCGGGAGCCCACCTCTAGTGGGAGGAGTATACACTGCTCTGGCCCTGCTATCCCTTTTATTGAGGCTATGGGGAAACACCCATAGGCCTTAGGCAGGAAATAACAGAAATTTACATAAGACAAACAGAGGTGGAGGCTGCTTCAGTTAACAATGCCTCAACTAAACAGAGAGTGGTTAGAGCAATTAAGGTTGTTGACCTACCTTCCCGGCTTCCTGTCCACATCTCTCTATTAGGGAAACAGTGATTGGTTTCTGGCACTTAGAGGAGGAGAAACTGGGCCACCTGTTCTGACAGCTTGTAGTCTTTTCTCTTAGGTGTTTTCCAACACCCACTAACCCTCCAACACCATGGGGTCCCCCTAAATTCAGCTCAATTCTGACACTAACCATCTACCCAGAATTTACACAGGATCCATAAGTTAAGGGCTAGTTCCCAGAGACAGCGCCCACTTCAGACACCAGCCAACAATAGGGTGCCCAGGCTACTCACCCGCCTTCCTGACCAACTACGGAACTGGAGGTTCTCATGGCCCCCTCTCAGGTTCAGTGTTCATAGAATGATCATAGAGCTCTTGAGAACACTTTACTTATCTTTACTGATGTTAAATTAATTAAACAAGTTGGCTCTCATATTAGTGCAGTCTACAAAAGCAACCCAAAATCTAAGCTTGCAAATGCTTCAAGATTACAAAATCGCAGCACTGAGGACAACCAGCCACAACCACCAGCTAGGCTTTAAGCCAGAGCCAATCAGTAATTGTCTTACTTTGTTTCTGATTTCTCCTCTTACTCTATAAAAGCCTCTCCCAGAGCTGGTGTTGGCGGCGAGCTCCCAACCACTTCTGGTTATGTGCTGCCTGATCTGAATTGATTTTTGCTCAAATAAACTCTTGAAATTGTTAGTATGCCCCAGTTTATCTTTTAACAGTTCTAGTGTCAGAGGGAACCAGAGGAGACCCCCCACAATCTTCAGGAGCAATGACCAACCAGGAGAAGGTACCTGCTGAGCCACTGGCTGGTTGCTTTATAGTTGTGTCAGGAGGTGCTGGGCAAGGCCCTCTCGGACCCTCGATCCTAGCTCCCCAGCTTTACCTGAGGAGTTTGACCCAAGTAGATCCCAGAAAAGGATCTGGGGTGTTTATCTAAGGCAGTGGTCGGCAAACTCATTAGTCAACAGAGCCAAGTATCAACAGTACAACGATTGAAAATTTTTTTGAGAGCCATATTTTTAAACTTCTTCTAATGCCACTTCTTCAAAATAGACTCACCCAAGCTGTGGTATTTTGTGGAAGAGCCACACTCAAGGGGCCAAAGAGCAGCATGTGACACACAAACCACAGTTCACTGACCACGGATTTAAGGCATCCCTTGAGATAAACTTTGTGCAGGTGTGGGACATTCAAGTAGTTGCTAGCAAAGAGACTATGCAGGCTACGCAAGCAGGACTAAGTGGCAGGCTTAGGACCAGAGGGACCAGAAGCTTTCATTTAAATTTTAAGTGTACGCAAAATAATTCAATTAACTGCCGGAGGAATTACACCACATGAAACATATGCAGCTGCAAATCACACAGCTTTTTTATTACACAAATTCCTGAGCTGAGGGTACAAGCTTAGTTAGGGACCCCCGTGGTGGTGCTGTTCTCTGGGGTCCAGCAGCTGAGCTGGTCTGGTCCGGGTGCAGGGGACCTCGCGTTCCTCTCCTGAGAAATCGGTTGCATCTCAGTCGGGGATTACTGGCCGTTCTTCTATCATCTAGCCGGAAGAGGAGCGTGGAGCAGCAGCGTTGCTTGTCAGAGGGACAAAGGGAAGGGTCTTTGTGATATCTCAAAAGGCGAGCGTCGTTAGCTGGCCAGGGTCCATATTTAAAGCTTGTTCATACTCAAAGCAGCCCAGATGGCAATCAATAATTTATGTCAATGCACATATGTTAATCTCAAATAAGGCGAGGAGGCTAGGGAGAATATGACACTTACGCAAGTATTTATCCTGACAAGTCACTCTGCGTCAGTTCAAATCCTTATCTCTGGGGGTACATACACTTCAAGGCAGTGGGGAATGTGTCTTTAATATTACACTTTAAATTTTAAGGAAAGTTAACTCAAGCATTTTAAAACTTTTTTTTTTTAACATTCTTTAAGCATTTTTTAAACATTTCTATATTTTATTATGACATAGTTTCAGACTTTATGTGATCACTTTCTTTCTGGACAGGGTCTGGAAAATGGTGGAGTGAGACTGGGTCTGACTTAGAAATTGGACCACTGGATCTGGGGTTGGGCCAGGTGTGACTTAGAAACCAGACTGGATCTAGTGTGAGGCCAAAAATGATTAAATTTGTGTGTGAAGTTTGAACAAGCAGATGAAATTTACCAAAGATAATCTTGAGTAAGAGTAGCCTAAGTGGAGAACTTTTAACCGTCTTAGATAAGCTTATGAGGTGCCCTAGGGATCTTAGCCAGGTACTCACTGAAAAGGGTAAAGGGAAAATTAATCTTTCTCCTTTACAGTTTCCAATGACTGGGATGAGACCTGCTGGGACACTCCACTTACTTCAGAGCCTTCAAATGGCATCTTGGGGAAGATGGCAGAAGTCAGCAAAGGGTAGGAATTGTTACTAAAGTCAGCTCTTCCAGATCTCTATGCCTGTTGAAGAATGGAAATTAAAATGCTTCACTGTCCTTTTCTTTCCAAATTGAGATAATCTCCTAGGAACAGCTATTGCCTCTTTGATTGTTTCATTTTGTGTTCTGAGAAATTGTTTTGGCAACTGTCAAGTGGAAGGGGGAGATGGCAAAATATGCTTGGCAGAAATGTGAATTGCACTCCATTTACAGGGAGGGAAGTAACTTGTCCAGTATCAACAACCTGTTAAGTAAGTATCAGAGTCATACTTTAATATAGGTCTCCTATTTCAAAATCCATGTTTTTGGCCATTCTTTTGGTAGGTGCTGGAGATGCAGAACAGAATAAAACACAGTGTATGTGCCCTCAAACATAGAAGGTTAGATAACTCATGTGTAGAAATAACTTTTAGAGTAGAATATAACCTTTGCTCATTTTTAAATTGGTTTGTTGCTGAATTGTAAATAATTCTTTAAATATTGTAGATACAAATCCTATATCATGATTTGCAAATATTTTATCCAATTCTGATAGTTGTCTGTTCTTTCTTTCTTTTTTTTCTATCAAGCACAGAAGTTTTAATTTTGTTGAAATCCAATACATCATTTTGTTGTTGCTTGAAGCATCATTGCCTAATTCAAAATCACAAAGATTTACACTTAGGTTTTTTTATAAGCGTTTTATAGTTTTAGCTCTTATGTTTAGGTCTTTTTTTTTTTTAATATATTTTATTGATTTTGTACAGAGAGGAAGAGAGAGAGATAGAGAGTTAGAAACATCGATGAGAGAGAGTCATCGATCAGCTGCCTCTTGCACACCCCCTACTGGGGATATGCCCGCAACCAAGGTACATGCCCTTGACTGGAATCGAACCCGGGAGCTTTCAGTCCACAAGCCGATGCTCTATCCATTGAGCCAAACTGGTTTCGGCAAGCTCTTATGTTTAGGTCTTGTATCCATTTGGAGTTAATTTTGGTATATGTTGTGAGGAAAGGCTCCAAATGGATTCTAATAGCTACCCAGTTGTCTCAGCATCATTTATTGAAAAGACTACTTTCCTCCGTTGAATGATGTTGGCATCCTTGTCAAAAATCAGTTACTAATAAATATGCAAGCTTATTGCTGGGACTCTGGATCTATGTGTAGCCTTATTGCAGTATCACACTATGTTGGTTACTCAGCCTTTGTACTAACTATTGAATTTGGGATATGTGACTTCTCCAGTCTTTTTCTTTTTTCAGATTGTTTTGTCTTTTCTGGTTTCATGCATTTTCATATGAATGCTAGGATCAGCTGGTCAATGTTTATATGTTTTATGTCCTTTTTCTTCTGCTAAGAAACTAGCTTGGATTTTTATCTTAATTGCATTGATTCTCTTGATCAATCTGGGGATTCTGGGAGGGCTTACTCTGTGTCATACCCTGTGCTAAACACTGTCCTGCCATCATCCCATTGCATCCTATTATGCAAGTACAGTTACCATGCCCATTTTACAGATAAGGACGACGAGGCTTTTAGAATGTGACAAAGTCAGGTTTCTTTTTAATATATTATTTTGAAATTTATCTTTATTCTTTAAAATATTACAGATGTTCTCCCTTTTTTCCTCTTGCCTACCCTCCTCCCCACCTTTATCGCCTCCCTAGGCTTTCACTCCACTATTGTCTGTGTTCATAGGTTATGTATATTTGCATATAGTTCTTTCGTTGATCTCTTCCTTCCTCTAAGTCAGGTTTCTTGGGAAATAGTTTCAGAGACAAGGTTTTCATGCAGCAGGTTTATTGAGGAGTATCCTCAGGATAAACATTTGCAGGGCAGGATGGAAATGATATTAGACAGAGGGAAAAGCTGAAATGGGATGCAATTATAATAGAGTATTACTAGATCTCTGCTGATCCCATAGGAAGAACTAAAGCTAGGATGACCCTTCAGAGAGGCCCAGAATTAAGACAAAGGCCCAGGTCACTCTCTCTCATCATCAATGTAGGCTGCCCAGGAGAGTGCATAACCTGCAGCGAAGCACCGCCCTTCAGTGAAGGGCAGTTCCTCAGGAAGGCCTCATCAGCCAGCAGCCAGGAGGCAACACTTCAGGAAGCTGGGGAAAATGAGTGCCTGTGTCCTAGAATTGGGGATCTGGTTGCACCACAGCCTCTGTACTAGGCAGTGATCACTTGCCCTAGGTCATGCAGATAGCAAGTGACAAAGGGTAACATCTGAGCCCCATCAGCCTCACTCCAGACTCTTCACTCTTAAGGTTCATGCCAAATTCACTTATTTGCAGAGATTCAGTCAAGTGTTGGAATTATCCCAGACATCCCTTGCTATGGGCTGAATATTTGTGCCCATCAAAATCCATGTTGAAATCTTAGCCCCCAATATGATGATATTAGGAGGAGGAGCCATTGGGAGGTGGCTGAGCCAGAAGGACATAGCCTTCATGAGTGTCTTTGGGTGATATATATATAGACACCCCTAGTGTCTTTCAAAGGAGCCCCAGATAGATCTCTAGACGCTTCCATTGTGTGAGGTTACACCAAGAAGCTGGCAATCTGGAAGAGGGCTCTCACCAGAAATCAATCATACTGGCCCTCTCATCTTGGACTTCCAGCCTCCACCACTGTGAAAAATGCATTTCTGCTGTTTATATGCCATCCATTTTATAAAGTATTTTGTTATAGCAACTTGAATAGACAAAAGCATACCGTAATTAAAGCCTTAGCTCTAGTGCCTCCCCACATTGGACTTGTGACTTCTGAAGTGTCTTTGCTTAAGGCCTTGGGGAGAAAATCTTACACTTGGATCTCAAGGATCCAGAGTTTAAAAAACAAACTCTGTGAAATAGAGAAGAAAGCTTTTAACTTCTTAACTTTGCTTAATGAGAAGTGTGGACTCTATCTTGGTGGTCTGGGCTCACAGAGTTAGTTTTTCTGAGGATGCTTCCTGGTTCTTCAGCTCACCCCACCACCAGGAGAAAGGTCTGTAAACAGTGTCTTCCCCAGCAGTGAAGCTGTAAAATGCACAGGGCCTTCTGAGCAGTTTAATAAGGACTTTTTCCTAGATTGACAATGGGCAAGCATGTAAATCTTATGCTTTGGGAGCTTTAAGTGGCTTTTTAGGGCATAACTCAATCTCCAAAATTAATGGAGATTAACTCTTTGCACATGTTTTGTCAGAAGTTCATAATGGGTTGACAAACCAGATAATGGCTACAAAGTTCAGAGTTCAAGTTCAAATGGATTGAAATAGAGGATTCTAAAATAGAGCCTGTGAGGCCCCTGAAACTGTGCACCAAGTGGTTTATGGACGTACATACATGTGTTTTATGAAAGGAAGGTTTATGCTTTCCTGATGGGCTTTGTGACCCCCATAAAATACAGGCTAGCTAGCTGGTTTTAAAAAAACAACAACCACAAACTATTTTCTTCTCTTTTGTTACTCATAGGCCCATGTTCTTATGTCCTCCTGATTTTGCTAAAAAGTGATTGAAGGTTGTTACTTAATATCTATCAGGGGACTTTGGTATGTCAGCTAGATAACTAGGTAAATTGAAAAATCTTCATCCCTCATAAGATAACACATCTGGAAAATGGACCAGATCTTTGTGGCCCAGTTCTGTTCTTTTCTGCTCATTTGATATTATGCCGAGAGCTTTAATTTCAGAGAGGAATGGAGAGAGAGAGAGAGAGAGAGAGAGAGAGAGAGAGAGAGAGAGAGAGAGAGAGAGAGAGAGAGGGAGAGAGAGAGAGAGAAAGAAACATCATATTTAAAATATCTACTTGTGTTTGAATCCATCTTGAAAATATTTCTATCATATATTATACCAGGTTATGTGTAAGCCCTATGGCTTTATGGGATATTAAAAATTAAAAGGGGTATACCTCTATGTTTATAGCAGCATTATTTATAATAACTAAGACCTGGAAACAACCCAAGTGCCCATCAGTAAATGAGTGAATTAAAAAACTGTGATAAACTTACACAATGGAATATTACCCAGCCTTAAAAAAGAAGGAACTCTTACCTTTTTCAACGGCATGGATGGACCTGGAGAATTTATGTAAGTGAAATAAGCCAGTCAAAAAAAGACAAGTATCACAGGATCTCACTTATACGTGGAATCTAATAAACAAAATAAACTGATGAACAAAATAGAACCAGAGGCATGGACGCATGGAACAAACTGTCAAATGTCAGAGGGAAGGGGAGGGGGAAATGGATACATCTTTAATATCGAAGAGATTAGCTGAAGAATATATATATATATATATATATATATATATATATATATAATCTCCATCACATAGACACAGACAAAAATGAGGTGATGGCTAGAGGGAAGGGGGCCAAGTGGTGGGTACATGTGTAATAGTGTCAAAAATAAAAATAAAGTTAAAAACTAAAATAAAAGGCATCTATACTTTCAATAGCCCAATAGTACCTTTGAGAGCTCTCTCTACCATCCCCTTACCTTTGAGACTCTCTTTCTACCACCCCCTTTCCCTACCCCTTCCTTTCCCCAGTGCACAAAAGAAAAAAATATTAAAAGAAGGCAAGTAAATATTTATTGAGCATTTTCTTTGTGTCAGGTTCTTAAAAGCCTGTATTACCCAATTTACCTCTTATACTATGAGGTTGGTATTATCCATTCTCTCAACTGACTTTTATTTTTATTAAACTGGACAACTAAAGGTTAGGAAATTTGAAAAACTTATCCTTGGTCACAGAGAAAATAAGAGGTGACATTTATTTAACAAATACCAGGGGTGCTTTGTTCTTGTTTATACAGTGAGGCTCTTCCTCATTCCTCTCAAAAAATTCTCTATGGATGGTCAAGGAAGACACTAGAAATCCATTTTAACTTTAAGCATGTGAGAGGGGGCTGTTCCTATCTCAGGGAAGGAGCCATCAGAGGAGGGTGAGGGAGATTAGAGAGGGCTGACGGAATAGCCCTCAGCTTCTTCCCTCCCACCAGTCTACTCCGTTTACTTTGAAAGAAAAGGTCAACTCTGACTAGCATGGCAGAATTTTCAGTTGAAAGATCTGTGAAAAATACTCTAGTTAGATTTCCATTTTTATAAGATACATTTTATTGATTTTTAGAGAGAGAGGAAAGGAGAGGGAAAGAGAAATAGAAACATCAATGAGAGAGAAGCATCAACATGGATGGGCTGTCTCCTGCATTCCTCCTACTGGGGATTGGACCCTAAACTCAGGCATGAGCCCTGATCTGGAATCGGACTGGTGACCTCCTGGTACATAGGTCAGTGCTCAACCACTGAGCCACAAAGGATAGGATAGATTTCCTTTTTTTTCTTCTTCTAGGAATAAAACTGAAGCTGAGAGAAAGGGACTGACTATGAATGCCACTTAAATATTTAATAATCAAAGTATCCCTTTCCTATCCCCTTTTCAGCTCACCTCATGCGTAGTCACATGTCCAAAGCATCTTTCTGCCCATGCTGCCTCTTCAGTACACGATTAATTGCTGTGTCATAAGTACACATGCTCTGTTTGTGGGGATAAAATGACTACCTTCCGCATGTTTTCATTTATGAGCTTATACTAGAAACACCCCAGAGGTCTGTGGTCTCGTTAGGGAGCCCTCAGAACAGGGAGACCTCAAAGTCAGTGCCAAGAAGTAAACCAGCGCTAACTAAGCATCTACTTTGTGCCATGCACTGTACTTGACACATCCACATACCTCCTCACTCCATTTCATCTTCAACAATAATCCTTTGAGCTTTGAGAAGTATATTCAATGTCTTTTTAAGTTTATCTTCTTTTTTTAATAATCACCCAAGGATATAATTTTATTGATTTTTTTTTAACAGGGGAAAGGAGAGGGAGAGAGAGAAAGAGAGGGAGAAAAACATCACTGTGAGAGAGATGTACCCTGTCCTAGTATTGAACTGCAAACTAGATATGTGCCCTGACCAGGGATTGAACCTGGAACCTAGGCATTGTGACCTGACCAGGAATCCAACCCAAAACCTTTTGGTGTACAGGACAATGCTCTACCAACTAATCCATTTCACCATAGCAAGTATATGCAGTTTTTAAGGGAGGACACTGAGTACCTGAGAAATTAAGAAATTTGCCTTATCTTATCTGGCCCTGAGTTATTGGAGTAGCCCATATATGAACTCAGGTTGACTAATTGTTACTCATCTCTAGTTCAGGCTACCTTCCAGCATTTGTCATAGTAAGTGAAAACACAAGATTTGGGGTCTGAGAATCTGGCCACAGGGCAGCTAAGAATACTCTCTAGGGTTCTGGCTTTTTTCCTTGGCCTCCTTGGAGAATCTAGCATCTGCCTTGAGTGGTGTGTGTGTGTGTGTGTGTGTGTGTGTGTGTGTGTGTGTAAGAGCGAGAGCGAGAGCGAGAGCGAGAGCGAGAGCGAGAGCGAGAGAGAGAGAGAGAGAGAGAGAGAGAAATGAGAGAAATGGATTTGGGGAAATATGCTCATAGTGTGATGACAAAAGAACAAGAATAGCTAGAATTTATTACATACTAATGGTATCTGCTAAGGAGCCTATGGATATCATCTTATTCATTTTCTACAATAACCCAGAAAAGCAGGTGCTATTAAAAAAAAAAAAAAAATATATATATATATATATATATATATATATATATATATATATATATATTGATTTTTTACAGAGAGGAAGAGAGAGGGATAGAGTTAGAAACATCGATCAGCTGCTTCCTGCACACCCCCTACTGGGGATGTGCCCACAACCAAAGTACATGCCCTTGACCGGAATTGAACCCCCGACCTTTCAGTCCGCAAGCTGATGCTCTATCCACTGAGCCAAACCAGTTTCGGCAAAGCAGGTGCAATTTTAATTTTCATCTACAGCTGATAAATGAGCTTTGCAGATGTTAATGTGCCCAGTTAACTCAGACAAGTTTTCTAGTTAGTAAAAGAAACTTGGTTTCTACCTGGGTCTGTCTGACCTCAGAACCTTAATTACTTTGTTGCTGTCATTGAATATGTAGAGAATGATTATTCTCCTTATACCCAACAATTCAGCAACAGCTAAACCACGGAAACCTTTTATTTCTGAGCACTTCGGCCAAGTAAGATTGACTGCTTAAAATGACACAGCTCTTTAATTTAGAGAGCTGCCAACCTGAGATAGTCTCCCTCTCTAGTTTGTTGGAAGTTATTCATTTATTTGGGGCTGCTGTTAATTTTAATTAGTTGTTTGACTTTTGACCACTATAAAGTTGATCTGATTAAAAATATTTTCTTAACATAGAAAATTGCCAGCAAATACCAAAAGCTCTAGATAAATCAAGCCAGACATGCTTGAATAAATATCCACAGAGCTCGTAAAAATGTCTGCCTGTGCCCTTGGCATTTGTAAAGAGATAATTATGACTCCAACACAGTCTGCTATCATTGGGTTATTGCTGACACATCAATCTTAACTTGACCATCAGCTTTGACTTTTCCACTGGCAAGAGCTACTTAAGCTTTTCACATTTTCTGCATTGCTGGTAGTATACAGATCTCACCCACTTTAGAGACACACACACATAACACACACACACATACACTCTCTCTCAGCAAAGAGGCTTTTAAGAGGCTAACAGTATAAACACTTAGTATTCTGAGATACAGATAAGCAACAGAAACCTTTCAGAGTGGGCTGAATGAGGAGGGCTTCAAAGATGGCTGAGAGAGTGTAGATTAAACATAAAAGAGGATTTTTCTCTCTCTGAAGCTGGAAAGACATTATTTACTAAGAATGTCCTCCTTTGCCTGTGTTCTTCTCTGGTAATTTTTGAATTCAGGGGAAGAATCCTTTGAATTTTTTAGTTTTCCTTCCACATCTTCTTTACTTAAATTTCTTGACTGAGCTTTTGTTCTTTTGTAGTCTGTACAAATTGCTAGGCAAAAGTAAGTCAGAGAAAATATTTGAAATAAGTGAAAGGAGGGAAATATAAGTCTGACATTGTTTTGCCACTGGTAGAAATTTCCCTACAATATTTGCACATGTAAGGATTGCTTTTTGCTCCACTCTTCTGAGGTTGAGTCTTGGCAGTCATAAATTACTGCCTACTTTATAATTTGGGATGAAATATGGTCTGAATACTGAACCCATGTTTCTGGCGAATGAAAATGTTCTCAAGACTTGGTCTCCACTTCACATGATTATTTTTCTCTTCCTCACACCCCCTTTCTTTGAATTGGTGGACAAAGTCTAGCTATTAAAAATGACTTTGTTTTACTTAGGCAGTTGGTTGAGCATTGTCCCATGCATCAAGAGGTCGATGGTTGGATTCCCAGTCAGGTCACATGCTTGGGTTGTGGGCTCCATTCCTAGGAGGGGGCGTGCAGGAGGCAGCCAATCTGTTTCTATTTCTCTCTCCTTCTCCCTTTCTCTCTCTCTAAAGTCAATAAAAATATATATATATATATATATATATATATATATATATATATATATATATATATATTTTTTTTTTTTTTTTTTTTAAGTCTTTGTTTTTTCTACAAAGTAGGCTGCAACATAAGTCAATGGATATCTTGGCTATGAAAATGTTAAACTCTTGAATGAGTTAGTCGAGACAGTTGTAAAATGTGTTTGAGTATCAAAATAAGCTGATTCACAAAAATCTACTTACATATACATAAAACATTGTTCTAGGTTTAAAAGTAATCTATACTCATTTTAGAAAGTGAGTAAAATAAGAAAAACACAAAGAAGAAAGTAAAATTCACCCATAAAATTTTATCATCTAGTTATTAACAGTTTAATTAATTCACTTTCAATCGTGTGTGTTTGTTAATGGCTGTATGCCTAAAAATCTAGAATAGTGCCTGATATATTATAAACTTAATAAATATGTAGGTAAGATGATTTTTGCATTTCAATGCCCAGAGTCCGTTTTTTATTTTTTTATTTTATTTTATTACTGTGACACTTCTGTCAGTTACAGCTGTGCACAACATCAGTGTTTTGTAAGTTAGTCCTGCTTGGAACTCCTCCTTTGGGTGATTGACCTTGAGAGTCTTCTCTCTAGACTTACCTACATAAAAGTGATAGTACATGTTAATAGTGCTTTTAGGTTAATTAGATAATTTAGCCACATGCTAATTTTAACCTGTAGTACAGCATGACAAGGGAGTGGCAGCCTGGGGTGTTAGAAAGAACACTGGCCCCAAAGTCTTTTGAATATGGATTCTAATCCTGGTTCTACAACTTCCCAACTTTGTAGCCTTAGCAAATTACTTGATCTCTTTCACCCTTAATTTGCTCATTACCAAAGTGACATACAGTAAAAATCCACATCATATGTTTATTGTGAGATAGCATATGCATAAAGAAAAAATCACTAGATAAATTTGAGTTATCACACAGTGAGACTCAGAAAATTTTTAAAAATCATGGCTTATTATGCCATGTGTGTTTTTATAAATAAAACCCGCAGTGTCATAAGGTTAAATGGTAGCCTAGATTTTTTGAAAATGAACTTTGCTAAAAGATAACACATTTTAAAATTGAGAGTGTTCCCTCTCCACAGGGAAACTCTAGGGCTGACTTAGATGGCACATTCTGGCTAAGTCTACACCTTGGAAAATTACTGTCATTTAATCTTCTCATTATTCTTTGAGGTATTCAGGTAATTTCTCTTTTCTCAGAGCCACCTGATATTTTATATTTGAGTAGTTGCTTCTAAAATCATGAGGGTCCTTTCCCCCAGTTCTTGGAAATCATTTTGCAGCTGGTGATGATCATTTTCATTTTCTAAGCATCTCCTATGAGCAACAGACTGTGCAGTGCCTTTCTTGCTGCACTATCTCATAAAATCGTCATAAAATCTTAAATGAGGTGGGAGTATTATTCCATTTTCTAGATGGTCTCAGATATTACCTGCCATTTACAAATGAGGGAAAAAATTATCTTCTAAATTGCTTGCTCCTGTTTAAAAAAAAAAAAAAAAAAAAAAAAAAAAAAAAAAAAAAAAACCAAACCAGAAAAAAAAAAGCTGGTAGGGTAACTTTAGCTTTGCCATTACTAGGCAAGGAGGGAAGGCAGTTATGGCCATTAGTTGTCACTGGATCCTGGTAGTCAGCTGGTATTGGGGTTCAAGAGGCTAAGACAGGGGACAGTCTATTTTCGCAGACTCTTTGTCACCTTAGTGCCCAGCAGAAGGCAGAAGCCAAGTCACTGTCCCTTCCTCTCTAGGGGACTCGGCCAAACAGTGAAAAAGTGACCCCTATGCCAACAGCCCTTTGTGTCCACTCTCAGTGGCCAGAGGGAGTTGATGCTTCGGGGTCCAGCACAATCTGCTGTGGGTGCCCCAGCAGTGGGCTGAGCCCCCAAAAAAGGGCACTCAGAGATTTTAAAGGACTCTAGGCAGGCTTTTTCACCTGGGAATTCTCTGGGCGGGTCTGGATCCTGGGCAAGTCGGAGGGGAAAATTACTGGTCCTAGCAAATGGAATGTGGTCTAAGTCAAAGGGAATGTCAGTTGGCAATGATCTGAAGGTAAATTTCCCAGGGGAAGGTATATCAATTCAATTATTTGATCAGACCTAACAATCTGAATGTAAGAAAGACTGTATCTTTATTTATTTTTTATTTTTTATTTTTTTTTGTTTAAGAAATGCTGTTTAGCAGTGCTAGGGAAGAGAAAGGAACCATTGAGCCTTGCAATAAATCCTCCTTCAAATCACTAATTTGAGTCTCTTCTATTGATGTTTTCTTTAACTAATTGATTTTTACTTTGTACCTCATTTAATGGTATGGATGGAAGCATCTGTGGGAAAAAATTGCTCAGTATTGTTTTTCACTCAAACAGTAACTTGTCTTTGAGTTAAAGAGAAGCAAAATTGCAGGAATCCATCAGAAACTGTCTCCAGGCAAGTAACAGTTAGGCCCTTGCTATCAGCTTGTCATGTGTGGTCTAGTACTGTTGGCTTCTACTGGAAGCTTTTACAAATGCAGAATCTGGAGTCTCAATCCAGACCTATGGGATCTGCAGTTTAACAAGGTCCCCAGATGGTTTGTAAGCACAGGAAAGTTTGAAAAGCACTGCTTTAGAGATCAGAATCAGCTTCCTGGGAAGGCTTGTTGAGCTTTGAATGTAACTGATATCTGCAGTTGTTTACAGAAGAGATAGCAATTATGTGGTACAAAAGTGAACTTGTGAGAAACTATGAACTTGTGAGAAACATTGCTAATTGTTCCTGGAACTCTATCCACCAACCTTCAGAATGTTTCTCCACTCTATAGTCCAGGCAGCTTTCATGGAGACAGAAAAGTTGGCCTAAGAATAAAGATGCATTTCTCAATCTTGCTTAAAGACTAATTGTTTGCTTAAGAATGCCTAACAGGCAAAATAGACCCAGAGCATTAGTGAATCTTGTTGGTGTGAACTTTGGTTGATTGGCTGAACAATAAAGTCAAGGTCATGAGAATCACCTTGGACCAGCCAGATAATCCCTTAATCCACTCCTCCCTTCCTGCTGTGTCCCTCATCCAAGTGCTCATTGTTTTGCTAACTCATCTTGATTCCCCCTCACTAAATTTCATCTGTTCCTTTCAATAAAGCTTCTTCTCTGTAGCTTTCTGATTGAGGTACTCAGGGAAGATGATATTATTTAGCTCCATGTCCTAGAAACCCAAATTCTGACGCTGATTTGTGTGAGCCATGGTTGTCTTTATTCAGCCCTTTGGGAAGCAGCCTCAGACTGAATGCCCTATCAAGATCAGCCGTCCTCCCAAATTGCTACCCCATGTGAGGGAACTGGGAGAACAGGTTCAAGTCCACTTCCAGTGCCTCGTTGAACAAACTTGACCTTGTCATAACTCCCCTATAGTTGCTAAGGATGTAGGATCTAAGCAATTTGTTGAGTTCTGGTTACAACTTCACTACTTCTTGTCCTGTGACTTATAGGACAGATAACATATCTCTCTCCTTCAGTTTTATTCTTCTATGAAATGGAATTGTTCCAGAGCCTAATTCCCAGAGTTGTTCTAGAGATTAATAATTATTTAAAATTAGGGCAGTGTTGTACCGAGATTCCGTGAGATTCCATGACCCCCAAAGACCAGCAGGGAGCCAAGTCCAATGCAATTAACAAGAGAGCTTCTTTCATGTTAACATGGGCTCCGTCCTACACATGCTGACCGCATGGCGGACGATTGGACAAATTTTGCCAAGCTCCGGGGTTTTACACCAGTGGTGATGTCACTGCTTTGGCTAACACTCATTGGTTGGGTGAGGGCTAGGGTCCAGTTACACAAAATGGAGGATAACTCTGCCCTGCCCCACAGTGGAGTCAGGGTTCTAGTCAGGAGTTCGCCTCACCCTGCCCTGCTCTCTCAGACAATACCTGGAATATGATGAGAATATGCGACAATTGATGTCTACTCATTTTGTTCTCAGTGGAGAGAGGTCCATGTTCCCACCTGTTGCTTGTGGGAGTGAACTTCTCATGATATCCCCAAAAAAGAATTTTCTGAGATTCACATGGGAGGATGAGATGTTGTAAAAAGCTTTCTTTCTGTGGAATCAAACCCTGAGGTTTCCAAGGTCCGATTTCCCTTCATTCCCCCAAGAAAGAAGTGTAGCTATGGCTTCAATAGGGCTAGAATCAAAGCCAGTGTCCAGAGCTTCCATTCCATGTGTGCACAGTCCAATACAACATTAGGCTAGTTGAGTGTGTGTTCCCAGCCTCAGACCATCAGTCTGTTGTATGTGGGGTTCACAGGGCCACATAGCTTGGAGAAAACATGAGTGAATGCAAGGAAGCAGGAACAAGAAAGCCTCACAAGCCAAGAACCAAGAGTCACAATAAAAGTAAACTCCTTTGGCAGAAACCAGTTTGGCTCAGTGGATAGAGCACTGGCCTGCAGACTGAAAGGTCCCAGGTTCAATTCTGGTCAAGGGCATGTACCTTGGTTGCGGGCACATCCTCAGTAGGGGGTGTGCAAGAGGCAGCTGATCGATGACTCTCTCTCATCGATGTTTCTAACTCTCTATCCCTCTCTCTTCTTCTCTGTAAAAAATCAATTAAAAAAAAAAAAGTAAACTCCTTTGTTTGGCGGGTTATGTATCCCCCGATTTTTGTGGGTTTACAGTGGCCCCACCCATTCTGGCCAATAATCTTTGTTCCTAGGTTTGACTGACAGGCACCTTCCCTAGTCACCCCAACTTCACTGGGTGTGTATCTATCTCCCATTTGTGGATACCCTTCCCCCAATAATCTGTGAGGAATGGGTTGATGGTTCCCTGAAGAATGTGAAATTGCAACTTCCTGGTGGTCATGCTTGTAATGTCTGGCCTCCCTTTCACTCTTTTCCTATTATTAACAACTAGCTAATTATAATGGTGTCATTTTCATTGTTGTCATCAACTTGTATTAGAGTAGTGAGTTGGCCAGGGTCAACCAAAAACAATTGCAGGTATAATTTTCTTTTTAAAGTGCCCCTCTTCCCCACAGACATTTCCTCTTTATTGTCAGGTAAAATACTTTCCTAGTTTATGTAAATCATGAGTATCCCCTGAACTGTGTCAAATTTGATAAAACCAACATAGTTTGAATAACTATAATCAATATCCAGATACATCCAGATTGATCAGAATTCAGGCTTTATTGTACAATTGAAAGATCCAAAACATTATTCCAAGCACATGTAGTTAAAGTTTGCAGAGAATGATAATACAAAATACATTCAATATTTAAAGAAAAAATGATATTTGAAGAATAGAGTATACTTAAAATTGTTTGCTTTTGAAGTACAGAATATACTTAAAATTGTTTGCCTTCTAAAAGCTCATTTCCCGTAAGCCTAAACATTGTAATTTCATAGTAAGCAATGAAGTTATTTTACACACTCTAGTTAAATAATTTAATAGGAATAGCATTTGGCAGAATAGAAAATTTCACAGAGATGTGACTCCAAAATAGTTTTATTTAAATCTAACTTTTAACTTCCAAAGATAGATTGCCCCTTATAGACTTAAATATATGATTATTGAAATATTATGTATGTAAAAAAGGGAACAAATATATATATATATATATATATATATATCCCAATAGATATAGATTATCCATCTTCAATTTCATAAAGGACAATAGGATGCTAAAGCAATGAAAAATCAGACATTTTTTCTTTTTCCATCTTTTCATAGTCTGCTGCTCTTGTTCTGCCTTAAGGTTAGCCATTCAAATTGGAAGTGGTAATGTAATGCTGGAAGGGGAAAATGACCAAATATGCTGCCTTATCATTTCCTTGCAGATCTTGATTGGGAATTAAAAAGAAAAAGTGTATGGGGAAGGGGTCCTGAAGAAAAAAATTAATGAGAATCTGAGACATTCATGTTCTGATTTGGTAGACAAGATACAAGTTCTACCAGGCATTGTAGCAACTCCAAGAAGAGGGAATGGGCTAACAAGGCACTAAGGCCAAAAATTGGAACAAATTGAGTATTAGACTGAAAAGTTTTCGGATTATATAGCACTTAGAATCTCTGATTTAGAGAATTCTCGTTAACAAAATACATACTAATCTTTCAAAAGAAGCTTGCTTTTCTGGCTATTGTATTTTTTTTTAAATCAATCTTTATTGTTCATATTGTTACAAAGTTTCCTTATTTTTAATACAGACCTCGTCTATACAAGTGAGAGGGACTAGGAAAGAAAGAAGGATTTGAAGCCCATTTTGCAGAAGCCACTTCAACAGTTTGTACATTGCTGGATCATTATTTTCTGATCCCTCATGTCCCATGGAGTGAAAAATCACAATGAAACATGGTAGCAAAATTGGCCAATTCTTTTATTCCTATGGACAATTTAACTTATTCTTAAGAACCTTTGGCCTATAAATCATGCTTGGAAGATGCATTTGAGAAGGATCTATTAAGGGATGATAAACTCACATATGTACCTCTTGCTGCTCCGACAAACCTCATCACTCCATTTGCCCTGAGCTGACTGAGAGAACAGGGCACAGTTTTCCCGCTTGCCACCATTAGGCTGTGCTCGATCCCAGTTGAGGAAGGAGATGCCAATTCCATTGACATCAACGAACTTGCCTTCCGTGACCAGGTCATTGATGCCTAGCCAAAAGTCATTGACACCTGGCAGGCTCCTTTTACCATAGTCTCGAAGGGCATTGATTTCATCTGAGCTTCTGGGAATTACCAGGGTCCCTCCCTTGGAAATACAGTCTTCATTGGCTTCGTGGAAGTGCTTCGAGCCTTCTGAAGCAAGGTAGCATTTCTTGTGAAATTTTGTGCCCCGGAGACAGACTGTAAAGATGTGAGATTTGATATATTAAAATGCTTGTTGAGTTTAAGACATCCAGAACCAGACCTGGCAAGTACCAGTATATGTTTGTGGAATGAATGATATGTGATGGTAATGCTGAATTAACATTTATTTGCTGATGATTTTGCATGTGTTGGACATTGTATATACACTTAACAAAAAGATAAATTTTGATCTTTTCCAAGCACTTTACTCATATAATAATCACAACAGTCCCATGAAGTAGGATTTTATTACTCCCAGTTGTACATATATGATATTAAGGCTTAGAAAAAGCTATGATTTGCAACAACTTAGCACGTAAAAATATAACTTAGCATGAGATTACAACTGTGCACACCCAGGTCTGTCCCTCTCTTAAAATATGGCCTTTACCCTCATGCTGCTTTGATATACACATGGTTGTTAGTTATTGTAGCTCCACTTTGTGCTGAATTTCTTTGGGACTTTTGAAACTGGAATGATATTTCATAATTATTAAAAACAGGAACAAAGGCCAGAGTTTGTATAGAGAGAAACAATGTTTTTCTTATGCAGATAACTCATCCCTGCTATATATATTGTATAGATTGCCCAGGATAAACCAAACATTAAATATAGATTAGGCGAAAAGCATGGGTGAATCAGGCTCTGACATTTACTAGCTTTGTAAAGCTTGGGCAAATTATTTATTTTCTCTGTGCCTCAGTTTTCTCATCTGTAAAATGAGAATAATCACTAAAGCAGGTATCTCAAAAATTGTTAGAGTTTAATGTGCTAATGTAGGTGAAGCATTAATAAAACTCCTTCTGCATGCATATTTGACTTTCTTTTAACTTTCTAATTCTGTTTCCCTGGAAACCTGATAATGGGGATATATCACCAGTGTTGCTAGGCAACATTGCTTAGGGTAAAAAATGACCTTGAATTGGTAACATAGGTGGTCTGGAAGTAATAAGCACTTGATTGAAAGCTATAACTTCAGTCTTCTCTGAAGGCTGTTACTCTTAAAATTGTGCAGGTCTCTTGTGGGACCCTCAAAGCTCTATTTTGAGTTACTATGTGAGTATTGTTCTCTGTGGGTATGTGCTTTGCAAGCCCAGGCTGTTCCTAAACCACCCTGTGACTCTCATTTCCTCACCCCTGGAGCTCTGCTCCAGAAAGTAAGGAACACCAAATGTTGCCCCCTATTGGCAAACTGTGGTTCTAACCAACGTCCTTCCATTTGCATTTGATGTACATGGCCTGAGTCCTGTGGCCATTAGTTTAATTGAATCTCAGCAGATCTCCCAATGAGCACTTAGTAAACAGCCAATGAATACTAATTACTTAAGGTAGTTAATACTCACTTCACTTCTGTTTCATTGATTATAAGATAATACTTATGAACAGACTTTTAAAATCTTTTATTGAAATGCCTATTTTTATTTCTATACCACCCATATATAAAAGAAGGTAGTGGAAAATCAAACTGATTTCCCGAAACAGTCATCTCCTCAGCTTTTGGATCCTTTCTCCAAAACACATTTGGCTTGTCAATGTCTCTTTTAAAAATATGTCACCAAGACCTTGACATGCTCTCCAGGTATGGTTTGAATTGCTGGGAAATCACAATTTTCCCCCTATCTCCTTTGAGACAGGCATCGATGAGATGGGGTCTTACCTGTCTGCAGAGCCTGTATTTCCTTCAGGGCATTGACTTCTCTCCAGAGCTTTTCAACTTGAGTCTTTAGGTCTCCATCCTTTTCTGGAATATTTTAGGGTGGGATGGTAAGGGAGAAATAAAAAAAGCATATGATTAAAATAATATGAAAATAAAACAAAATAAACTAAAGCTTTGAAATCCAAAACCTAAGGCATGGGTGGTTTTGATGAAATTGCACTCAGTGTACATGAAAAATAAAGCATGAAAATAAGTTGGCCAGGAATATTCATAGGTTTTGGTGGAGATAATAATAATACCAATAATACTAGAAGTTTCCTCTGTGCAATAGGGCTCCCATCTATCTCTCTAGCCTAGCCCCTTCCCATGCGACCCTTACTTCACCAGTCTTCAGATTCCTTGGCTCTCAGATGCATCCTACAGCAGGCTATCTCATCCTGGGATCCTTTCCTTTGGGTTCCTTATGCCTGGAAACTTTTACTCATCTTTTTATTGAGTGTAAACATTTCTTCTTCTGAGAAAACTTTTCTAATTATCCTCTCTATTTTAGCATCCCTCTGGCTAATCTTTTTCTTTGAACCTTTATTTTTCTTCAAAGCACTTTTTCCAATCTATAATTATTTTACTTAATTTTATCTGCCTTATTATCCAGAGTATTCCTTGGCACAAAATAGGTACACATAATGTTTGTTGAATGAATCAACAAGATTTCAGGACTGATGGGGACTGTCTTGGAGATTGACAGCTTGTGAGCTCTTCAAAGGCAAGAATTGTAATAAATCATACTAAACTAAAAAGTATTAAAAGCCACCATACCTTATGTGCTAAGAGCTTCGTTATTTCAATATACCTGTGAGATAGACACCATTACTATGCCCAAGAAATAGAGGCATAGACAGTTGAATTGACCTGCATAAGATTACCCAGCTGGTAAGGTACAGAGTTGGGATTTGATACTCACTAACTCCCTTTCTTCTCATCCCTCCCATTTACTTCTGCACAGTGATTGCCTTCACCTGCTTGGTCCCTAGCATGTGGTCTCGGTCAGAGAAGATGCTCAAAGCTTGACAGGGACTGTCCTCAGATGCCTCCTTGTGGAGATGCCATATAGAGAATCTATTCTCTGTCCTGGGTTTTTCAAATCAGTCCCAAATCCAGACACATTGATCTCTAGCCCCTTAAACATATGCTTTGCAAGCCAGGTATTCCACACTTGGGTTAGGAAAATGCCTTCTGCGGTACGCAGAGGTGGCTCCCAGCTCTGTTTCACTTCATACTGCTCATTAGTTCTCAAAACATCCACTAGCTCAGCTCAGAAATAGCCTAAGTATTTCCTCAATGGGCCCATTCAACCCAGTTTAAATATGTTCAGAGAACAAAACCATTGGCTGTTAGGGGCCAGGCTTGTAAAGACCTGAAGACTTGTTTTCAAGTTACAAAATTTCAAGTTACAATTCTGTACATGTTATCTCCCATCCCTCTAACCTTCCTGCTCCATTCTTTTTAAATAACTGACCTCTACAGAGAAGCTGTAAACATTGTAATTAACATAAAGATGTAAGAATTAATATTAGGCCCCTGGGAGATCATTATGGAAGTCATTATCCAGATGGCTTGGCTTCTGCTTTTTTTTGTGACAAATATGAATGTTTTGTCTACAATGAAGACAGGGATCGACTATTTCACTGTAAAAGTTATATTTTATTCATTACTGTAGCACATAATTTTTTGAAATCTATATAGTAAGTATCAAAAAAAATTTTGTTTGAATAAATCACTCAATTGCAATTTTGAGTTTTTAAAAAAGACTCCTTTTCACTTTATTATTAGTGTTCTTTAAAATAGATACAATGTGGAAATGATGCAAAAATAATTCCCAGAAGAAATGACCACTAAACATATGAAAAATAGCTCAGCTTCATTAACAGTCTAATAAATGCAAAATTTAAAAGGTTTTGTTCTTTTGGTTAGGTTGGCAGGACTTAAACTGATGGTGTGATGTTGGACTGTCAAGGTATGTGGAGAAGGGACAATCATATACACTGAAGACAGGATCATAGATTGATGCTGTCATTTTGGGAGCCAATTGGAAAGTGTGATTAGCCTGAAATTTTGCTTCTAGAAATGTACCCTAACATCCTTTCATAGGGATCAATATACTTACAGACAGTCCCTGATAAGATGTTTTAATTTATGATTTTTATTTTACAATGATGTGAAAACCATATGCTTTCAGTAGAAACTGTACTTCAAATTTTAAATTTTGATATTTTCCTGGGCGAGCCTTATGTGCTACCATTGTCTCTTGTGATGCTGGGAAGAGCCAGATATTTTAGAGTATAATACTGTGCTGCCAGCGAGGTGTTTTTTTGTTTTTGTCTTTTTTTAAAATGTGTTCTGAGCACATTTAAGGTCGTTTAAGTTACAATATTTGGTAGACTGGGTGTAGTAAATGCATTTTCAACTTACAGTATTTTATTTTTTATAAAAAATACATTTTTTTAAATTGATTTCAAAGAGGGAGAGGGAGAGATAGATACGTCAACGGTGAGAGACAATCACTGATCTGCTGCCTCCTGTACACACCTACTGGGGATTGAGCCCACAACCCAGTTATGTGCCCTGACCAGGAATCACCCTGTGACCACCTGGTTCATAGGTTGATGCTCAACCATTGAGCAACACTGGCCAGGTGATATTTTTAATTTATGATGGGTTTATCAGAACGTTTCTCCATCACAAGTCAGCAAGTATCTTTATGTGTGTACAAAGCAGTTTACTGAGGCACTGAATCAGAGATGGATTGAAAACAACACAAAAGCTCACCAAGAGAACAGTAAATAAATCATGACCCTTCTACACAGAATGATGTTATGTGGCTGTTAAAATGACTGAGGTAAGCTATTTATCTGAGTGTTAATAGATGAAATTAATAAGTTTGTCTGCCAGACACTTTGCATAGCCAATTCTTATTTTGTTAAAAATATCAATTTTTAATTGTGCATTCAAAAAACTGGGAATATTACCTCGCAACAGTTAATAGTGGCTAATTCTGTGGAGAGGATTGGGAGAGAGAAATAGCTTTCACTTTGATTTCATAAAGTGTTATTTACAGGTACTTAAAATAGTTTAAGGGTGTGAGAGGTTGGGGAGCAAGCTATTCTGCAAGCCTAGACTTACTACTTCACCTACTGTAGCATCTGCTTATTGGGACCTGATGGCAAAATTAGCAAGAACTGCTTTCAGAGGATGATATTTAAGATGTGTACTCAGTCAGTAAAAAAAAAAAAAAAAAAAAAAAAAAAAAAAGTGTGTGTTCGTGTGTTTGTGGGGATTGAAGAAGGAGCTCTCTATGACCTGAACTGCAGTTACTCCAGAAAAACCACACACGCACACACACACACTCCCATCTCTCTCTCTCTCTCTCCGTCTCTCACAGACTCACACCCCTTCTCACATCCCTATTGGGTGGTGACCACTTTGCACTCCCTCCCACTGGTGAGGAAATTCTGGCAACAAAAATGTGCCACATCACTCAGTACCTTCTCTTGCCTCCTTCCCCTGCCCTCATCTTCAGCAATATACTGAATAAACTGTACCTACACATGGGAAATATTTCAGTCTTTCATTAAATAAGGTACCAGGGCAATATAATATTTTATAAGGAAAAAAAGATTCCATTTAAGAAATGTTGCATCAAAGTTAAGTTGTATAAATAAATTCCCCTAGAAAAGTGCACTTTATAATAATCAAAACACAACACAACATAAGCCCCCTTTCTGCCCACCAGTCATCTGTGTTGTGTCACATCAAAACCAACCTTGTTGGTGTGTGTGTGTGTGTGTGTGTGTGTGTGTGTGTGTGTGTGTTGTTAATAACGAAGTTCAACTGATAAGGAAATAGTATCATAATATTTACCTTAAAATATCCTGATATGAAAATTACTCAGAGGATGAGATAAAACATTATCCGTGTTTTCCCTTTTGCTTTTGTTTCAGTATGTTATAAATAAATTATCATCATTTTTGTTCTTTGTAGCATTTACTTTTTATCTCACAACCTAATTCAATCCACCTAAAATTTGAGATTGCTTTTAGATTTAGTTTTCCATTAAAATGTCTTCAAACACTATATGACTTTGCTAGTTAAAATATGTTTAAATCAAAGAGAGGTTCAATTTCTCTATGACAGGAAAAAGCTTAAATATATAGTATAGACTGTCCTTCTATAGCAAAATATGAAAATGTATCTACACAGTAACCAGTGACAAAACAAAAGTCACAATTACCAATAGCTCTATCTTCTACACATTTAATAAGGTCTTAATTATTTCACAGTTACCTTTGAATAATGTCACACAATCTCTACGAGTGAAACAGTGTACTCTATAATCAATATGTTCTTCTTGATTCCTCATTCATAATACCAGATGTCCACATATCCCGGTGACTCCCTCTAAAGAACATTTTGTATCTCTAACCCACTTGACAAAGGATATACAATATAGAATTTCTTTTTATATCATAGGAATTTTTTTATCACTGTAAAAAACAAACAAACAAAGAAACAAACAAAACCCTTATTACATGACTCCTATAATTATCAAACTCTCCAGAGAATTAAAAGGTCATTCAGTCCCATGAAATGCCATTCTCCAGGGACAGTCTCCTGGAGGGATTTGGAAATAAATATTGTCCAGCCCCTCCCCACCCTGAGCAAGCCCAGTATTTTACCTTTCACGCGGCGTTTGCTGTGCTTCCTGGCTTTGAATTTGGACGGGTGGCCGGTGGTCTGGTCCAGGAGTAAGGTGATAACCAGGACATAAATTACAAGTCCACTCTTTGCCATGGCTCCCGGGCAGGTCTGGTGGCCACTTTGCCAGCTCCTCTGAAGTAGCTAAGGGACAAGCAGACTGCACAGCTACATCTTGCTCTGGAGTGCCAGGGGCCAGCTTTATAAAAGAGCTGGGAAGGCTGGCTGCCGTCCTGCTGACGAAATGTTTGAGTGGCTCGGCTGGCCACGGCATGAGGTGGCCCCTTGTTCTCCTTCCTCATGGCAGGCGTTTTCTGTGTTAATGTTGGTGCTACACTTCCTAGTTGACTTGCCTTTTCAGAGTGTATTAGAGTTAATGGATGGAGAGATGAAGGGTTTTGCCTGTTTTTCTTTTTTTAAAAAAAATTTAAATTCCAGGAAGTTTGGGGGTCTCTGGGGAAACCCCAACATTTAAGTCTTTCATTTGGAGTTCTGGAGTGCACTTAAAAAATGTTCTGGGAAAGTCTTTAATTTCGTTTTCAGGGCAAAAAATGACTCCTCTTCCCCAAACCTATCCCACAGTGTGTGTGTGTGTGTATAAGAGAGAGAGAGAGAGACCACAAAACCACCTATGTCTATGCCTACTTGTGCGTGTACACAGCCCACATGCAGCTTGGGGATGGTTTGCTTACAGGAAATAATGAAGATGGTTGAAGTGGAGAGTTCTTGATAAAATATAAGGCCTCCGTTTATAAGGGTTCTATGAATTTGTCAAGAATTATATCCTTGCCCTGGTTGGGAAGCTCAGTTGATTATAGCATCATCCAGATATGCCAAGGTGGTGTGTTCAGTGAGGATTGAATGAATAAATAAATGCATAAATAAGTGAAACAACAAAAATTTTTAAAAATATAGTGTGTTTTTTAATTGATTTCAGAGAGGCAGGGAGAGGGAGAAAGAGATAGAAACATCAATGATGAGAGAGAATCATTGATCAACTGCCTCCTGCACACCCCCTACAATCCCTTTCTGGGGATTGAGTCTCCTACTCAACTCTGACATGTGCCCCTGAACAGAAATGAACCTGAGACCCTTGAGTCCACAGCCAATGCTCTGTCCACTGAGCTAAACGGGTTAGGCTGGAACAACAAGTTGATGTGTTTCTCTCTTCTTCCCTCTCTCTCTCTAAAATAAAAAAAAAATAAAAATTGCAATTTACATTCTTAGAGTGAAAAGAAAATTAAAATAGTGAATTATTTCCATAAGAATTAATGTAAAATATCAACTATAATTACCTATGGGGGATCCCCAACCACCCAATACTTTTTTTCTTGAAACTATCCCAACCACTTAAATAATACTTTCGAGTGAAATATATAAATAACAGAAATATAATGAAAAACTTTAACAGTGGGCTATAAAGACAAGTATTGGGAGCCAGATACACTTTAAAATATATATATATTTTATTGATTTTTACAGAGGAAGGGAGAGGGACAGGTAGTTAGAAACATCGATGAGAGAGAAACATTGATCAGCTGCCTCCTGCATACCCCCACTGGGGATGTGCCCACAACAGAGGTACATGTCCCTGTCTGGAATTGAACCTGGGACCCTTCAGTCCTCAGGTGGACACTCCATCCAGTGAGTCAAACCAGTTAGGGCCCCAATAGACTTTTGTATCAAAAGCAAGGGACTGCCATACAGACGTGACCAAGCTGGAGTGAGTTAGAACTCAGGGAAATACCTCTATGGACTGATCCTACCATGCTGTTATCTGGAAAGACAGCAGAACTTGCAGATTCAAGGGGTGATTGATTCCTTCTGAATCTTAGTAAGGAAAATCATAGTCTAATGCACCTTCATTTTTCTCCCTGTTAAAGTCACGTTGAAATCTACCCACATATTTACACCAGAGGAAGGCCACTGATGTGGGAAAATCAGACATAATATAGCAATGTAACCGTGAAATAAAAAAGTAAAGATTTTACTTATAATGCGAAGTCCTTATATTGATATGGGCAATCTATGAGTAGGCATTTGAAAGCATTTGAAAATAAGCTGAGCTGGGTTTACATTCTACTCTCATTCATTTATCAGCTGTGTAAATTTGGGCAATCACGGAACCTCTCTGAGTCTTCTCTTATCTCAGTGATGGGGCTAGGAATGCTTATTTTACAGGGCTGTGGGAAAGATTAAATGAGATAATAGGTATAAGTATTTAGCACAATGTCCAGTGCTTAATCTATACTAATAAAAGGGTAATATGCTAATTAGACTGGGAAACCTTCCAGACGTTCTTCTGGACAAAGCTATGGTGGCAGGGCTGAGGCAGAAGTGGTTAGGGGTGATCAGGCTGGTGAGGCAGGTGGGGGGAGGGAGGAGAGGAGCAGTTGGGAGCCAGCAGGCCAGCATGGAGGGCAGTTGAGGGCAATTGGGCCAGCAGGGGGGTCAGTTAGGGGTGATCAGGCTGGAAGAGGGGCAGTTGGGCGATCATGCTGGCAGGCAGAGTGGTTAGGGGCAATCAGGCAGGCAGGGAGGCAGGCAGGTGAGTGCTTAGGAGCCAGCAGTCCAGGATTGCAAGAGGATGTCTGACTACCAGTTTAGGCTCGATCCCACAGGGTTCCCAGATTGGACAGTGTGCAGGCCAGGCTGAGGGATACCCTCCCTCCCCCCATGCACGAATTTTGTGCATCAGCCACTAGTAATAATAATAATAATAGCTGTAATATTCTTACCATGAATTATAATAATATGTACCATTTCTGGAATGCCGTCTCTTTTTAGCCTTCACAGCAAGCCTATGGGATAAGTCATCTCTCCATATGACAGCTGATTGAAACTGACCAAGTCTCAGAAAAGTTAAGAGTATTTGGTCAGTGTCACTCAGATCCAAGGGTAGGAGTAGAAATTAAAATCTAGTTTTGATTGGCCCCAGAAGACTGCTTGCTCTTTTGCCCTGGGCTGTGAAAAATGTGCTTTGATTTGAATAAGAAAAAGGATTAATGTTTTACAATTGATCATATGATTGATCAAAAATGCTTTTTGCCAGCTTCTCAAATCCTTTGCTCTGAGATTTCAAAGTTACAGAATACCGGTAGAGAACTAATTATTTCTCTTGGACCTATGATACGTGCTGTGTTCAAACTGAACTTATAAGAACAAGGTATCTTTTTTTCTTTAAAATAAATCTATATTGTTTTTTCGTATTTCTCATTTCTTTTCATCTATATTGTTTTTAAACTCCTTTTCCTTTCTAGGAAAGCCTCTGACACTTTTTTTTTTATTTGTTTTCTTTTAGCCAGATTTTAGAGCCCATGCTTTTTTATTAAAAATTAACACACTTTATTTTTTAGAGCAGTTTAGATTTATAGAAAAGTTCATCAGAAAATAGAGAGGGCTTCCTGATATCTCCTCTCCCTGTCTCCCCCCACTCCCAATTTAGCCTATTGTTAACATACTGCATTTGTGTGAACAAAGCCATTTCTTATAACTGACGAATAAATATTATTTTATTATTATGATTAGCTAAAGTCTATAGTTTATTTTAGGTTTCACTCTTTGTGCTGTACACTCTATAGGTTTTAGGAAATAAATGTGTAATGTCATGTATCCACCATTACAATAGCATACAGAATAGTTTTGCTGAAGCCTGCTCTTAAACATTTTTTTTCAATTACAGTTTATATTCATTATTATTTTGTGTCAGTTTCAAGTGTACAGCATAGTGGTTGGACAATCATATCCTTTCAAAGTGTTCCCCTGATATTTCAAGTACCATCTGGCCCCATATGTAGTTATTACAACACTGTTGACTATATTAGTATTTCATAGACTGTACTTTACATCCCCAGGGCTATTTTGTAACTACCAATCTGATTAATCCATTCATCTTTTTCATCTAGGCCCAAATTCCTGATGACTTTTTCTGGTTGTAGAGTCCTTTGCCAACTTTGAGTCATATTTAATTATCTCCTTCCACCACCACATGCTTTTTCTCTGTTACTATGTCCCACTTCTTTCCAAACTTATACTCATTGCGTGTGTGGAAGTTAATACTTTTGTATATGATTAAATCCCTCTTGTCCTCCAGGTCTGAATTCAAAGGCCACCTTCTCAGACATACCTTCTCTATCTGCATAATCTAGGAAGGTCCTATTTTGTCTTCTTCATCAAAGTATACGGATTCATTTGTAGCCCTCATCATAATTTGGGACTCATTTAAAAATGTATGTGCTTAATTGATTTCCTTCTCTCTGGATGGGCTCTAAGTTCTGGAGGGCAAGGGCTGTGTCAGGTTAGCTCAATTCTGCATATAGCACAGCACTGAGCACATAGTATTTGCTCAATAAATATTTACTAATATGTGGCAGGACAGTTTTGCTTTTGCTTTCCTTTCTCCCCACCTCTGAGGCTCCAGCAATAAGGTACTTGACCAAGGAAATAGCAACTCAACTCATGGAAGAGTAAAGAGACCAAGACTCACTTGGCATAGTAACATTTGGAGTCATGCTAAAAAACCATCACTTTTAGCATTGGGGAAGTTCTGATGGTTTTATAGGTGCTTGGCCCTGAATCTAGACAGGGATGGGAACTTTCCTTTAACTTCTCTTCCTCCTGTGGAGATCCCAAGTTCAGTTCTTTCTTCTTCAGGGAAAAAACTAATGGAAGCCAAATGGCTGCAGGACTGGCTAAAAGAGGAGGAAGAGGTGGGGATCAGGTATAGAGCTGGATCTGAGAACATTTTCAAGGTAAGGAATTTTTGTCTTTGCCCCAAATGCCAGTGACATCAGACAGGGCCTCCCCATCAGATATGGCCCTGTGATTGAGCCCCCCACCCCCAAAACTTCAACCTGAAAAGCTAGAATTGGAATGATCTTTTAAAAAAATCACATCGAGAGCTATGCACACATCAGTGATAATGGGGATGGGTGCTCTTTCCCCACCTTGTCCTTAGGGAAGGCAGACCTCACCGGGTTTTCTTGGAGGCGGGACAATCCCTTCTTTGTGCTGCAGGATGATGCCACCAGCTCCTCTGCTGGGCTGGACCTGGGCTTCTGAAAGGGCTATTTAAGAAGAAGCACACATTTATAGGCAGGGAATAGGAACTATAAAAATATTGCCTTTAGTCAAAAGTGTTTTGGTAAGGATTTAAAAACTGTCACCAGGGTTTTACTTTCTTTAATGAATTGCTGTTTACAACACATCCCCTGACCATCCTGTGTAATTGGTCTATTTATTCTACCAGTTGCTATTTTAACGTTGCTCTAAGCAGTTCTCCAGTGTCAAATTCTAAAAAACAAGTCTCTCTGGCTTCATTGCTGTCTGTTAATATTCAAGGCTGACTATGTTTAGAGGCTATTCATAAGTTTAGGATTCATGAGCAGCATTTAGTGGAAGTGATAGGACTGAATCTGAATACGGCACAAACCACCTGAAATATTTGGAGGCAAGATTGATTATGGTATTTGTGCAAGTCGCCCACTTTCTACTTAGGGCTATTGCTTGTAGCTGTGACTGGCAGATATCAGGGCTTTTGAATAGAAGGCTGGGACAGGTCTTAGGGAATCAGGTTCAAAGACTCTGCTAAAATGGGGCAGCATTGAATATAGGTAAAAAGCAATAAGTAGGATAATTTGGAGCTAAAATTGAGATCAGTTGTTTATTAGTTTTGTGACAATGGTCAGACTTTGTTATCTCTCTTTACCTGGGTATCTGTCTTGTGGAATGGTTGGGAAAATTGGAGCATGTCTGTAAAACATTCAAGTTACATCCTGTCACAGTAGATAATCAAAGGGAACCAGGGCTTCCCTCACATCCATACCCACATAAGACCCTCAGAACCACCCCTGCTCTGACCCAAAACTCCCAGAGATTTGGTCTCATTTGCCCCCACACTGAACATACTTCTATCATAGAACTTCTAAACACCATATACTTATATTTGTTTTCACACATTTGTTACAGTGGACATGATCTTGTCTTACTCGCTTCTGATTTGCGGGGCTAGTGCTGTCTGACAGTGGCTAGTGGCTACCATATTGGATAGCGTAGTCTTCGTGCCTAACAAAATGACTAATGCTTAATGAACATTTAATAAATACGTTTTACATAAAATGATTCACTCATGTGGATTTGAAGTAAAGAGAGTGGCGATTTAGATTCAATTAATCTCCTCCCAACTACTGTGCTAGGATTTTCTATCTAAGTCCAGTAAGGAAGGCATTGTTATCCCTGTTTGACGGTAGATGAGACTTAGCCTTAGAGAGTGAAGTGACTTAGGCTTCTTTACTTCTAAGTGTTGGTCAGACTTGGGTCTCCCACATCGGAGCTCAGCTGTGGCATGAGGCCCACCTGGTGGTAAAGAGGATTTGGAGCTTCATGGGTTCACTTAAAGAGATCAGTGTGGATGTTTCTGGTAAAATTGGGGTAGTAGGATCAGAACAACAGAATCCCAAGTTTGGGAGAGATAAACCTCTACTTTGAACACTTTGTGCCAGGGTTCTTTTCCCAGCTTTACAAAGGATTCAGCATTC
Organism: Pipistrellus kuhlii; assembly: GCF_014108245.1. Classification (NCBI taxonomy): domain Eukaryota; kingdom Metazoa; phylum Chordata; class Mammalia; order Chiroptera; family Vespertilionidae; genus Pipistrellus; species Pipistrellus kuhlii. The sequence continues at coordinate 13,492,131 of NW_023425482.1, forward strand.
TGGAGAAAGGGGCTGCAGGTACCCTGTTTCCCCGAAAATAAGACGGTGTCTTATATTAATTTTTCTCCCAAAGTTGCACTAGGTCTTATTTTCAGGGGATGTCTTATCTTTCCATGCGCTAGGTCTTATTTTCGGAGGATGTCTTATTTTCGGGGAAACGGGTAGATTCAAAAAGGAGTCCAAGGACGAAAGATAATTTTGAAAGGCATTGGGGGTCAGAGGATCTTCAGCTAAGTAGCTAAAGACTCTCCTCCTTCACTCAGGACCCTACTTTTATTAATACAATTTATCCTAAGGCAAGGTGGAGATATAGACTTCAAAGGGTAAAGTATCAAAGGATATTGTAAGATTGGGTAATAGCCTACAGCTGTTCAGGTGTTTGGCCAACAGGAGACAATAAAATGCCCTGAGCTGTCTGGCAGCAGACAATCCTATTCAGTTTTGGGGGAAGTGCCATTTAGCTGTTTCCAACAGGTAAATTACCTATGTGAGCCTCCCAAGTCCCAAATTACCTTGTTGAGCCTCCCAAGTCCCATCAACCTTTTGTTGGAACTCTTGTAATTATTACATGCTCGAATTGGTTTCTCGGCACTTCCCATGATGAAGAATCCTCCCCCCAGGAAGGCAGCCAGTTTAATTGCGAGAAAGTTGGGCTAACCCAGAAGACATCCCTCCTTCTCCTTCACATCTTCTCCCTTCTTATTGTGACCAGGCTTCTTTCTTGGCAGCCTGTAAGGAGGGATTTCTGCTCCAGTTTAATTCATGAATGCCCCCTGACATTGCTGTGTCTAACTTGCCTGTTTACACTATTTCCATCATTGCTCTAATTTCATTGAGCTCTTCCTGATGGTAGTTATAGTGGCCTCTGCCTGAGTCCCCTGCTTTTGCTTTAGGCCTTTGGTAGTTACTTCTCTGAGCTGGTTTCTAGTGTGTGGTCTCATTTTGAGTTTGCTTCCTCCTTTTTTTCTAGGTTCAAGTGTTCTTCTGGCACCATCCAACCCTGCCTTCTTGTAGAGCCACTCAGACAGTGGCTGCAGCGACTGCATCCTTGGCTGCAGACAGTCAGACACCTCACTTAAATCCTTACATCCCAAGCAACTTGCAGTAGTGGGAATTGCACAAACAATATTCTGCACATCTGGAGTTGAATTGGGGCTCTCATTTGCCAGCTATGTGATTTGAGTGAGCCAATTAACCTCTAATATTCCTATAAATTGGGCATCATAGTGAGTATTTGCCAATATTATTGGGAAGATTAAAAATATGCCCTAAAAGCAAGCAGTATAGTTAGTGGCTGATAGAGAACAGATATTTTGTATGTGGACTTACAATTAATAAAATGAACCATCATTATCACCATCGTTATTATAATAAGACCCTAACTCTTAATGATTTCACCATAAAATTGTTCCTTTCCAGCCACCCTGCCTGGCCTTTCTGGTCCCCCTGGACCTTGTTCTCCAAGTACTCACTGCAGTAAACAGTACATTTTTTAAGGAAAGCAAATATTCCGTTGGTCTGTTTTCTCTAGGTATACCAGCTTTCCCAATTTATTGTGAGTTTTGCCTAGCCCCTGCTGCCAACATAGTCCAAGAATACAAATAAGTCAGTATTCACCTCCCTTCTACCGAGAGCAAGGGCAGCCCACATGGAAAACCTTCATAATTCCTCTCTGTGAGCCTCCGAAGGTTGGACTCTGTAGAAAGAGTTTTTGGCCATGAGGTGACGACAGTGAGCTCCTTGTTCTTCCTTGGCGTTCAGAGGCTTGAAGACTCTGCCTGTGCTTGGAGCACGAGGACTGCAGCCTGCAGAGCAAACCATTGAGAAGGTCTGCCTTTCTGAGTATTTAACAAATTTTCCAACTCTAAATCCATGGCCTTTTTAGTGAAAATTAGTGACAGAACTAAAGTCATCTTGTGTTCCCCTTGAAAAGACTCAAATGAACAGTCAAGCTATTCCTTTGGTTTAGATAAATCAGAAGGGATTGCCTTTTGGTCACCTTTCCAGGAAGTGCTTCTTGCAGCTGAAAGCCTGAATGGGGAAACTGAAATTGACCCTACTGGGTAAACCAACAATATTGTGTCCATGATCTCTGTTCCTCCTAGAGAATAGGAAAAGGAACCAAATAGTTAGATAAATTGTATGTACAAGCCACTATGCACTTAACATTTCTCTTGAATCTGAGCTTAATAAAAGAGAGGAAGAGAATCAGGAGGTGGGGAGGATGAAAAGATTGAAGCAAGTTTGGTATTTAGACAAGTTGGTCTTAAGGTGTTCATGAGACCCTCAGTTGGATGTGTCTAGTTGATGATGGGAAACAATATTGGACACTTGAATGAGGTAAAAAGAGGCGAATGAGTGAATCAATAATTTATTAGTAGAGAATTAAGGGGAAGATCAGAGACAAATCCATGGGTTCCCAGATATTTAAGGAGTGGGTGGTGACAGGATATGGATTAAGTGTTTGGAAAAACTAGTGAGAAATTGCATTTATTTTCAGTGATTCAACAAACATTTTTTTGAACCTAAGATGAAGGTTCATAGGGAGAAGGGAGAACAGAACTGACAAATATGTCAAAGAAGTAAAATAGGAAAAATACTAAAATTTATCTTAGAAGTTAGAAAAATGACTTCAAGCAATTTCTGTAATGCATTAGGCATGAAAGTGAGGAAAATAGTAAGTAGAGATTATAAAGTTAAATTTTAATAGACATTTTTTAGAGAAGTTTCAGGCTCAGAGCAAAATTGAGAGGAAGGTATAGAAATTCCCTGTACCCACTGCAACTACACATTTTGGGGGTGGATGGGTAAGGTGTGTTTTTGTGCAAGGGGGCAGGACAATCTTCCCTCTGCAGTCTTTTTATCTAGTCCTTGCTACTGCTCCTTCCCTAGAAACCCAGGACCAGACCCACAATCTTGCATGTACTTCACTTGCAATACTTCACTCTTAATGCAGGGCTATGCTGGCCACAGGGCCACACACATCCTCACTCACAGGCTGGTGGGCAGAAGGTGGCTCCCACCACAGGCTCTGTGCTAAAATGGCTGGGTGGAGTGGTGGTTACAGCTGAAGATTCTGGAACCAGACTACCTTGGTTTGAATCCTGGCTTTATGACTTTTCAGCTGTGTGCTGTTGCTGTGGCATCTCTTATAGGGAGAGAAGGTATAACAATAGTACCTACCTCCTAGGTGGAGATTAAGTTAGTGAGTACACATGATAGCTTGCAACAGTGCCTGTCCAATAGCAAATGTAACAGTGCTTAAGAAATAGATGGGGATGTTGAGTGGTTCTAACCCAGAGGTGGGGCTCATTATTCAGTTGGAGAGTTGTCCCAAAGCCTAGGAGCCTGGCAGCCCAATACTTCCCTAATGATAGGCAATAAAGGGGCTGGTTGATGGTTCAGAGGAACCCTGCTCTCTCTTACCATGTAGAAGCCTTGGGTAGGTCTATAGTAGCTTTGTAACAATCAAAGTTATTACACATTGTTTTATTTATTTATCCATCCTTTCCTGAAAATATTTTTTTCCATTGATTTTTAGAGGGAGTGGAAGGGAGGGGGAGAGACAGAGAGAGAAACATCAATGTGTGAGAGACACATCAATTGGTTGCCTCTCACATGTGCCCCAACTGGGGCTGGGCAGGGCCGGGCCTGCATCTGAGGTACATACCCTTGACTGGAATTTAACCCAGGACACTTCAGTCTGCAGTTCTACTCTTTATACTGAGCCAAACTAGGTAGGGCTATTCAATGTTTTAATGAATACATAATATTCCATGTACCTTACTTTACTAGTTTCTCTAATTCTTTCCTTATAAATAATGACTAGGTAAACACCTTTGTGTGTTATTCTTTTCTTATGTATCCTAGATTATTTTCTTAGGACACACTGTTCTATAAGTGGACTTCCTGAAAGGCATTGTAGTCAAATGCTTAACAACTTGAGCTGGATTTCTTGGGATCAAATGTAGGCTCTGCCATCAGATCTTAGATCATGGATCACTCTTCCCACATCTTGTTTTCCAAAATAGGAGACAGTAATAGTAGTTAAAATATAAGATTAGCCCTAGCTGGTTTGGCTCAGTGGATAAAGTGTCATCCTGTGGACTGAAGGGCCCCGGGTTTGATTCTGGTCAAGGGCACATGCCCAGCTATGGGCTCTATCCCTAGTAAGAGGCAGCTGATCAATGATTTTGTCTCATTATTGATGTTTCTATCTCTCTCCCCCTCTCCCTTCCTCTCTAAAATCAATAAAAATATAAAGTTATTGTGGGGCTTAAATAAGTTAATACAATACTTGTAAAGCATTTAAAGCAATGTGTGGTCCATAGTAAGCATTAATAAGTAAAATTAATAGTACTGGGCTAAGGTGGATGAATATTTAAGGCTTTTGATACATAGTGCTGATTATATTTGATGGGGAGGAGAAGAAGGTCTTAGCTTGTCTCCTTCCCAGGAGGAGGCATAGTGATTAGATCGGATAACTTTTATAGGACACAGGTTGGGCTGTGTGGACCAGCAGGCAGGTCACTGATTCTTAAAACGGTGCCACATGGAAATGGCTAGTTTTTTCTCTGTGCCTCTCTCCATAAACATTTCTGCCCATCTCTTTGCTCCTCTATAATATGCAATTGTATGAAAGGGGTTAAGGCCCTGAGATATGGGTCTCATCTCAGAAGTTCCTAACTTTGGGGCAGTTCTCTGTGTTCCAGCCCCGTATTCTGCAAAATGCTCTTAGTGGAGTTTGGGAAACAAGCTCTGCACTAACCAGTAGGTCCGTGTGTCCACTCTTCATTGTCCCTTGTGCATGGAGAAGGAGGGCTGGGTGGGCCAAGGCAGGATTCAGGTATTTCTGTGCTCCCTGACCATAATATTATCTAATAACAACCCAAAATGCCATCATCATACATAACTCCATTGAAAAGGGATGTACCCATTTTCCCATGAGGAAAAAAAAAATATGTAAAAGGCAGCTTTTCATTTTAAACCTTTTCTTAGTGCTGAGGAGAGATCCCTTGGATTAAGAAGGGAGATGGTGGGATTAATGGAGAGCTGGGCTGGTGCCTAGGAAACACTGCTCTTTTTCTCAGGTGAAAGCTTTAGGGCTTTGGAATATGAACCAGCTTTTCTTTCCCTTCAGGAAACCATTCGCACATCCATTTTGAGTGCCTGGTAAACAGTGAAGGAGTCAGTGTTTTATGAATGTCTAGTTTTTCATCTCAGGAACCTTTTTCAGCTTCTCCTTTTCTCTGATGAGCCAGGGCCATCCAGTTTGCATTGGATACATTTTCTTTTTGTGCTGAAGGGTTCCTTCCAGTGGAAACCAGACAGGAAATATTCTCAGAGCTTGGCTACTTGGGTGTGGAGACAGCAAGTCCAGGAGACAGCCTGATGTCTCTGAAAGACCCACATTCACCACGCCCGCTTCCTTCTGTAGTTTATTTCTGTCTAAGGAGACTAGGCCATCCTCCAAAATATATACCAGATAGCTGGGATTGTTGTTGAAAATCCAGTACTTGCCTTAAGTATCCCTTATTGGAAATAAAGAAGCAGATGGTCCTGGCTTGGGTCTATTGATAGTAGTTTGGAGGGAGTAAGCAAAATAATTGTTTCTAACAACCAAAAATTGAAAGAGGATTATTACAAGGAGAGTAATCTAGTGCTCATTAACCTTCTATGCCATGATTACAATTCTGTTGTAAAAGAATATTGGTTGACATGGAAAAGGACCATAGTATATTTCTAAAGAGGGAAAAGAAGTTATAAAATAGAACTTATGGGTTCGGGAGTAACAGGTGTATGTGTGGGTATCTGCATAGATTAGGGATAGATAAAAATAGAAATGGTTACATTGGGGATGCTGAGATTTTTTTATTTTTAGTTTCCTAAGTCTTCTGCATAAAACATACATGAATAATTTAAATGTAAACATTTTACTGACTGAAGTATCTAACACATATGGAAACATGCTCAAATTGTAAGTATGGCTATGCTACTGGTACCAAGATAAAATAAGAATAACCCCAGCACTCAGAAGCTTTTTTGTGCCCTGTCCTACTCATTGTTCCTAGTAAGCCACTGCAGTGACTTTGGAAGATGTCCATTCAGCCTGGCCCAACTATGATCCCAACAACTCCCCTTCCTTATGTTTTGAATTATGCTGAGGCACCAGCTTTCCCTGCAAGACTCCCACATCATCACAGTAGGAGTCAGGGAGAGGCTGGTAAGAGTTCCAGCTCATATTCATGGGTTCTAGCACATCTCTCTTTTCTTCCACTTTATTTCCATGTTCCCTTTTCCACAGCCAGCTCTGTGGAACTCAAGCTCCAGCCTCAGACACAAAGACTACAACCTTACAGGGACAGTTTCACCATCTTCCACAATTACATCAGCCTAAATCTCTTAATAAACTCTTTAGTATGTGTATGCATATGCACACATGTATATCTTCTAATGGTTTTGTTGACTGATTGAACCCTATCTGATATTAGCTTTAGAAGGTGGGTGACGGTGGCCAGTCTTCAAAATGATTTCCTAGCATCACTTGTTGGGGTTCACCACTTGTGGAGTCCCCTCCTATGGGCAAGACTGGCCTGTGCTACTGATAAGATATGGTGGAAGTGGTAGTATGTGACTTCCCAGATCAGATAATAAATGACATTGCAACTTTCATTTCTCTCCCTTGGACTCCTTGTTCTGGGAGAAGCCAGCTGCCATATCATGAAGGCATTCAGCCAGTCCTATGAAGAAGTCCACCCTTATCCAGAACCATCCAATTCAACCACTCTCAAATTCCTGACTCACAAAATCTATGTAAAATAATACATTTACAGTGTCATTGTGATTTGCTAAGTTTTGGGGGTAATTGGCTATATAGCAGTAGACCCACAGAACTGTGAATAAATGAAATGATTATTTAAGGCCCCTATGTTTTGGGATGATTTGTTTTCTAGCAACAGCTGTAAAAATCCTTTCTAAAATCCTGACAGTCATGCTACAAATCTGAATCAGTTAGGGGCAGGTTCTCCTACAAGTAACAGCATCTTGAACAAATGAGGCAGGTGGTGGTGGGTACCTTCTTCTTATGTAATAAGAAATCTAGAGGGACATATTCCAGCATGGGCTCCACAGCTCAATGTTTGGCTATCAGTTTTAGGCTCTTTGCGATTCTCTAGGCCTTCTATTCAGGTGTAAGATGGTTGCAGTAGCTCCCAAGCATCACATCTTCACAGCATCTCTTTGAAAGCTGACAGCAGCGGGCTTTGTGGGACAGAACTATGGTCCTCACATGCCTCCCTTTATTCAGGGAAGCAAACATACACTCAGCTGATCTCTGGAAGATTTCCCCTTACTGTGTCATTGATCAAAATGGGGACCCAGCTGAAGCCGGTTTGGCTCAGTGGTAGAGCGTCAGTCTGCAGACTGAAAGGTCCCAGGTTCGATTCCGGTCAAGGGTATGTACGTTGGTTGCGGGCACATCCCCGGTGGGGTGTGTGCAAGAGGCAGCTGGTCGATGTTTCTCTCTCATCAACGTTTCTAGCTCTCTATCTCTCTCCCTTCCTCTCTGTAAAAAATCAATAAAATATATTTTAAAAAAAAGGGGGGGGGGACCCAGAGGCCCTACACATGGGCCATGCCAACTTTCCCTAAGATGATAGGTGCTTTACTAGATACTTGAACAAAAGAAGGAAAAGGGCAGGGAGGATGGCCTTTGGGTAAACAACCAATGGGGTCTGCCACAAACTCTATGCCAAAATCCTATTTATCTTTCATATTTCCAACCCTTTAGGAAGAACTTCTTCGTGTCAAAACTTTCTTTTAAACTCTTGGGCTTGTGGAGCATTGTGTACTTTCTTTTTGGAACAACAATCACTGTATTTTGGATAGTTTGTTATTTAACAGTGCCTGTATCTCTTGCTAGACCGCACATCTCATGAATTATGCCTGAGGATGCAAGATTTTGGCATAGATGACTCCAAGAACTTTATTCTCCTTTCCCATTTTGCCTCTTTTGTTCTTTTGTTTTATTTTGTTATTTCTGATCAATAGAAATCACTGGGAGAAGTAAAATTTTCAGTTGTTCTGCTGACTTTTATTTGTATATCTGTCTCAGGATGTTCAATGACTTGTTGGGCATACTGTTTAATAAAGCAAATGTTGGGTATTTAACAAAAGTAATGTTCTACCATGAGAAGTCTCACACCGAGGGAATTGGATTTATTCTTTACTTTATATAACTGACAAGGCTTGATTAAATATTAATCAGACTCTCCTGGAAACGGCCTGGGTGTAGTGATATAATTGTGGCTCATATTCATAACATAGGATTCATGCTCCTTACTGCTACCTTTGAAATACTAATACCATCCACCCTTCCCCTCTCCACCCCCCCAACCCCCTGCCAAGGCTAGTCAAGTCAAGGAGAATCTATATAGAGGGTTGAGAAGATACACATGTCAGACCTGGTTTTCTGGGCCATGAATGGGAAGATCACTGATTAGTTTTGACTAGAATATGGTTCCATGCCCTGGCCAGGAAGCTCAGTTGGTTGGAGTGTCATCTCGGTACGCCAAGGGCACATACAAGGATCAACCAATGAATACATAAATAAATGGAACAACAAATTGTTTTTTCTCTCTCTTCTTCTCTTTCTAAAATCAATTAAAAATATATGATCCCTGTCTGCATCCCTATGTCAGATTTATCCATCAGTTGGGCCCGGCTATGTGCCAGGTAGAGTTCTAGGTGCATGAATATAACAGTTAACCACACAGATAAAACTCTTCCTGCAAAGAATTTAAATTCCAATGTTTTTGGATACCTACTATCTTGAGAACATGTATTCTTAATTAATGCTCACAATTACCCATGATATATGTTATTATTCCCCATGATGAACATGTATAGCTTTTTTTCCTGCCTTAGCATGTTTTTCTCCTCCTGGTTTCAAAACTTCTGCTGTGAGAAACACATTCTTTGGATTTGGGTGGGGATGAACAGATCCTATCCCAGTATTCCAGAGGAACAGAAGTAAACCAGATATGAGTGACCAGGGAGTCTTTTCTCCAGCGCAGGCCACCAGAACTATCAGCAAGGTTTGATTTTCCCCTGCTGAGATTACTGAAGATAGTCACTAGCAGCCATAGATTCACATGCTGTTTCCCCTTTCCCCTTCCCCCTCCTGAGAGAGAGAGGAGAGAGAGAAAGAGAGAGAGAAAGAGAGAGAGAGCTTTTTCTTTTATAAAATATGTTTTTTTATTGATTTCAGAGAGGGAGGAAGAGGGACATTGTAAGGACCTTGAAGGCATGGGTCAGTCTTGTTCATCTCTAAAACTCTTCCTTCCAATGCTTTGCACATTGTGACATTGTGGGTTCCCACTGTAAAATATATTACATGGGATCAGTCCTCCAATCTTGGCCTCATGCATAGTATTGTCCAACTAACCATCCAGGGGCAGCCCAATATAGCAGAAAACTGTGGGATTTGGAATCTGTCAGAACCTGTATTTGAGACCTGGCCTTATTGCTATTAGTTATGTGACCCTGAAGAATCAGCCTTTGAGAAGTACAAGTTCTTTATTTGCAGGATGTAAGTTATGCTTGCACACTGTTGTGTGTAGGTCAAACCCAGAAATGGATGTGAAGGAAAGTTTAAACTGTAAAATGCCATATAACTAGATATCATTATCACATAGAAAACTGGGTAAGAGCCTTGTGATACAAAATCATGTTTTCAACTGGATGTGTGTGTGTGTCTATGTACACATCTATCTATCTATCTATCTATCTATCTATCTATCTATCTATCTATGGCTAAGCGACTGTCCAATCATCCAACCAGTCACTATGATGCACACTGACCACCAGGGGGCAGATGTTCAATACAGAAGTTTCTGAGTTGCAGTGACTTGGCAGCAGCAGTTCTCAGGTGACACACCAAAACCAGAGAGGAGGGAGTTCAATTCCAAGGTACATCACCAGAGAACTGCCCTCTCATAATCTGGGACTCGTGGGGGGATATTGGAGAGCTGGTTTCAGCCTGATCACCACCGGCCAGGCTGAGGGTCCCCACCCTGGAGGGACCCTTTCACTCTGTGCAGTTAACTGTTATATCCATGCAAGATGCAGATACCCTTTGAGCCATGGTGCCCCAAGTAGGGATGGCCAGGGAGAGACCTCAGGAGGTTGGCTCCAGGGTGTGTCTGGTCTGTTTGCCCAGTCCCACCCTGCCAGCCAACTTCTAATTAATTTCCTTTCAGTGTGCACGAAATCCGTGCACTCGGGCACTAGTATGATATATCTGTAAAGTTTAAAATTTTATTTACCATGAAGGATCCCATTTTAGGCTTTCCAAATATGAAATTCTAGAAATGGGTCCCTGGGTGAATTTTTTTTTTTTTTTAAAGCCCGCAGGTAATTCAGACTTGCACCTCTGTTTTGTGAAGGAAAGAATGTTTGAGGTGAATTGTCAGAGGAGTTGATGTGGGACTTTGTGTAAGTCCCTCATAGCCCCAGGCCTCACTTTCACCATAGGAAATGACCTGCCTTTTATAAATAATTGGTAGGGTTCCTTCCAGCTCTATGAACAGACTTATTTTCCTCCAGAGCCCAGCAAAGTGCCAGGTAACACCATGGGAGCTTGATCAACGTTTGCTGGGTCAGTGAATGAGAGTGGAATGGAAGATAGGAAGATAAATTAGCAGCATGTTTTGTTTTCTTTTTTTACAAAAAAAAAAAAAAAGCCTTATTTTATTATTTACACTATTCCAAAATCAACCAACAAATATTTTTCATTAAGGAGCATTTTTTTTATTGACCACTAGGTGGCAGGAAGATCAAGCTCAGATGCCCAGCTGCCCTGGGTGGAGGTGGGGGCGCTTTGAATGTCCTTCTAGGGGCTAAGGCTTGGCATGGGGAGAAGTGAGGGGACAAGGAGGCCTCCTTCACAGAGACCTTCACATGGAATTTCTATGACAATGGGAAAAATTCATGCAATTTTAGATCTGTATATTTTTGTAAATTTAGCATTTCTGAAATTCTATAAATATATGAATAGTGTAAAACAGAAGTGGCAGGCCCTTCTTCCTCTTTTCCTACCCTTTTCCATCCCCTCTACCCCGCCTCCCATACACACACACACCTGACAAGTTCACCACTTGTGGAAGAGGCCTCCTGATTGTGCAGTGATGCTAGATGATCAGCCTCAGAATTCATTTGCATTGCAGAAGGGTCCTTCATAAGGCAATGGAATCATCCGGGGTTGGTGTGTGTAAAAATTCAGATCCCTAAGGGCCACCAGACTATCTAAACAGGAGTCCCTGCGAGTGCCATAGTCTGCAGTTGCATTGGCTTTTAACAAGCTCTGTTTTCACCAGCACTGAACTGTGAGAACCAGTTCCTTAAGCTTCCTTGGGAGCCTTTTGGGACTCTTGATGGGCCCTCTCAGAGGTGTAGTGATGCCCAGCCACCTCCAGTTTCTCACACATACATACTCTTGCATAGATATACGCATATATAATACACACAGATTGTGTTTTGGTTTATTTTACATGCACAATAATGTTGTTGGCTCTCAAATTTGTATACCAACCGTATAGATTGGCAGTGGGCTGATGGTATGAAGTCTCGCATATAGTGCATAGATTCACCTACATACATATAGCCACTTCGTGACTATTTAGTAATGTGTTTCTTAGGATGAAGATAAATGTAGAAATAGTTGGGCTAACGATTGTCTTTTAGTGACAGAGCCCTCCCCACTAGTAGCTACTTAAGACTTTCTGGAAGGGGTTCTAACACTGAATTCTCATAAAGGTCTTTATCAGAGAATTGTGGGGCACACTCTGGGGGACCCTGGTCTAGGGTCATATAGTCCCATTGTAGGATTTTTATTACCATTTTTTTCCTTAATATATTTTTAAGTTGAGATATAATTCATATGTCATAAAATTCACCATTTAAAAAATTGTATTTATGGCCAAAACCGGTTTGGCTCAGTGGACAGAGTGTCAGCCTGAGGATTGAAAGGTCCCAGGTTCAATTCCAGTCAAGGGCATGTACTTTGGTTGCGGGCACATCCCCAGTAGGGGGTGTGCAAGAGGCAGCTGATCGATGTTTCTCTCTCATTGATGTTTCTAACTCTCTATCTCCCTTCCTCTCTGTAAAAAATCAATAAAATATATTCTAAAATTTATTTATAAATTTGAGAGAGATTTGTTGTTCCACTTATTTATACATTTATTGGTAGATTTTTATATGTGCTCTGACCAGGGATCAAACCTGCAACCATGGTGTATGGGGATAATGCTCTAATTAACTGAGCTACCTGGCCAGTGTCATAAAATTCACCATTTTAAGTATAAAATTTATCAGTTTTTAGTATACCTATAAGGCTGTGCAACCATCGCTATCAAATTCCAGAACTTTTTCATCACCCCGAAAAGGGAAACCCCACACCCACTAAGCAGTCACTCCTCATTCCCTCCCCTTACCCCATACCTTGATCTACTTTTTGTTTCTATAGATTTGTTTTTCTGGACATTTCATATGAATGAAGTTGTACAATATGTGGCCTCTTGTGTTTGTCTTCTTTATAATCAGCATAATGTTTTCAAGGTCCATCAATTAATCCAGTTGGTCTTACATTTCATGATACATCAGAATCCATTGGCAATCTTATAAAAATGCACTTTTCCTGACTCTTCCCCTAAAATTCTAGTTCAGTTGGTCTCTGATAGGGACCAAGAATGTACCTGTTTGCAAAGTTCTCTGGGTTATTCTGATACAGGCAACCTAGGGACCACACTTGGAACCCCCACCACCACCACCACCTGGACCAGTGCTCTCATTCTGCAGAGGAGGGAGCTGAGGCTCAGAGAGGAAAGTCTTGTCATAAGTCACACAGATGACAAATCTAGGTCCAGGGTTTGTCTGGGCTTTGATACTTGAGTCTCAGCCTTCTCTGTCTCTCTCACCAGATCCAGTACTGCAGGCTCAGCCCACAGACACATCTTAGTTCTTGATAATAATTATCTAATTACCTGTGGGATTCTTTGGCATCTTTTTAGAACTCATATACCCCCACACCCTCATAACAACAACTCCTCCCTTTCCCTCCCCTCCCCAAATTCTGAAATGATTAGAAGAGCTCTGGGCATATCAACTGTTATAGAAGATTCCAATGATCCAGACCCCACTGGTGTAGCTGAGCCCAGGCCCTAATAGTAAAGCCACCTTCTTCTGAGCCAGAGGCTGTAGGTGCGGGTCCTACCAAGAAATGGGTTTCCAGATTAGCAAATCAAAATGCAGGATGGATGCCCAGTTACATTGGATATCAGATAAATAAGAAATAATACTTTAGTATAAGACTGTCTCAAGAAATATTTTGGGACATATTTTATTGAAAATTTATTGCTTGTCAGAAATTCATATTTAACTGGGCATCCTGTATTTGTTCTGGCAACCCACCAGCCAATTCCCTCTTTTGTTTTCCCTGGGGCAGCAGCATAGTGGCTGATGGTATTGGAGCACATGGACTCTGCAAGCAGATGGAATGGGCCCCAATCCTGGCACCACATAGCTGGCCTCAAAACCAGGGTGAGTTACTTAACTTCTCTTCGCCTCAATTTCTTCATCTGTAAAGTGAGAGCATACAGTGAGAAGATTAAATGAAATAACATATGCAAAGTGCTTAACAGGGTGCTGCCTTGTGATAAGTGATAAGTAAATATTCTTGGGAACCCCTAAGCTCCCCATAGACACAGTTAAACATTCGATGGAAATAGCTAGGATTTCCTTTCCAGCACTCCCTGGAACCACTAAATTTAGCCCTTTCAAAGTACTGGGACCATTTAGGGGGGAGGGGGGAGCCAAGGCAGGGGGGTGGTTCTGTCTCCATTTTGGGACTGCAGGTGCTTGGCAGCCAGAAATGGGCTGTAGAAGTGGCTGACGGGTGATTTGTCTTTCCACCCAAGTTTCCTGGGGTGGAGGAAACCAAACTTCTGTGGATGATTCATTGTTGAAGTTGGCTTCAGCCAGCATTTAAATAGAAGTGGCTGGCTGAAGAAACTATTGTCACCACCCAGAACCAAGATCTGTTTAAAAATGTTGAGACAAAGTGGGTTTCTGGCAGAGGAAACCTGGGTGTTAAGTTATGTGCATTGGTGTGTCTTCTCAGCCAAGTGCTCACAGGAAAGTCAGCTCTCCTGCCTCCCACCTCCCCTGGCTTCCAGCTGTTCAACAGACCACAGCTTCTACAAGCCTTGCTTGCTTGAGAGCAGGTTTCCCTGAATCTGGTAGTCATATCACCGGGGCACTTATATTAGAGAGCACGGGTCACACAGTGAGAAGAAGGCTCTTCCCTGTCCAGTTCTCTTTAAATCCTGATCACGGTGTCCAAGAGGCAGTTTTAATGTGATGTTGGTAGGTCTTTCAATGTCTTTCTAAATCTTGCTAATCTCTTTTTTATTAACAAGATAATGAACATGAGGTCCTCTAAAATTGGCAAAATACTGCTCTTATATAGTGGGTATGTTGGCTCTATGTTTTTTGTATCACAAATATTTGACCATTGTGTCCCAATTAAAAACCTGGCATGTTTCTGCAATGCCTATATTTTGGCATGCACACTCTGTTTCTAACACTGCCTCTTTTTTTTAAAATATATTTTTATTAAATTATTATTTTTGTACATATACCAATGCCCCCCCTCCCTTACATACCCTCTCTCCCCAGAGTTTTGTGTCCATTGGTTGTACTTATATGCATGTATACAAGTCCTTCGGTTGATCTTTTATCTCCCCCAGATCTCCCCAACCTCCCCGCTGTAACTTGACAGTTTGCTTGTTGCTTTACTGTCTCTATATCTATCTTTTGGTTCTTCAGTTTATAATGTTCTTTATCATCCATAAATAAGTGAGGTCATGTGGTGTCTCTCTTTAATTGACTGGCTTGTTTCACTCAGCATGATGTTCTCCAATTCCATCCAGGTTGCTGCAAACGATGAGAATTTTTTTTTATGGCAGCATAATATTCCATTGTGTAAATGTACCATAGTTTTTGGATCCAATCATCTGCTGATGGGCACATAGGCTGTTTCCAAATCCTAGCTATTGTAAATTGTGCTGCTATGAACATAGGGGTGCATATATCCTTTCTGACTGATGTTTCTAGCTTCTTGGGATATATTCCTAGGAGTGGGATTACTGGGTCAAATGGGAGTTCCATTTTCAGTTTTTTGAGGAAGCTCCATACTGTTCTCCACAGTGGTTGCACCAGTCTACATTCCCACCAGCAGTGCACAAGGGTTCCTTTTTCTCCCCAATCTTTATCCCCAACCTCACCAACACTTGTTGTTTGTTGATTTGTTGATGTTGGCCATTCTGACAGGTGTGAGATGGTACTGCATTGCTGTTTTGATTTGCATTTCTCGGATAATTAGTGACTTTGAGCATGTTTTCACGTGCCTCTTGGCCTTCTGTCTTCTTTTGAGAAGATTCTATTTAGATCCATTGCCCATTTTTTAATTGGGTCATTTATCTTCCTTTTATTAAGTTGTATAAGCTGTCTGTAGATGTTGGAGATTAAACCTTTATCAGTGATAACATTTGCAAATATGTTCTCCCACACAGTGGGCTTTCTTGTTGTTTTGTTGATGGTTTCCTTTGCTGTAAAAAAGCTTTTTATTTTGATGTAGTCCCATTTGTTTATTTTCTCTTTAGCTTCCATTGCCCTAGGGGAAGTATCAGTGAAGAAGTTCTTTTGGCATATGTCTGAGATTTTGCTGCCTGTGGATGCCTCTAGTATTTTTATGGTTTCCCGACTTATGTATAAGTCCTGTATCCATTTTGAGTTTATTTTTGTGTATGGTTACACTGCCTCTTAACCCTGATGCACAGTAATAATCCTTTCCAGGATATATGTCCTGACCTTCCTTTGGGAAATAAAGGTGCTGTCTATATATGGATGCAACCAGGGAGATGAACTATTCTAGTAACAGCACTACCAAGCAATTCAAGGCCCAGTTCAGAGTCCCTCTTTATATCAGGTAATATTCTTAGTTGTGTACAGTAGAGGCCAGGTTTGGCTAAATAAACAGTATGAGTGGATTGCTCAAATAATCTGTGATAAGCCTGAAGATGTAGGCATGGGAAAAGGTGGAAACATGGGCAGCTTTGGGAATCTGGGTAGCAGGGAGTCATAGGAAGTCTTTTTACGGCAATGCCATCAGGATAAATGGGCTCCATTCATTTTCCCGTATTTACATCTCCCTTTAGCTTTGCATTACTAGGAGAACATCCATTTTCCTTCCCTAAGTTATGAGTCCCATTTGACTGGAGGGTGACAGAGCGCTTTTATTCACAGGATCCCCAACCCAACATACAGTGGGTGGGGTCATTCCCCAAAGGAAAATGAGATGCAGTTGACAAAACGCCTCATAATTACAAGTTCTTATTCTGTGTCAGACATTTACGCAAACATCTGACATCTATTGATTCATTAAATATATAACACAACCTGATAGAGTTTTCGTGTTATTGTCCCTCTTTACATAGGAGGCAACAAAAGCCCAAAAAAATTAAATAGGTTGACCAAGGTCATACAACTATTAATTACAAAAGTCAGGAATCAAACTCAGGTCCCTCTGTCTTCCGAGTCTTGCTTTTGATCACTGAGGTGTAAGGAGGGTAGTCAGTTCTTGGCAGGCAAACCCTCAGGTATCCACCCCACTTCCATCCCACAGAGTCTGTCTTACTCTCTGCCAAATAACATCTCTCCCAATTTTGAGACCCTGGAGACCCATGTACCTCTCCCTTTTAGGCTGCTGGCTTTGCTTCTGGTAATTCATGTTCCCTTCTCACTTTGTCTTCTAGATCAGCAATTTTCAATCCGTGTGCTGCATGAGGCACATAGGTGTACAGCAATAATTTTTAAAGCATGCCATACCCGAATGACCTCTTTTCCCTTAGCTTGTCAAATAAAAAAATGAAAACAGCCAACACAACAATAGCCGCCTACTGTGAATGAGTCAAAATTATACCTTTTTTTTTGTTTGTTTGTTTGTTTTTTGTAAGATCAGCAAAAAATACATGTCTTTTTGGAGTGCTAAGAATTTTAGTAATTAATATATGTGTGCTATGAGATGAAAAGGTTGAAAATCACCAGCAGTGACCAGGCTATATTTATCTCTAAATCCTTTACAAGTAAAACAGGCCATGCACATAGCCAAAGCTTAGGAAATATTTGTAGAATTGAATTTAATCTCCTTGATAATATTTACTTTAGCAGAGATAGACAGATCAATTGACCCTGAATGAGAAGGGGAGTTTTGATATACTCTTAATTCATCTAGTTAATAATTAAATACTGTAAGTGCCAATTTGATAGTGCACTGACTTCCTTCCATTCTCGTTGATTAATCTCAAAGGATCATTGTGATATCCAGACAGTAGTCGGAGCAGCCCTTAATATCAGCAGTCAACCTGAGCATTAGCCTGGATCCTGTAAATAGGTATTTATGCATATTTTTGCAAAGGATGAAAATATCAAATGCATTGTGATTGTGTGTGTTGATCTGATTCCCTGTTTCACAGCATAACCCTTTAACTCCTCAGGGCTGCTGGGCCCCTCCTGCTGGGGAAAACAGTAATAATCCTTTCTCACTCCCTCGGTGGGCTTTGGAAAACTGAGAACGGCTGGCCCCAGAAGTCATTTTAATTGACACTAGCTTAACTTTTGAATAACTTTTCCAAGTTGTTAATTGGTAGTGTGTGTTTTCAGTGACTTGGGCATTCAAGAGAACTTAGCTTGATTTCTGGGCCCAAAGTCTGGAAACTCAGTTGCTATGTGTAGCAGCATTTTCTTTCACTTTTCTGAGCTTCATTTTGTCATCAGTAAAATGGGGGATACTTTATAATTTGTTATGAGTATTTGGCAAGTTAATGCACACAAAAATGCTAATTTTCATTTGGGTTTTCCCAAAGTAGCCCCCAAGATAAGGACTTGGGTTTAGGTAGTTTATTTGGAAGGTGGTGTAAAGAAGCAGAAGAGGGGAAGTGGGGATAATGAAATAAGGAAGAAAAGCCAATAAGGACATGCTAGTGAGTAAATTACCACTGAGAGCAAATAAGACACCACCAGAGGACCCTTGAGATACCAGCAGAATGTGGTTCAAATCATGACACCAGAGGAAAGGGAATCCGGGCATTTATCCATTGGTTCCCAATCTCCATGGTTGAGGCTGCCCCAGGAGGTGTTATCCCCCGTACCCCACCATGATAATTCTGGGTTACCTTTGTGCATTTGTGCCCTGTGGTCCTGGAGTAAGCCTAAAGGCACAGAAGAGGAAAGACAAGTGCAGGTGCTTGAGGTGGAAAGCTGACAGCATGCCAGGAACTGTCCACAGGGGGAGGGGAACTCTGGTATACGAAGACAATGTGTGGTGGGGCATCCCTGGAGACTGCCATGGGCTTAAAACAGTATCTGGTGCACTATTGTTGCAGAAGACCAAAGAAAACCAAGGACACTTCAATGAAGAGGAGGGACACTGTTTAATACACAGGCAGACTCAGGGAACAGCCTTCCAAATCTGAGTGAAGAAACATGCATGGGGGCTTTCCTTTATATCCCTCTATGGTCTTTGTCCCACAAATATGGATTATGCTTCTGGTCCTTTTCTCGGGCCTTGCAAGAGGGCCCCCAGGTGTTGGGGGTTTCCAGGCCATATCTGATGGTCTGGCCTGGTGCCAGTGTTAATAACCCTCCCTCTGGGGCAGTGTACTGAAAGATGAAAGAGAGGGCTGGAGACCAGAATGCCAGGACACAGGCTTTTTTGGTGGAGAAGACCACTGCCAGCTGGCTTCCAGAGGGGAAAGAGGAAGAGGGCCAGGGTGCAGGTACCTTTTAAGGGGAGGAAAGAAAATGAATGGGGTTTAGGGCACTCAGCACATGCTGATTGGTGGTTTCATTGTAAGGCATATGATTAGGGACCGAGGGACTTAGGATTCAGGGGCTTAGAGTATTTGGCAGGTGCTGATTGGTGATTCAACATACAGTTCATATAAAGTGCCTTGTTATGGAATGTCTGGCTGCAGGTGGAGTTTATGTCATTCTCCACCCATCAGTTGGAGGAAGGGAGGATCTACCATGTACTGTTCACAGTAACAGGTTCTGTAAGACCAGTATCTGAGATGGAGGTAGTGACTTAATTTAGGATATCAGGAATGTACACTAAGCTACTGGCTTGGATTCATATCACTAGCCTCAAATATCAAAGTTACATTGGAATTAGCCCTTTTTAGCCTTCTCATTATGAGTGCTCAGTATACTATAGTGAACATAGTTTTAAATGTCCATGATCCCCTCATTTGGGGATCTATTCTTCTGTCACTTGATGTAGTTCTCTAGAATTCTTTATCAGGGTGCTAGCACTTACCATGACCAGGTACAGGGGTGGTCACATGACCCAGGCCACCCAATCAGAATAGCTGTCTCTCTGCTTCAGTAATTGATTTAGGGTGGACATGTGGCCCAAGCTGGGCTAATTAGAGCCTTCCTGAGAGCACCTTGATTTACACCAGAGCTGGTGGAGAGGAAGTTCTTTTTTTCTCTGTGGGTGGAGGAGAAGGAGGTGGGAAATGTGGGGAGTTGTGGGAGTGACCACCTTGCCAGGAGAATGTTAATTTGGAACCAGGGACTCCCATCTTTCCCAGCTGCTGGAAAGAAACCTTTCTGCCTTGGGGAGTCCTGGGTTCTAGACAGGATTCTTCTACTTTCTAGCTGGGTAAACATGGGCAGGCCACCTAACTTGTCTGAAATTCAGTGCCCTTAACTGTAAGTGGGGCTGATGTCTAATTTTTAAGGTATTGTTTTGGTTCACTAACATTTACTGAAGATTTGCCGTTTGCCAGAAATGTTACACATACCCTCACCAAAAGCTGGTGACATAGCATTGACCTCTAGGGACATCAGGCAGTGAAGCCTGGCATGGCAACACTGTCAGGTTTGACTCTAAGTTCTGATAGATGGTGATTTATTTTCTGGGAGCCTCCATGGCCAAGCTTCCCAGCTCCTCAGGAAAGCCTGCCACACCAACCCCTCTTGGTTTCCCATTCTTGAAAGGGAGAGACAAACCTCTCCTCCCGCTCATGCCAATGTAGTGGTCACCTTAACTCATGACCAAATAGACGATGATTGGACCTTGGGGACTAGCCCCAAAACCATTATTCCAATATGGTCCATCTATATGTTCCACCTGCCCAAAATGGACCAAGTGAAATGGTTAAGTTCATTTTGGGAAGATTTCTCATGGTCATTCTCCAGTAGTCCCTTTGCTTTCAGTACAAAATCCAGAAGCCTTGAAGGGACATTTTTGGATTTCTATAAGCCAGTCTTCCTAAACTTAGTCTCTTCTCTTGATACATGCAATAGTTAACTGGACCATTCCATTGACCTACCTTGTACTTTTTCACTGGTGTGCTTAAATATAGATACTTCTCCTAGACAGCTCCTCTGACCTGCTCATAGTTTTCATCAATAATGCCACTGTACATTTCACCCAAATAAGCTCTCAGTTCCAAGCAGGCTCTACAAATTGCTGTTTTCACAGGAGATAAAACTTATTGTTATCACAACATTAAACTATAAGATGGCAGAGGCTATAAATTCTTATTTTTCCTACTTGGACATTAACAATACTGTGTATAAAATGTGCTAGGTATTGGGTCACTGTTTGTTGAATGAATGAAAAAAATTGTTTCGAAAGCATTCATCGTCTGGCTTCCAGCCTGGAAATTATGGGTCATGGTTTCAATCTGGTTACATATACACTGTTACATTTGTTCTTCATAACAATTCTAGGAAATTACAATATGACCATCCCCATTTTAGTAAAGGAAAACTCAAATGCCAACCAATTTGCCCAAATTTAATCCCTGATTTGCAAGATTCCAAGGCTGATGCACTGCACATGTGTGAGTACATATGCCTGTGTTATGTTGAGGTTCCAGTTGCTCCTGTCTGAGTCACTCCTTTGTTTGGGTGTTTGGGTGCCAATCTGAATAACTCATGGGGCATATTTCCCAGCATCTTTGCTTGGCTGCTAATTAGAGCGCTGCTAATTTTGCTCATGTCAGAGAATTCAAAAACACTTATGCTTCACACAGTCCAGGCTGCTCTAACAAAGTATTATCAACTCAGTGGCTTACCAATAACAGAAACTTATATCTTATAGTCTAAACTTTAGCCCAAGACCAGGATGCCAGCATGGTCAAATGTGATATGCAAATTGACCGTCACACCAATATACAAGATGGTTGCCCCCATGTGGACACAAGATGGCCACTACAAGATGGCCTGCAGGGGAGGGAAGTTGTGGGAAGTTAGGGGTGACCAGGCCAGCAGAGGAGGGCAGTTGGGGGAGACCAGGCCAGCAAGTAGAGCAGTTGTTGGGGACCCAAGCCTGCAGGGGAGGGCAGTTGGGAGCCAGCAGTCCTGTATTGTGAGAGGGATGTCCAACTGACCGTTTAGGCCCGATATGAGATCCCTTAAGGGGTCCCATATTGGAGAGGGTGCAGGCTGGGCTGAGGGACACTCCCTGATGCATGAATTTTGTGCACTGGGCCTCTAGTAGTTTGTGAAAAGCCTTAAGAGTATCCACCCTATAATTTCAGAATAAAGGGTTAATTCCCTGGAAGAGTTATAGGAGTTATCTCCTTGAAGCTGTTAGATATCATCTGATGGTCTGAAAGCACTGTCTGGCCACAGCAATGTGTGTGGGTCACCCAAGGGGAAGGTCAAGATTTCCAAGGAATCAACATGCTTGCTGGGAGTAGCCCTCAATCAATGATGCATGAGAATTGATGATAAATATGACAACTCCTCACCTTTCAAGTGGTACAGCTGTGGGGCATGTCTATGATCTTCCACAGTGATAACCTGCTCAGCAACAAACCCTGAAGTGCCTTCTTCCCTTCACCTCCCAACACTGCTGACATCCAAATCCTTGTTTCAGTGTCTGATCCTGGAGGATCCAAACTAGTACAAGGTGCTTGATATCTAACTTCAGACCGCCTGTAGGCCCTTCTCATAGCCCTCTTTCCATGAAACCCTGTATTTACCCCTACTAATTGCCTCCGCACCCCAAGCTTCCTCCTCACACCATTGTACATACTCCTTTTCCATCCAACCCAATATATCAGTTTGGCATTCAGATCTCCAAACCTGGGACTCACTTCCCATAATGCATGTCTCCTCCCCTCAAACCTCACATACGTGTATTTCAGCTACACTTTTCTACTCTCCCTTCTTCCAATATATCCTTCAAAAGTTCTCACCTCTTTACTACTACACAAATGTTTTCCCATGCCTTAAATGGCTTTAGAAAAGTTTACCTCCATTACTACCATAACCTCATCCACACTGCTGAAAGTAACTTGTTTCCAACTGCTGGACCTCTTCCCTATTCTCAGGTTGTAAGAGATGTGGGCTTTAGTTTAGGCTCCAGTGTTTGCTGCTGGCCTGTGTTTAAATGTGACAGTGCACCAGCATTGGCTCTGAGAGGCCATGAGATTTACATGGAGCACAAGAGCATTAAGTGAGAATGTTGGACAAAATCCTGTGTGCAGGGACTTTGTAAGCATTTCACTGACACTATGACTAACTCTTCTGCTTTGTAAACTGAGGTGTATACATGCGGCGCTTTATTGACATGGGACTAGCTCTGTTTTCTTTTGGTTTCCTGCTGAGAAATATGGTAAACAAGGCAAAGCCTCCCTAATCACAATTCCTCTTTTGTGAAGTCTTAGACTTTGGAGATTTACTTTTGTGTATTTCATTGATGGCCTTTAGGATATTGGATCAAGAAAATAAAAATGGTGGAGACATGTGAGTTTTAAAATCAGCACTTCACTCAAACACTTGGAGGGAAGGCCAGGGAAAAGAAGTGCTTCTTGATAGGCATATTATTTGCTATTCGATACAAAGCAAAACGAATTGACAGACATATTCTTAAAGTCAGAGGAAACAGAATCCCTGAAGTATTTCTAGTGACCGAAGGATGTTAATTTGAAATGCATTATATTTTAGCCTTATTAAGACAAGAAAGCATGGTAGGGCATTAAAGAGCATGAATTCTAGCATGGCTAAAAAATCCTGGCTCCATCACTTACCCCGTGTTTCCCCGAAAATAAGACCTAGGGCATGGAAAGATAAGACATCCTCTGAAAATAAGACATAGTGCAACTTTGGGAGAAAAAATTAATATAAGACACTGTCTTATTTTCGGGGAAACAGGGTACTTGCTGTCTGATCTTAGGAAAAGACAAAACCTCTCTTATGCTCCAGGCTTATCACCTATAAAATGGGCATGATAAACCTTACTTCTCAGGACTGTGGAGAAGATAAGTGCGTTAACGCATATGTATATAAACTCTTCCCCCATCCCCAAATATTTTCATTGATTTCAGAGAGGAAGGGAAAGGGAGAGAGAGGTAGAAACATCAAGGATGAGAGAGAATCATTGATCAGCTGCCTCCTGCATGCCTTACTCTGGGGATAGAGCCCACAACCTGGGCATGTGACCTTCTGGTTCATAGGTTGATACTTAACCACTGAGCAATGCCAGCTGGGTTGTATGTAGCTCTTTTAACGGCATATAGTAGGTGCATTATAAATGCCATTCTAATTATTATTATCTTATCTAATAAAAGGCAAATTGACATAACAGCAGAATGACAGTGCTATGACACTCATTACCAGGGGAGAGACACTCAATGCAGGAGCTGCTCCCTGGTGGTCAGTGCTCTCCCCCAGGGGAGTGCTGCTCAGCCAGAAGCTGGGCTCATGAGTGTCAAGCACAGCGGTGGTGGTAGGAGCCGCTCCCACCTTTGTGGCAGCGCTAAGGATGTCTGATTGCTGGCTTAGGCCTGCTCCCTGCCATTAGTTGGACATCCCCCAAGGGTTCCTGGACTGTAAGAGGGCGCAGGAATTTCATGCACCTGGCCTCTAGTTATATGTGAAGTCTCTAGTAGTTTTTTTTAAATTTAGTTTTATTTTCTTATTTGAGGAAATCTGAATGTCTTTTTAAAAAGGCTTGTCTCATCTCTACCCTATATTTTCTATGTTGTCTCTAGTTCCCCATCCTCTTTTAACCACCAGTTCCTTATATTTCAATGTGTGCTTTTCCATCAACTATTGATGTGGAGTAATTGATGCCAGGCAGGGTTATGCTATGCTGAATACTTTATTTATATTTTTGTGTAAACATAATTTGCTTTGTAGGCACAATATAACAAAAGCTCTAAAGCCACAAACACATTAGACAATGTTGCAGTTCTCTCCAATCAAGCTTAGATTACAGAGAAGCTTTCACAGTTCCTTTAAGGCAAACTGAGGCCTTCTTAAACCTCCTTCAGAAAACCATCACATGACAGGAAAGAAGGTGCTTGGGATGAGAGTGCATTACACAGATCGTTTTGATTCTCTTGTTTTCCTGTTCTTCATGGCACTTAATTAATCATATTGGACAAATTCTAGCTTTCTCATTCTGTATTCTGGGGGGACAGAAGGGTTTTCTTGAACCAACTGGCTTGTTTGTGATTATTCTATTAATCTTGCTAGTTGAGAAAACAGATTTGGGGAGGAATTACTTTTAGGCTTCTCCTCTGGTTGTAACAAGAATGTGGGGTCCCTCTCACCTGGCCAAGGAGAGCCCTGATAAGGCCAGTGGCTCTTTGCTCCCCCAGCTCTAGAAAATGCCATTTCTGTTCAGCTTACCAGGAATGTCACTTGGGTAGCTGGACAAAATGAGAGAAATGGTCTTCTTAAGACACCATTGTCAGCTTGGTTGTGGGGGAAAGAATGATCAATAATAATACATTTGGCAAAGGTATTGGGATAACACTTCAGCATCATCTTTCAGAACTGGGATGCTGGGGAGTCCTGGGGTGCAGGGAGAAGAGGATGTTGTGTCCTCTTTGAGACACTCTCATCTCTGCACATGAGATGGCAGCACCCTTTCTTGTCTTCATATTTCACACGGACATTCACAACGAGAGACCCTCCCTTCAAATAAATATTTGACATAAATAAGTCATCATCACAAGCTTAGGGTGAGAAAAAAAAAAAAAGAACATGATTAAGGAGGTGACATTTGTTACAAAAGGACTGAAAATGAAATAGGTAATGGTAATCGGTAATTATATTGAATAGGTAATTAAATAGGTAATTGCTGAAATGCATTTTTCATCACATTGAGGAAGAGTTGGTCTACCTTTAGGGCTCGTTGGTGGAGAGATGGGGAAATGTAGGACCCACGCTCCCCCTCCCCCCCAATATCTTTCAGAATGTAAAGTGAGCTGTGGTGCTAACCCTGTGGGCTTCTTGTGTTCCCAGCTTGGTTTAGGAGGGATGGAGTCACCTTTTTGGGAGGAGGGAATGAGAAGCACCCTGGTGGAGACATTGAGCCTCTTTCTCTTCCTGCAGGTGAACTGTTCACCTCAGCCATGCCAAGTTGGGTGGGGCAAAGGGCAGGGTTTCTTAGAAGTTTAGGAGCTGGAAAATTGAACAAAGGTGTGTAATCAAGGAGTTTGGTCCCCAATTTGGCCATTGCAGGGTCCCTGCAAAGAATCTGCACCATAATTTTATATTTTAGAGGAGAGGAGCCACATATTTGGCATCTGAAACTGAATTCTTATACTACTAGAATTTGTTACATGTTGGAACTTGCTTTGGCAAGTAAAAGGATACTCACTGATTTTTTTTTTTTTTTTTTTAAATAATGGTCTACCAAAGAGGTCTTCCTTGGGGGATCCATGGTAAATGTGGCTGTTCACTTCTAGGAAATAAATGTAGCAAAATTGGTAATACCAAAAGCAAGTGTGCAAACACAGGTGATTCTCAGTAATGATTTCCAATATAGACCCACATGTGGTAAGTTTTCTTTAAACTAAAATACAATCTATGTAGTGGAAGAGGAGGGGATTTTGCTCATGAGATGTGGTTTCAGAGAGAAATCTCTGTGGCTGGTCTTCAAATACATGCTGTTGACCCATCTTTTATCCTGAAAACTTCATCTCAGTTTCCCTGTGCTTATGGATAAGAACCAGGGAAGGGATTGAGCATCAGAAGGTGAGAGAACAAGAGTTCAACCTTCTGACAGTGAAGCAGTTGAAGGAAGTTGGGGGAAAGGGAAAATACTATTTGGAGAGATCATAAATTTATGGGCTCATGAAATCATCTGGCCTATTCTCATTCTGCCAGCCAAATTGGCAAGTGCTCTCAGCAGCGGCCTGGGTGGTTGGCAGTGAAAAGTGTCATTGGCCTGAAGAATTCTAGGATCTGGATAATGCTCTTTGATGATACCTTTCAATCCAAAGTTGTCTTTGCCCATGTCTAGTCTCCTAGGCATGGGGCCTGTGGACTTGTATTAATCAGACTGTTCTAAAACCATCGAGAAGGAGTCAAAGATGGTTGGTTTTGAAACAGGGAAGATAGGAGAGTGTAATACAGACCAGGAGGGACATAACACTGCATGGAATGGGGTTGGCACTTAATTTCAAAAAAACAACAGTGATCAAAGCTTTTTAGCTCAGCTGACTGCAGACAAACACGACACGCACTGGACTACAGCATTTGTTCACTGGGGCACAGAAGAGCTTTCTTCAGTGGCTCCTCTTCTTTCAAACCATCCTTCGTTCTGGCCGGGTCCTGGGTTACTGGATAAAGGGCATCCGCTCCTTGTTCTCACCGTCCCCCTCATGGTCCTCCTCCTCTTCTCCGGCCTCGCTGGTCTCCGTGCTGTCATTGGCCATCTGTAATTCAACAGTAGACTTGTGAGAGGGATCTGCAACCTAACCCCCACCTTTTCCAAGCATCTGATGAAGCCACGTGGAAGGACTTGTTTAAAGGCCAAGAGCTAGGAGACCCTGCACCGCTTGCTTCCCCAGGAAGGCAGTGTGATATTAGCTGCCTTGTGTTGGGCACCCCAAGAAGCCATCTCTGAGCTAAGGATTTGAGTGCATGTATTTGGAATCTGGGAGATGATTCCTTTGAGCCTACTCTTCCATCCAGTTGGGCTGTAGCCTCCATCCACTCTAGAGATGCTCCAGATACAGATCTGAGTTGACCTATTCTCCATCATCTCTGTTTCCTTAAGTCCCACGGTAAAAGTCATCCTGAGATCCAGGAACAAGGGCAATGATATATGAGCAAAGGCAGGGTTTCAGTTCTCACATTAAATGGTCTGCCTTTCAGATTCTGCTCTGATAAGACACCCCCCAAACCCCACCATACACACACCTTTGGCATCAAACAGGCCTTCCCGCCAGCCCTGGAGCCCAGCAGGACCTCACCGGTAAGGAGAGGGGTGGGAAGCCAGTGCCAGCGATTTGGCTTGAAAGAACCAAGCAGACCAGGATGCCTCTACCTGTCTGCATTATACTGATGGGGCTGGAACAGACTAGGTTACATGTTTAAAGAACATAGCACAGGTGACAGAAGACCCAGATACAAGCCATCTTATCCTTCTTAACCTGCTCCCTCATCTGCTTAAAACACTTGTTGGCACAGACCTGGAACTTAGTAAGCATTTAATAAGCTATATTCATATTGTCATCAGTGACTTACAGGTTGTAAAGTGCCCTCTCATTTAACAGTCCTTCATTGAGAAAAATGGCCATCATACCTAAACTACATTATGGTCATGAAAGCCCAGTAAACACTTTTAAAAAATACATGCCTTCCAGTAAAACATGCAAGACATTTTAGGTCTTACTCTTTCATAAATGACTGAAGTAGCTCCAAGATTAAACATGTGAGAAAACAGAAACCCTTCCTAAGTATTTTCTTTGTCAAACCTTTCCTAGAATTTAGTGTGTCTGAGACAGTTTTAGCATATCATTCTAATTGAGAATTTATCAATTTCCAATTTACAGACGGGGACTGTAAATTGCAGCAAAGTAATTGTGGCAAAGTAATTGCCCAGGTCACACACAGGAGCTCAGAGCTGAACTTTCAATCATGCCGTCTGGTGAAAGCTGCTGTGTTGATTGTCACACTAGTAACAAGCTCTAACTCCCACCTCAAGTGGCCATTGAAGAGTGTATGGGATGTGATTGACATGCTTCATTCCTGGTGAGATCCCTGGATATAAGGGTTTTATCTTGATCAGAGAAAACCAAAGCAATGCAATCATCAGAAGCCATCTCAGAGGCGGTTGGCATCAATCAGTCGAGTATGTGCGTGTGAATTTATTAGATTTTTTTTTTTTGCCAGGAATTCCTCCTGTTCGTGACAGCCAACAGATGGCATTTGTCATAGACACAGGTCATTGTTTCTATCCTTTCCTGACTGGCCTCGGATTGCTCTTGGAATGCTCTCACTGAAGAATTTTCCGTTCCTTCTCAGCATTTATCTCAGTTTGTGGCATCCCTTATTTGCATCATCCTTTGATTATCGCTGGTCACCTCCGCCAGTCCCGGACCTGCTGTATTTCCCCCTGCCCCATCTGTGCCTGTACCTGATCACACCTCTTGTGTTGAACTGAAGGTTCCCTCTGCTTTTGACTCACCAGTGGAGTCGGGGTCTTCTCTACATCCAGAATTAATTTGCCAATGTTCCCTCGGTCGTGGATCCGCTGCATGGCCTCCTTCACCTGAGCGGAAGAAAAACAGAAGCGCAGGTTAAGTGAGAAGACTCCCGAGGGCAGAGGGCCTGGAAAGCCAAGTCACCACGTTCCCACCAGGGGGCGCTGTGGTTCAAGTTTATCAGCAAAACCTGAAATTGGTTTGGATGTTGGGTGCAAATAAATTCTGGTTGTGTCACTCGTGCACTCTGATCTGTACAAGCAACTTGGTCTCCTGGGTCTAAAATATGAGGGTAATTGCTCTTAAAATAAGTAAATTAAAATTTCCTTTTAAAAAAGGACCATGTGTGAAGGGGGTGGAGAGATTACTGTGGAGTTCTAAGAGTTATGTTCTGCAGAGTGGCAGGGTACTTTAGCCGGAGTAAATTTTGATCAATAAAATTATTTTTGAGGGTCATTTGTTATCTGCTTACCTAAATATTTTTCAATTTGCCTACAGTTTGGTTAAATGACTCATTCCCTGGACTGAACTACGTTTTTTTAAAAAATCCCATGAGTCCTAGTTCAGGGTGAAAATTTTGTGTACAAGACATTTCCAGAGAACTAGTATTCTCTCCATAAAAGAAGACCTACTGTGTTAGGATTTTTCCCCAAATGATGGGGCCAACAGATATTTCCTGGGATCCTTTATAAAAGCAGGGTTTGACACTCTGATTTATGCATTTTATTCCCTTGCTGTGTGGAAAATGAACTGTAGGGGGTGCTGTGAGTATTATAAATCAGATAAGAAAAGGGCAAAAGAGAGCCCAGTGCTTGGCATGGGTACTTCCTTCACATCTCTTAGTGATTTCTAAATGGAAATTCAACATCTCCTGATTAAAAAAAAAAAAAAGTCTCAATAGATTTAGCCTAAATATTTTTCCTAAAGTCTCAAATTTTTAAATATTTTTGTTCATCCATTTAGCCTACAATAGTCACTAAATGTTGCTTGGAGGCAAGAGGCCATGTTTTTAAAAAAATTTAAAACTAAGTGAGGGTGTTTGCCATTGAGGAACTCAATCTGGGGCTGATGGAACAGTGTTTGCTTATATAAAACCCAAAGCCATTTTCTCATTTGGGTAAAACTTGACAGAGCCATTAAAATGTGTGCATTCTAATTGCTTTCCCTGGGATTTTATCCTAAAGAGATAATTCAAGTTATCGGGGAGGAAACTTACCACACAAAAGACACTCAATCACAGCATTGTTTTTAATGGCAAAACATTAAAGCAACTTATGTGTCACGGAAAAAGGAAATGGTTAAGTAAATCATGATTCTTACATTTTTCTACTGAATAGAAATGTCAAATAGCTGTTGAAGTGCTAATTACAAAGAATGTACAGCAGGATAAAATGCCTTTATAATATTGCTAAATGAGAAAATCAAGATGCGTATTTGTATTTGCATCCCCATAAAAACATGGACATCTGAAAATAACTAGATATATGCTAAAACATTATGTAAGGGAAATGTGTGCATTTTAGCTAGTGTCCAAACATTGTCATTTGGTAAAAGTAATCAAATCTATTCAATATAAATTAAATGCATCTCTAAATGTAATCTTTAGATAGAATCAGCATCTGTAATAGATGGATAGTGTCATATGATTGCTGAATTTCTTTTTTTCTTTATTGGTTAAAGTATTACATATGAGTCTTTATTCCCTCCATTGTCCCTCACTCTCTCATCCCCACTCATGCCCTCACTCCCTGATTGCCAAATTTCTTGATCATAATACATAATCAAATGGATTTCTTCTATTTCTGTGGTGAACGTTGCTTTGCAAAGTACCCTCATAGTTGGTCATAACAGCAGCTGCCATTTTCTGAGAATCTTTGAATATCGTGGCAGACAGCTTCTACCGGTCACTTCCTGACACACCCAGGTAAATATGGGCTAGACTTAGTGACTTGCTTCTAACCAGTAAGAATACAACAAAAGTGATGGGATGACACTTCCAAGATTAGGTTATAAAAGACTGTGACTTCTATCTTGCAGTCTCTCTATATCTCTGACTCTTCTTGCCTTCTTGCTCTGATGACACAGCTGCCCTGTTGTGAGCTGCTCTATCTCCATAGATCCACATGGCAAGGCCAACAGCCAGTGAGAGAGCTTAGAAGCAGGTCCTTCCCCAATTCAGCCTTGAAATGAGACCAGAACTCTGGCTTACAGCTTTGGAAGAGATCCTGAGCCAAAGGACCCAGCTAAGCCATGCCCAGATTCCTCACAAACAAAAACTGTAAGATTGTAAATGTTGTTTTAAGCTAATAAATGTTGGGGTGTGTGTGTGTGGTAATTTGTTATGCAGCAATTGATAACTAATACATTCTTATCTTGCATAAGAATTCTTACCTTTCAAGATATAGTATATCATACCCATTTTGTAGATAAGTACCTCAGTGCCAAAGGGACAAGCAATTTGTCCTAAGATTCTATAGCTATCAACAATAGAATTATGGAGGCAGCTGATCGATGTTTCTCTCTCATCGATGTTTCTAACTATCTCTCTCCCTTCCTCACTATAAAAAAATCAATAAAATATATTAAAAAAAAACAAGACAAAACAAAAACAATAGAATTATGGTTCAAACTCAGGTTTGTCAGATTTTAAAACTGATGCTTTTCCTGATTCTGCCCAGACCATATCACATGGTTTGATTCTCAAAGTCAGAGGAAAGTGGTAGGTAACATCTTCCATAATGATTTCCCAGAATTCAGTGGTTTATTACCCCAGCAAGTCATTAAACACCTGGAAACTCCTTAGAGATTAAGAACAATTTTTAGGCTGCTTCTCCAATAAGACAGAGCCCAGGGAAGCAGAAAAGGCTGTTTTCTTGCCAGATAATGCTTATTGTGATACTAGAGGGGGGGAGGGGAAAGCCCCCCTCCAGGGCTAGCTGTAATCTGCTTATTCTTTTATACATTTCTTTCTGAAATGAACTGAGTCCTTAAAGTTCCTATGTGGGGGATGGAGAGAGGGTTAGGAATTTTTCCAAGAGAAGTCTGACTCCCAGCTAAGCTGCTTGAGTTTACATCATCTTAGCTGCTCTGGGAGACGTGAAAGAGTCCTTTTGATGGCAACTTAGAAAAGAAAGAAACTACCATTTTTTTTTTTTTATCAATTCTTATCCGGCACAGTATGATGCATTTTACAGTTGCTGCTTCATTTTATCTGTACACCAAGCCTTTGAGGTGAGTATTGGCATTACAAATTCACAGGTGAGAAACCCAGAGGTTTCTCTCCTGTCTATCCTGTATCCCAGAGTCCCTGGCCCCCTTGGTGGCCTGTTGAGTGCTGCCTGGGTGGCCTAGTGGAGTCTGCTTAGAATCAGGGTGTGGTTCCCGACACCCAGTCTGAGACTCCACTGCCAGCTGCATGGCTGGCTAGATCTGGTCTTAGTAGCAGGATTTTCCAGTACTGGGATTCTGGGCATACTCAGGCCATCTCCACTGGAGGTGGTTTCTCAATCTAGACAGTAGAAAGGAATTTGAGCCAAGTCATTCAAACACCTTATCAAGCTAAAATCCTGAGTACGGAGGCCATCTGAGCTTTTCTGACACTTCTTGTCCTGTGGCAGCCACTTTAATACCATCCTAAGTGGATGGTGGCAGGAGGCAGTGTGAGCATCACTAAGTGTTAGGCTCTGCTCTGACTCAGTAATGTCACTCCATCAAGTCACATCATAACTTTGTCCCTCAACTTTTTCATATGTTAAGTGATAATTGCTATTCTATCCATTCACTTATTCAGTCAGTCAATCACTCAGTCAAAGGTGCCAAAGCCCTATCCCAGGATCTATTTATAGAGTAATGGGTGAAACAATATGCTTTCTCTATCCTAAGGGAATCCCAGTTTCATTTATTAAATACACTAATCATAATAAAATTTCACACTTTAAAAAAATGTGTTCCTGATTTGTTTATTTTGCCCTCACATGGGTCCCAACCTATCAGAGTTGATCCTGTACCATTGGTTCATGCAACAGCAAAATCCATTGACATTCAAGATGGCATGTAAGCATGACCCACAGGGAAGATATAATTGGCTCAGACCATGTTTGCAGAAGAACAGTAATTATTATCATTCTTATTTCTGTCTGCAGTGTTACTAGAAGAGATGGGATTTCTGTAAGCCTGGTAAAATGATGGTGAGCAAACACCTACAAGATCCCCTGCCCTCATAAAGTTTATGATCTTACAGGAGAAACAGCTTTAATCAACCAAAGAATGACTCAAATAAATGTAAGATTGCCACTTGGCAATTCTACAATGGTGTTATGAGAATGTGGATAGGGATTTGACCTGGTTGGGAAGATTAAAGAGGGCTTCTCTAAAAAAGTGATAATTCAGCTGAGATTTAGAGGATGCACAGGATGTACCTAAGATAAGAAGGGAGAGAGGACCATTGCAAGCACAGGGAGAAGAATGTGAAAGGAGAGACTGAAGAGAGGCTAGTGGGTATGTGGACAAGGAGCAAAAAGGAAAGTGGGGCAAGATGCTGGGAACATTGGTTGAGGTCTTTGGTACTATATTCCGAAGTTTCCAAGGTTGCAGCTGCCACACCAGATCATATAACTCTAGAATATCTTCCAGTCACCTTCTGACTGAATTGTCAGCTCCTTCACACTTGGGTAAAGAGGGTCTCATTTAATGTTTCATAATATTCAATTTCCTTTCGAATGACATGTAAAAGCCATTTGGATACAAATGACACCACTTAATAAAGCATTGGGCTTGTGCTATGAATAATAATAAGCCTAGCCACCTAAAATAGAAATAAAATAAAGATGGATTATTCCATGGATCACTGTGCTGATTAGATGATAAACTAAAAGATTTGAAAACAAGAAATGAGTAATACTGCAATTAAGAAGCACATCTACCAAAGTCATCTATGATATTAACAGTGGCCATCTTTGGGATGATTTAAAATCCAAAGCGGGTGTTGAAAAGTAACATGTTCATTGCACATAGACTTGGAATTTAACTTCTGTGTTCTGTCAAGTCAATGCAGGAGTTGAAAGGGAGTGAGCCCTAGAGATTGTTACATCAATGGAAGAGTGACTGGAGAAGTGAAACATCAGGGATTATGGGCTCTCCCACTGAAAAGACAGAAAAGATTTTAACACTCAAGTTCTTTCTAGACCAGTTGCATATGGGATCTTTGCAGTAATGTAGAGAGGACTCTCTCATGACTGTGGAGTTCCCATAAATATGTATGTATTAAATTTGCTTTTATTCTCTTGCTAAAAAAATAATGCATGGCATGGAGTAGGATCAGACAAGAGAGGTGTCAGGGGTGCAAAGTTTAAAGTGGTATTCACTCTCAAGTTCGGGCAAGTGCTGGGTCAGAACCTGAGAGTGAGCACCTCCTTAAATATTGTACCCTTGTCACCTTTATTGCCCCAATGTAGTCAGCCCGGTAAGGGTGGCTATTATTTTTTAAGGAAGGGAAACGTTAAGTTGCTATCATAAAAGAAAAATATGCTTGGCTACAGGACAGCCAATGGGGATGCTCCAAGAGGATTTTTAAAGAGGCCATTAGTATGAACACTGGCTTAGAAGAGGTAAAGAATGTTTTAAGAGTGAGGAAGGGGAAAATGCAAAAAAAAAAAAAAAAAAAGAAAAAGAAAAAAAAAAGCAGCTGACTGGAGTGGCTGATCCTTTTTCCCTGGGTACTTGGTTGACAGAGACCCTCTTGATCAAATATATATCATGGTCATGTTCTGCAGAAATCTGCATTCCACAATCAAGCCCAAACTGTATCTTTTTTTAGCCTACTATATTTTGAACTATAACAAAAGGTGAAAAAAATATAATGAATTGTGAATTGCTTCCACTGTTTGTTTTATTTTATTTAACAATGTTTCCCAGTGTTGGACTTGGATGGTTGAATAGAATTGAAGGGGAAACACAAAGGATGCTTATTCCAGATGTGAGTGATGCCTGTGAGGAACATAAAAAGGTGCATGAGATGATCTCTGTTTCCTGCAGAAAAAGGCATTTGAGTTGTGATGGGGCACAAAAGAGGAATTTATTGGGGCTGGGGGAAGGATGAAAACCAGGGAAAATGACTGAGAGGAAGTAACTTTTAGACTGAGACTTGAAGGTCAAGAGAAGTTTGTGACTCAGCTAAGTAGAAGGACAAATAAATCATCTAATTAAATATTGCTCTACTCATAAAATGAGTCAGTGAAGGCACAGAGCACTGAGGGTGACTATGGTGAGTTACACTTTGAAAATCTCATGAATCGCTTAAGCTCTTCAAGTGTGCCAGACATGGACTAAGAAATAAACCGAGCTCCCACTGCTCCTGAAATTCCACTCAACAGTGGCAGAGCTTACAAAATATAAGGTCAGCTGGAACTTTATTTGAATATTTTACCCAAATCCTCCATCCAGGGAGAGATACTCTGTATTTCTGTGTGGAGCACTCTAGTACCTTATCAATGATGTAGCTACCTTTCCTCCAGATACTTTGGGATTTATTTATTCACGGGTAACTATACCATTCCATGCTTCCTGAATATTTTCACCAAGGATCGCCAAATATGAGCGCTGGTGGAAGAGGTTTAGATCTATAAGGAGTCCAAAGACCCTTCAAAGTCTTGAAAGTTTTCTTATAGGTATTCATCCTTTCAAACGGAAGACAGCCAGACCTGCTGACATTTAGAAAAGTCTAGTTTAGAAGGCAGAGGCTGTCTCTCTTTAGGCTTGAGAAAGATATTTGGGGCATTTTTTTAGTGCCTTAAGGGAATTGAGATACTTTGACTATGCCATTTAGACATAGCTGTAACTTAGGTGCTAGGGTGGCAAGGATGCAAAATTGGAGTGGCCAACAGAGGCAGCCATGCCTGAGGCAAATTGTCTGGGACCCGCGGAATGGTCTAAAGTAAGGAGTGGAAATAATAGAGTGATTGCCTAAGAGGCATTTACCAGCAGCATGCCTATGAAAAGCTGTTCCTCCCCCACTTTTACTGAAGGGGGGTTTCTCATGGATCCTCCCCCATAGTGGGAAGGAAACAGGGAGGCTATAGGCTCTGCACCTTTGACCACAGGGCTATAAGATTCATTAGCTGCTCACAAATTATATTAGGAGAAAGTGAGACTCTCAAAAAGCTGAGTCTAAGGATCAGGTAAACTTAAAGGTTGAAGCAGGGGTGGTGGGGGATGTAGTTCATTTTCATCACAGCAGCTGACATATGACGAATGCTTAGCAGGGGCTGTCACAGAGCAAAACACCTTACATGCTTGATTGCATTGTGTTGCATCAACCCTGTGAGGTACGTGGGAGGTTGTCAGGCTGTCAATCAGAAATACATAAAAATATTCTCCCTTTTCTTCTTGAATCCCTGTTGCTCGTGGAGAATTGCGGAGGTTCAGCGAAATTAAATGGTGTGTCCAAGGTCAAAGAGTGAAATATGGAGAAATCAAGCTTCAAACCGAATCCTGTATAACTCCAGAACTCGATGCACTGTTGTTAGGTATGCAAGGCTAGGATGGACCAGGGAGGGTGAGGGTTAGGAGAGAGGAAGGAGGCTGTAGGGTTCTGAGTAAATGCCCTGTACAGCTAGTAGGTCATTATTCCCTCTGTATTTCATTTGCATTTTGCTTCCTCTTTGGCTATGACACTTATTTCATTCTCTTTTAAAGAACTTCTCAACCTAGGGACTATTGACATTTTGGGTCTGATAATTCTTGGTTGGGGGCGAGGGTGCTGTCCTGTATATTACAGAGTGTTTGGCAGCATCTCTGGCTTCTACTCACTAGATGCAATAGCACTTTCCAGGTGATAAGCAAAAATGTTTCCAGACATTGACAATGGTCCCCCGGAAGGCAAAATCGACTCCAGATGAGACCTACAGTGTGATGTGAGCAAATCCCCCATCTTCATCTGTGGGCTCTTCCAGGGCAGGCACTTGCCTCACCTCAGTACCCTCAGGGGACCTTGGACTTGCCACAGGAGATTGAGCTCTGCTCCATCCTCAGGACTGGGAAGAGTATGTGGTACACAGCATATACTCAATAACAGGAACACGCAGTATAGTCTCTGACCTCAATTTGCTCATTGGTTAGATTCGGTTTTCTCAAAGTGTGGACTGGAGACTGCATGCATCAAAACCATCATGGGGGCTTTAAAAGTGATGCATTGGCCTCATCCTACACCTATTTGTAGCTACTGTGATTCAGAGGCTTTGAATTTCATATACTTGAACTTATTTGGTGCTTCATTTAATAAATATAATTGATCGTGCACTATGAGTCAGGCACTGGGGTGGCTGACTCATGGCGGGGACAGGAAGGACAGGCCCCTGTTTGGCTAAGAGCCCCCAAGAAGCTGGGCTGATATTTGGATAGGACCCATTTTAACACTTAATATTAATGGCTTAATATCATTTTGTGTTGGGAAGTGGCAGGGAGCCACAGCTTCAGCCCTGCCCGTTCTACAGCACCTGAGGAGGAATCATTTCTCAGCTTTGGTTCTGCATGTTTGTGTAGAAATTAAACTTGAATTCTGCTCTGTGCATTAAGAAACCTGCAGGATATTGCTTGACTATTAGTTAAACCCACTCAGTGTCTCTCTGTGGCCCCTCAAAGGACTTAGCATTTGAGTTTCATCTGATTATGGTTTAAGGAGATGATCTCTGTGGTGGGGCCAGAGGAAGTGTGTATGTAAGTTAGACTCAGCAGGTTACTTGGGCAACCCACAAGCCATGATGTAATGAGCCAGATCTTACTGCAACATGAGCATAAAAATTAGCAGAGTTGCATATTGGAAATGCAGTGGGAAGGCCTGTTTCATTTTGAGGAACGAAACAGTAGGATCTAGTGTGAGCCACTGGCTAGTAGAGATGTGCACCCTTGCATTACAAAACGCAAATTAGCCTGACATAGCTCAGTGGTTGAGTGTCGACCTGTGAACCAAGAGGTCACAGTTTGATTCCTGGTCAGGGCACATGCCTGGGTCTTGATCCCCAGTGTGAGGTATGCAGGAACAACCAACCAATGATTCTCTCTCATCATTGATAAGTCTATCTTTCTAACTCCCCTCATCTCAGAAATCAATAAAAACATATCTTAAAAAATATACACCAAAAAAACAAAACACAAATTAGTGCTCTGTCAAATGAAAACAAAAAGTCCAGACATAAAACTGTATTTGACTGTAACTACAACCAAGTGAATAACTGTTTGCATAAGGATAAGAACCTGGAAATGATACCTTGAAAAATCACACCCAGCTAAACTAATGATTCTTTTCATAAGAAAATATGACTAATTAGCTGAAACAGGTTTGGCTCAGTGGATAGAGCATCGGCCTGCGGTCTGAAAGGTCCCAGGTTTGATGTACATTGGTTGCGGGCACATCCCAGGTCGGGGGTGTGCAGGAGGCAGCTGGTCGATGTTTTTAATTTTCTATCTCTCTCCCTTCCTCTCTGTAAAAAATCAATAAGATATATATATAAAATATATAACTAATTCATTGGTATGTTTGATAGTGTATTTGTTTCCTAGAGCTTGTGAAACAAGGTACATTAAAATGGGTGGCTTAGAACAACAAATTTCTTGCACAGTTGTGGAAGCTAGAAGTTAGAAATCAGGATGTCAGTGGGACTGATTCCTGCTGTAAGTTCTGAGGGGGATCTCTTCTATGTCTCTCTCCTGGCTTCTGGTGGTGCTGGCAATTCCTGTGTGTGTGTGTGTGTGTGTGTGTGTGTGTGTGGTCTCATCTTCTGAGTTGACTCCACTCTTGGTCACTGCCCAGCTCAAGACTCCATCATCTCCCTCCAGGATGATTTCCCCAGCTTCCTATTTGTTCTCTAAAGCTTATATTTTCCACACTCCAATCTTCTCTCCTTCTGCATCCAGAGCCATTATTGCTGATACAATCATATTTTATGTCACAAATGCTTGTGATTGTGCTATAAATTTAGAAATGATAATGATGACATAGTGCTTCTGATGACGAACAATGACCACTTAGCACACAAGCTGGGCATGGATTTTTAGCAGGTTACTCCTCATTAGAATCTCATGGTGCATGTGCTATAATCATTCTCATTTTATACATACAAAAAATGAGGACTAGGGAGGTTAATTAGCCTGCCTAAAGTCACAGACAAAGTAGGCAGACTGGCTAGAATTTGAACCAAACTGTTTATGAAATACTAGTGGCCTGGTGCATGAAATTTGTGCACATTAAAAGTGGATTAATTAGAGGAAATATCTTAATATTGCTATTTGCTCTTTCTCTATAATATAAGTGTCAGAAATTAAAGAAAATTAGTAAAATGTATATGAATCCTTCTGTCAGAGTCTGGTGCACACCACAGGATCCAGAGTCAAGTCCCCGCCACCCACCCACTTGAACCTCAAAATTGCATGAGACTAGACCCCCTCCCCCCACTGGGCTAGATCCAGACCCATCTGGTCCCACCCTTGTCAAGCCCTGCCAGGTTGTGGGTACAGCCTCAGGACCCCAGGGTGGGGGTTGCAGCCTCAGGCCCCTCCATCAAGCCCTGCTAGGTGGGGGGCATGCCTTGACGTTCCCTGTCAAGCCTCGCCAGGCAGGGGGTGCAGCCTCAGGTCTCCCAACAAGCCCCATTGGGAAGGGGGCATGACCTGAGGTTCCTGGCCTGGGGTGAGGGGAGTAGCGTGAGGTCCTGGGGGGAGGGGCCATACCTTGAGGTCCCCCATCAAGCCCCACCATGAGGGAGTGTGGCCTGAGGTCCTCCAGCCTGGGTGCCAGGGCTGGGAGAGCAGCCTGAAGTCTCCTGGCCCAGCACCAGGGTGGGGGGCACACCTTGAGGTCCCCCGTTAAGCCTCACTGGGCAGGGATGGGGCCTCAGGTCCCCTAGCCTGATGCTGAGGCAGTGGGCATAGCCTCAGGTCCCTGCTGATTGCTTTTTAAGGCTCGTTACAGGAATTCAGCTTTCCACTGTGGGTGCAGCCATCTTGTGTTATGAAACATCCCCTCCCCTCCCCCCCGCCAACCCTCCCCTGTGGGTGCTTGCCATCTTTGTGGTGTAATGATGGTCAATTTGCATATTCCTGCTTTATTATATAGGATTGACAGATGGAATAATAGTATGTCTCTGATTTGCCTTAAAACACTCCAGAAAAAATAATGGGAGAAGAGAGGCAATAAAGGAAATAAATTTGACCAAATGTCAATCACTGGGGAATCTGAGTTGATGGGTATGTGTCTGTGAGAGTAGGGGTGGGAGGTAGAGAAGGGTGGTATGCTATTATTGCTACTTTAGAATATGTTTGGAATTTTCCAAAAAGTTTATGAATGTGAACTTTGAGCTTTGTTCTCCAAACAACAACCATAACAACAATTTCAGCACCCAATACTCAACTGTTACACCCTTTTTAGGACTCCAGCATATGTTTGACGATGGTGTTATACAAGAGGATTTGGGTTCTTTAGAAGCTTAGTGCTACAGAAGTTCAAGGTATTATTCTCTTCTGCCCAGATACAAAAATGTATCCTTTTACCAAATAACCCAGCTCTGTGAGGGTAATAGCTTCCAGTATTGAGCTCCTACCATGCGCCAGGTCCCGTTCATGGGGATGAACCCACATGGCCCCTGCCCTGAATAAGCCCATAGGCTGCCACGGAGGGGAGGCCACTAAACAGTAATTGCAATAGAGTGTGGGAAGAGCTATAGTCTATATATGAAAGAAGAGGCGTGTGAACCCTGGGGAGGAAATGACTCATTTAGAGAAAAAATGGCATTTCATTTTGTTTTTAAGAGTGGAAAGCATTTTCCAGGGAGGGAACATATGCATATACCTCAGGCAAGAACAGAGTGCTGAACCAGAAGGGATGGCCCATCCAGGGAGCGAGAGTTAGGGAGGGGGCACCATGTGCCTGCGGGATACCCTGTGCCCAGCTTTGTGAGCTGGGCTCTCTTCGGGGGGAAATAGGGAGCTAGAAGAGGTCTTCCCTTGGACGTAATCAGAGGTGTGTCTTGGGAAGATGACCTAGCCAGTGATGTTGGCAGGTGGGGCACTGATGGAGGAAAGACTGGGAGACCAGTGAGAACTGGGAATTGGGAATGTGGAGTGGAACTGATAAGATTTTAAGGTGGAATATAAAGATAGACACTGTCAACTCCCATGCCACCTTTTAAGGTCATTTCAGACTGTTTGGTAGCCATATAATTCCCTAAAGGGTGGGAAGATTTTCTAAAACGACC
Organism: Pipistrellus kuhlii; assembly: GCF_014108245.1. Classification (NCBI taxonomy): domain Eukaryota; kingdom Metazoa; phylum Chordata; class Mammalia; order Chiroptera; family Vespertilionidae; genus Pipistrellus; species Pipistrellus kuhlii. The sequence continues at coordinate 13,532,956 of NW_023425482.1, forward strand.
GATGTTTTGAAAGGCTCTCCATCAAGCAGAGATGAGGTGGACATATTTGATTTGTCCTCACCCATAGTCATTAGCATTGGAAACAATTGACTTGGAACCTTCCTGGTGCCAGTGTCTGTGTGACTCCAAAGTTTAATTTTTAATTATCTCTGCCCATTGGCAGAGGCACAGAGGGGAACCGGAGGGAGGGGAGATAGAGGTTGCTAACCTTTTCCTTTCCTTCATTTCTGTTAGCTGAGTTTTTCCCTCTAAGCACCAACGCTAATAGCTGTTGTCTTGAGGTTGTGCTGCCATAGCAACAAGACAAAACCCAGGCTTTTACATAGGGGGGAAAAAGTAAGTAGATGAGATGCTATCTTTCAGCTACTCACAGGCTCACTGCCTCAGCCGGCTGGGCCACATGAGGAGAGAGCAAGCCTGGACCACTCTTCTTCCGAACTGGGCTCATTGGGAGGTCAAACTGGACTGATTCCTGAGGGGCAGCTTGGAGAATAGTTAGACCCCCTAGAGTCGTGAGGAAGGGTGGGTCTGGGAAGATCCCCACAGCAGACTAAGAGTTTGGGAGAAGTGAGATGGGTGGCAGTTCACTTACACTAAGAAATTGAAGTCACCAGAACAGATAGTGTAGGACAGTGGTCAGCAAACTCATTAGTCAACAGAGTGGCAAACCGCGGCTCGCGAGCCACAGTTTGCCAACTACTGGTGTAGAACATACTCCTAGAGGCTTTCAAAAGTCTTTAAAATGCCTTGCAAGATCTTTGAAATTCTCTGACCTAGTAATTCTGCTTCTGGGAATACATACTAAGGGAATAATCTTACATCTGGAATAGTAAGAACACAAGCTTTATATCCAAAATGTTTGTTATAATTACAACAATAAAAATGAAATATCATCTCACTGTCCAGGAACGGGAACAGCTGATACACCCAATGTTGGAATATTATGGGGCCATGATCATTTAAAATGCTTATAAAACATCTATATGAGGGGGGGGAAACAGCCTACAATTTTTTTTATGCAATGCGATTATAATTTTTTAAATTGTCAAATGCTCAAACAAAAGAAAAGCAAATGCACACAGATAAAATATTGGAAGAAAAAAAAATCAACAAAATATACACGAAGGTTATTGTTGGATAATGAGAATATCGATTTTTTTCTTTCAAGGAGAATATTTTTAAGTATGTTATTTTTACTATATTCCTAATTAAAAAAATAGATTCTGCAATCAGAAGTCAGTTATTTTTCCAAGTGTGTCGACGGTCTCCAGAGGCAGATACCACAAGCCACTTAATGCACTTTTTTTTGGGTGGGGCTCTTCTATGTGTCAGAGCAATTCTAGGCATTGTGGGAGTTACAAAACCGAATGATGTGGCGTCTGTGTCCCCATGGACTGGACAGACGAAGCCTGTCAGCTTTTGGATGCTTGTGCCATTGTGCACTCTGAATAGACTTTGGCTCAACCTAGATACTCTGCAGGAACACACACCGGGCGGACCTGTGTGCCCCATGGAGTCTGTAATTAGCTTCATCCTTTTTTATTACTTGGGACTCCAGGCCGGTGTTAAAGAAATTACCTCACAGATGAAGAAAGCTTGGGAGAGTGTGGTTTATCTCTGCACATGTGATTAGAAACCTGACCTATGCATCTGCCCGGCTTGTTTTCCTTCCCCCTGTTCATCAGTCTGCAGAGTCTTGGCACAAGAAGAGGCAGGGGCGCTGAAATCGGTTTGGCTCAGTGGATAGAGCGTCGATCTGCGGACTAAATGGTCCCGGGTTCAATTCCGGTCAAGGGCATATACCTTGGTTGCAGGCACATCCCCAGTAGGAGGTGTGCAGGAGGCAGCTGATCGATGTTTCTAACTCTCTATCCCTCTCTCTTCCTCTCTGTAAAAAATCAATAAAATATATTTTTTTAAAAGAAGAAGAAGAAGAGGAGGAGGAGGAGGAGGAGGAGGCGGCGGCAGGGGTACATGTCAGTGAGCCGCCCGTAGCTATTTAAGAAATAAAGCAGGCCCAGAATAATGTGGACAAAAATAACGATTTGCGTTCTGATTGCTATAGGTAATATAATGGTAGCAGTAATGATGAAAACGGTATTGTTTATTGAGTATTTACAACATGCCAATAGTAATCAGCTAACTGGTTTACAGGCAACATCTTATGTAATCTTCACAACTTTGCACATGGCAGGCACAGTATTTTCTACTTTACAGATGAGGAAATCAAGGATCCAAGAACTTAATATGCTCAAGCTAAAAAAAAAAAAAAAAAAAAAAAAAAAAAAAAAAAAAAAAAAAAAGGAAGAACTAGGATTTGAAGATGGGAGCCAGGTATTTAAAATTGTTCTATCACAACCATTTAGTTATTTAGTGCTGCTCGTGAACTTGAGAAGTGTGGGACACCCTTGCACTTCTTAAAAATATATTTTGAAAATTACTTCAGAGAGGAAGGGAGAGGGAGAGCCAGAAACATCAACGATGACAGATAATCACCGATTGGTTGTCCCTCACAAGATCCCACTGGAATTGAGCCTACAAACCCAGGCATGTGCACTAACCAGGAATCAAACCATGACCTACTGGCTCACAGGCAGATGCCAATGCTCAACCACTGAGCCATGCTGGCCTGGCACCATTGCACTTTTTAAGGATGAGAAAACTGAAGTTAAGAGAAGTTGAGTAGCTTTCTCGATGTTACACTGCTAGAAGGTGGCATAGATGGGATTCAAACTCAGCAAGTGTCCATGTGACTCTAGAGCTTGCTTCCATTCTCCTCCTACAGCACAATGGCCCTGTCACCTAAGTGTGGCAAAGAATGGCAGTTAAATATTTTTTTGGTCTTTTTTTATTGTTTAAAGTATTACATATAGTAGTACATATATCTCCTCTCCCCATCCTCCCCACATTGACCTTCCTCCAGCCTAAATATTTCACTTCTTATACTTAACACTGGGTCCAGTACAGAGCTGGTGCTTAAAAAGATTTGTGGAAAGGATGAGTGGCATTTGGATGCTGAGAATCTCTAAGCAAGGCAGTGAGAGAGACAGAATTCACGGTGCATCCATCAATTCTAAACAGAATAATCTACCAACCAAACAAAAAGGTGTGCAGTACATTAGGTACCAGGATGTCCATCCACTGTGAATGGCTGAAGAGGGAAAAACATTTCATACTCTGAGTGATTGGATTTGCTCTTCTGGAAACTGGGGCTGCTCCACAGGCTGCCTTGCTGGGAGGTGTCTTTGAAGGGTGTGTGTAGGCAGGCACCAGGGAAAGTGCCGTGGGAGCGCGCCTGTGGGGGATGGAGGAAGCTCTGCTGCATCCCAGGAAGGTGCTCCCTAACTGCGTCTGGGGAGTGTGAGACCTATTACACTCCAGGGGCAATGCCATTCCTTCTCAGGATGGGCATTCAAGGGATTTCTAATATTCCAGCAGAATAAATGCATCTTCCAGAATGACCCACCTCACTAAATCCTTAGAGTGGGGTTCTTCAACTCTGGCACTAGTGGCATTTTGGAATGAGTAATTCTTTGTTGTGGGAGGCTGTACTATGTATTGTGGAATGTTTAGCACCATCCCTGGCCTCTGTCCAACTAAATGCTAGTAGTATTCCCCTTAGTTATGAGAACCAGAAATGCCCCCACACATTGCTAACTATGCCGTGGAGGACAGAGTCATTCTAAGGTGAGAGCCACTGCCTTGGAAATGAGAGGCTGGAGGGGAGCTAGGTCTGTGATGATGTAGTAGGTGAGCAAATACAGGTGGAATCAGAACTCTGAAGGTATATCATCTTTAAACAATTCTCCTTTTCTCTGGTTCTGCAGTTGTGGAAGGAAAATAGGGGTGGTAATCCAGTGGTGTGCTGGAGACAGCTCCTACTGCTTTGTAAAAGTTGACTGCATGCATTTCTTCCCAATTTTGAGTTTAGTGGTGTCATGTTGGTTGCTTGAAATTAGCCATGGTAGGAACATGTACACCATGGAAATTGGAAGCTGCTACAAATCAGCATATGATAGCATACCACTGCTTGAATCTAAATCTGTTTGATTTAGACAAATGGGAGCTGGAGGTCTCAAAGATAGGGAATCTACTGCTAATGCAACCAGCCTGCCTCCGGGCTTTTTCTGCCCCTAGAGGGCCCTGCAAACACACCTCACAAGAGGCTGCATCTCATCTTTTGAAGATTCCCAGCTCCCAGTGACTTATGCCTCAACCAGTTACCTGCAGTATATAAATACAAGGAGTATATAAAAGTAAACCATGTGCTACTTCCATATGTAGAGAGAAGTCAATATTATTTGTTAAATATAGCAAGTAAAATAAAAAGAAACAATGTTTTATTACATTCTAGACTGATATCATTGCCTGCCTGAAGACTGGAACCTGAGGCCTGCTCCCTCTGATAAAAGGGAGAGGAGCAAGAGGTGTTAAAGTACATTTGCGCCCTGAGATTACACTTTAAAAATATATATATATTTTTTATTTATTTTTCACAGAGAGGAAGGGAGAGAGATAGAGAGCTAGAAATGTCGATGAGAGAGAAACATCGACCAGCTGCCTCTTGCACACCCCCTACCGGGGATGTGCCCGCAACCAACGTACATGCCCTTGACTGGAATCGAACCTGGGACCTTTCAGTTCGCAGACCGATGCTCTACCGCTGAGCCAAACCGGTTTTGGCAAGATTACACTTTTGACATAACCAGGAGGTTGAGACAGAAATACCTTTCCACTGGGTGGTTCAATGTGAGACTACTTCATGTTCATGCCCTATCCCAAGTAATCTCACATTTAGTGTTTAGAAACACTAAAACATTTGAAGGCAGAAAGAAAACCATCATTATTTTTAAATCAGCATGGATGTATCGTTGAATGTCGAATTCATATTAACTTTAAAGCTAGAGTAAATAGTATGTTGGACTTGGCTTGTATGAGCTCATGAGAATTGATGGTTAAAATTTCAGGAATTTAGCAAGTTACTTGACAGCACGTTTGTAGAATGAAATTGGCCATGGTGGGAATCTTTACACCATGTAAACTGGCAAATACTACATATCTGAGCTTCCCATACTCCAAGATATGATTGTTAAAACATTCACTAGTATGCCATTGGCTAAAGCTTTCCATGCCAAATTATACTTGTTTAAATCTCTTTAGGCTATAGCCTTAGACTTCTGGGGATATCTATTCCCTTTCTCCTGCCTTGGAAAAACTCAAGATTCACCGAGTAACGTCCTCAAGTCTGGTGAGCTCATTTTCATTATTGCATCTTAAAAAAAGAGTAATAGAAACCACTGTGGAGAAATGAACTGTAATTGATTATTGTACATAAAGTATGCTGACAATTCTTCTTTCCAACCAATACTCTTAAATGAGTCATTTTAGTGCTTGCTCTGATAAATGTTTTAAAATATATTATACCCTGGAAACTCATCAGTTTCAGAGGGTGTAATGACTATTAGGGAAAAAAAAAAAAAAAGAAAACAAAAAATAAATAAGATGTAAGGCAATAAATTGAGGGCAGGAATTTTTCACCCTTTGTATTCCTTCATGTCACTACTATCTGTTTTATTTGAAGCCCTTCTGTGTACTGTTTGGTTCAGAAACTCAAACCCTTTGATCTTACTTATCCAGGAAGCATGAGAAGGACCACCCCCAGATTACCCCAGGTAGGGGGAAGGGTGGGGCTTTGGAATGAAGTTGCTGTGTGGCTGTATCTGGCACATAGTGTTACCACTGGTGTGATGGTAAGTGTGTAATAATGTTTTGTGTGTGTGTAATCTCTGGTTTTGGGGTGGGGGAGCCCTGATTTGGAGCACTTGGTGCACCTACTCTCACCACAGCTGATTTTACTAGTAAGCTACGAAGTAATGTCACTGATGCTTTAACAGGGGTCCCCGCAGTGGCTGCAGCAGACCACTGAGCGTTGCTCGCATAAGCTCCCAGTCCTTCCAGCATTTCAGAGAACTGGGAAGTGCTCAGTCCTACAGAGCAGGTACTCTTCTAGAGTTGGCTTTGAAAGTTGGTAACTAATTCCAATCAGCCAGGGAAGGGTTACTCCCATCCTCTGTGAGTGGAACCCACAGGAACTATGAGGGGACAGGACAGCTTTGTCAGGGAGGAAGCCCAGATCTGACCAGGCCTGATGGTGCAGAGTGGGAAACGATCCAGGGTCACGCCTGGGCCAACTCACCCCTTCTCTCCCATCCCCAAGCTCGTGTTCCTACTTTACCTGTCTCACTTTCTTAGCATCTATCATCTTCTAACATAAAGTGAAAAACAATTCACTTCATTATATTTACTGCTTTTTCCCCCACCCCACACAATAGAATGCGAGCTCTAGAGATTTAAAAAAAAAATCAGTTTTGTTTACAAATGTAGCTAAAGTGTTTAAAACAGAGCCTGGCAAAGACTTGGAATTCAATAAATATCTGTTGAATCATGGTTTAGTAGGCAAGGGAGAAAGACACACATCAGCAGTTTAGAACTGAGGTGACCAAGTTGAGATGGGAATTGGGGTAGCCAGTGGAGCATAAATAAATTAGGGAAAAACAACAACAACAACAAAAATGTAAGACCTGGACCCTTTTCCAATAACTTCTGTTCAGAGAGAGGGTCCGAGGGAGGCTCAGGAATCGGCCTCAGGTGGCCTACTCTTAAAGAAACTGGGTCTCTGTGGTCAGAGGGAGTAGGCAGCGTGGCTGTTGCTCATATGAGATAGGGTTCTGCCCTGCCTGTTCTTAGAGTCACCCTTCCCAGGTGATGGTAAGAGGCTGAGTGGCCTTGCCAGGCACTGCCCAGTTGTGGAGACAAGAGCCAAGCTGTCTTCCTTCTGGATGGATGTAGACCCACTTTCATTATCAGTGGCTTTTCCAGTGCCTGATGCCAGCATCAAACAGACTTGCTGGTGACCTGTTCAGAGCAATGCTTTTTATTCTTGGAATTGCACATTTTCCCAGTCCCAAACCTTCAGTGACTTAGCATCTTCATTCACAAGACTATCTCAGGTTCTATCTCAGGTCTATCAATACATTTCTTTAGGCGATTGTCAACTCTCTTTAAACTTCTGGCTTAACAGCCTCCTATGGATGCTCACCTAGTAGGGGCATCGCTACTGGGTTGAAGGCTTAACTCGTTTCCTCCATTTGTGTAACTGTAGAGCTCCAACTCACCCCTTCAAACAGGTGTTTCTCCTGGTCTCAGAACCTTATCATGTCTCCCACTTTCTTCCTACCTGCTTCCACCTCACCCAGGCATATGCCACTGACTCTTGGAAGAGAAAAATCAGGAAGAGAGGGTGTCAAGAAGAGAGAGAAGCAGGATGCTCTGAAGAATGAAATTAATATTTACTAGGCTTCAACTAAGTTCTAGACTGTACCGGGCACTTTAGATACATTATCAAATTATTATAGAATCCTCCTCAGCTCTGAAAGCTGGTGTTATTAATCCTTCGATGGATGGAAAACTGAAGCTCAGAGTGGTTAGGTGTTTTGTCCATGGTACACAAGTAATTTATGCACAAGATGGGCTTTAAATTCCGGTCAGCTTAACTTTACAGCCAGCACTGATTTTACTGAGCAATTCTGTCTCCAGCAATGGCTGTAGACAGTCCAGTGAGTCTGAACCTCTTTCCCGTGTTTCTCACTTCCTTTTCTGATCTCTCTCTGAGATTTAGAGTAAGGGTAAGATTTCCTCATAAATTTCATTGAATGAACAGTTTAGGGAATATGGGGTACTAAATAAATCCTGGTGCCTGAGAGGCTGCTCACCTCTCCTTTCCCAAAGAGTTGTAATTCTGTAGAATATCAATTCTGTTACTTGTACTGCCAATTTATTTCATTATCTATAATAAGCAGTGATGCCATATCTTAATTGCACTTAATCAAAATCTCAATTATCACTTTAAAATTATATCAGATCTGATGAAGAGACAACTCCTACAACGGAAAAGAAAATTCATTCTTCAAATGAATCTTTTATTATTTTTTCAGGGTTGCCATACACACTGTGAATCATGTTGCTGATTTCAGTTGAATGTTAGAACCAAGTAGAATAAACTTCATTGGGGGGCAGAATTAAGAGAAAAGACCTGCCTGAAGAAACATTATGTGGGACCATAAAGGACTGTAAGAAATGTGTGAGCATCACAAGGCATTTTCCTCTCCACTCAAAAACACAAACTAAAAGCCCTGGATGGTGTAACTCAGTTGGCTGGGCATTGTCTGGTGCACTGAAAGGTTGCAAATTTGACTCCTGGTCACAGCCAATTGATGTTTTGCTCTCATATTGATGTTTCTCTGTCTCTCTGTCTCTCTCTCTCTGTCTCTCTCTCTCTCTCTCTGTCTCTCTCTCTCTCTGTCTCTCTCTCTCTCTCTCTCTCCCCTAAATAAATAAATAAATAAATAAATAAATAAAAAATTGAAATAAAGAGGGAAAAATGCAAACTATATCAGAGTTCCTTTTAGCAATAAAATGAGAGACTGGTTCATTTAATTTGTCCCCGAGACCTGTCCCTGCCTCTTACCCATCCTTGTTCCTCCATCATCTGATCTGCATCATAAACTGGCATCTCCTGCTGCTTGGCTTGAAAACTCTGAGTTACTATACAATTAAGTATGCTTCCATTTGAGGGTTGAACCCATCCTCTCTCCCTCTGTCATCTCTGCTGTAATTCCTAGTTTTCCGTGGTGGTCATTGTTTAGTGTTTTACAGTTTTCAAAGCACTGTTCCACACACCACTGTATTAGTTTTCTCTTGTAGCTGTAACCAGTTATCAGAGACTTAGCAGCTTAGAACATCACAGTTTTATTATCTTATAGTTCTGAGGTCAGAAGTTCATTGTGCTCACCAGGCTACAATCAGGATGTCAGCAGCACTGTGTTCCTTCTGGCTGCTCTGCAAGAGGATCTTTTCTTTGGATTCCTCTGCATCCTTTGGCTCTGGGGCCCTTCCTTCATCTCCAAAGCCAGCAGCATCTTCAAATCTCTCTCTGACTAACCCTCTTGCTCCCTCTTCTAATGGCCTGTATGATGACATTGGGCCCGTGTGGATCATCCAGGAAAATCACCCCATCTCAAGATCTTTAACTTAGTCACATCTGTGAAGTCCTCCTTGTCAGGTAAAATTACATATTCAAAGGATCCAGGGATTAGAACATAGACACATTTGAAGGGCAATTATTCTAAGACAAACACTATTCATCTGTTTTTATCTGGTCAAAAATCTGGGAATTTTTCTTGATTCCCTTCTTCCCGTCAATCTCACATCCAATTCACTAATAAGTCTGGTTGATTCAACATTCAAAATGTATCCAATCTACCACCATCTTTTGTCTGAATGACTCCAGTATCCTCCTAATTGCTCTCCCTACACTCCTCTTATTCCCTCCTTCTCAGAACAGTCTATTCTGCACAAAGGAACCAGAGGACTTTTAAGAACAAGAAAATCAGACCATATCAATGCATTGCTCACAGCATTCCAGTGGCTTCCTTCCCGTCATAGTTAGAAAATCACCAGGTTTTATACTATGCCCCACTCACTGTGTATCATCTGCCTGCTTCTCTGACCTCACCTACTGTTCCTTTCCTGTCTCAGTCTGTTCAGACTGCTGTAACAAAACACCACAGACTGAGTGGCTTATAAACAACAGAAATTTATTTCTCACAGTTATGGAGGCTGTAAAGTCCAAGATCATGATGCAGGCAGATTAGGTGTCTGGTGGGAGCACACTTCCTGGGTCATAGATGCTTTGTAAGGTGTCTTCACATCATGGAAGGGCCAAGGAAACTTTTTAGGGCCTCTTTTATAAAGATACTGATATCACACGTGAGGGCAGAGCCATCACAACGTAATCACCTACCAAAGATACCACTTCCTAATACCATTAGCTTGAGGGTTAGGTTTCAACATATGGATTTGGGGAAATACAAACATTCAGACCGTAGCACTCCCTTACTCTAGCCATATTTGCCTTGTTGCTATTCTTTTAAATATACCCAGCCCATTCCTACCTCAGGGACTTTGCACTTGGAATTCCCTCTTCCTCCTGCTCTGCTAAAGACTTCCTTCAGGTTACGGTCCACAAATCACTTCTTCAGGCTTTGCCTGACTTCCTTCTCCAAAACAGTGCCCTCTTCATCACCCCCACCTCCATCCCCTTTTCTTGTTTTATTTTTCTTCCTGGAATATGTCATTCACCGAACTTGTTTGCTTATTTTCTTATTTATTATTTTAACCTAATATAAACTTAAAATGTATGAGGACAGTGTCTCCTGAGTCCCCAGAATACTGAATAGTAAATGACACAGGTGTTTAATACATATTTGAAGGAATAAATATATTTCTATTTAATCAGTCTTCACAATAGCCTATGGGGTAAATAACTTTGTATAGTCAGGCAGGTATGGGTTTGATTCTGGCTTTGTCACTTACTAGCTGAAGGACCTTGGGCAAGTTTCTCAGCCATTCTGAGCTACAGTTTCCACAGTTGAAAAGAAAAACTCAGATATATTACAGGTTTAGTATAAGTTCAAATCAGACAGAGTGATGAAACTGCATGATGTGATACTTGAAGTATTCTATCACATTAATTTACTTGCTTCTCTAGAACACTGAAATTATCCAGAGCTTAAGGACTTGGAATAGAGACACTTGTGCTACCCATATTTGGTTCTCCTCTCCTTTCTGGATACTTAGGAAAACTACATTTCCCAGCCTCATTAGGTTAAGTGGGACCATGTGGCCAGTTTTAGCCAATGAGATTTGTGTGGGAGAATATTCCCCAAGTCCTTGGAATTTCACTGCATTGTTCATTTGCATAGAATTCTAGCATACTTGAGCCCTAGCATTCTTCTCTTGTGTGTTAGCTCTATACTCCTGGTAAAGAAAGACCCTCTTTGTTTTTTCCCTTTGGGTTTCTGTGAATTCATGGAGGCAAACAAGAATGCAGGTCTGTGGGCAGAGCAGGAGAAGCCTGGGGGTGCTGTAGCTGACATAAATAATGAGTGGTGATATCTCAGGGATTGCTTCCTTGGTAGGAGGTGACATTCTTTTCCCCAGACACTCTGTTTCTGTGGGTTTTAAACAGTGAAGCACTGCCCTGTTCTTCCCCAAATTCAAACTGTGCATTGCTAGGATTTGACAGTCTGATGGCAGAGACAAAGTCTTATGTTTGAAAAGAAGCTAATTTTAAAAACTATGTTCCATGGAATACTCATGTCTCAGGAAATTTTCTTAAGTGAGCTACAAAGAAAAAATGTTTGCACAAACAAGTAGGACAGTGCACATACTCTATCAACAAAAAGCCCTGTAGGAAAGAAACCTGAAGAGCTTTGTTTAATTTGGGTTTCTTACAGATAGTTTATACAGTGTATTTCCTGCATTTCTTCTCCCCAAGTTGCAACAAAAGAATAAGAATCAAAAAATTATTTTGCACTGAAGGCCCAGGTATGGAAGAATGAATGAAAACCCAAGGCAAAATAATATGCCATGATTCCCTTAATGGAAAGACAGGCAGTCTAAATTCAAGATACACAGGGGCAAAAGTAGGTTTACAGCTCTGAATATGTGAAACAATAGTTTATTCTTGCATTACTATTTATTATTGTATTTTTTCCATATGAACAACTGTAAGCCTGCTTTTGCCTAACCCTCTATTCTTATCCCCCCCCCCCTTCCCCCTTATATGGAAAGTTTTTAAAAATATATATAAAACCCCAAACAAACAAAAAAAAACAAACAAAAAGCAAATTAAAGTTGACATAGTGCTTAGGTATGGAATTAGATTTTTTAAATAATATTTTGAATTTAAATATATTATTAGTAAGCCCACCATGTGTCAGCATTCACTAAGACCAATATATTTTTTTTAGCTTTGCGATTTTCAGCTATCCCCTCTGACTTTTTGAGATATTGCAACATATCCAGACTTTATGATTTCCAACTAGGATTCCACTATCACATTCTGCATTTATATGTTTAAGTTTTCCCCCTCTATGAAATAACTGTCCAAAAAGCATGATGAAAGGTACTATTTTGCACAAAATTTATGAAATTGGGATATGTCTCATATAACATGAATTTTTCATAGCAGCAAATACAGTAATTGACCCAGGACTCTTCTCTCTTGCTTCCTTGATGTATCTTTTAACATCTCACAGGCCTGACTCTCCCATGTTATAAAAGTTAATTCTATGTAAGCTGTTGTTGTTTGTTCCCCAGAGGTATTAAGTGCTGCTCAGTGGTTGAGCATTGGCCTATAAACCGGGAGATCATAGTTTGATTCCCAGTCAGGGCACATGCCTGGGCTTTGGGCTGGATCCCCACTAAGAGGTGTGCAGGAGGCAGATGATTGATGATTCTTGTTCATCATTGATACTTCCCCCCGCCCCTCTCTCCCTTTCCCTTCCTCCCTGAAATCAATAAAAATATGTTTTTAAATGCTTTAAAAGGATTAAGCCTTTGCCCTCTGGAGTAGAATGGCCTTGGTTTGAATTTCAGTTCCATCACTCACTGGCTGTATACTCCTGAGCAAGTGATCATTTTTTGAGCCTCATCTGCAAAATGGGGATAATGAATTGCCTACTCACTAGAGTTGTGAGAAAATCGAATTTAAGTGCTCATTCAAAGGTCTGGGTCAGATTAAACTCCTGCTGGTCCTTCTCACTGTGGTGAGAGACAGAACAAATGGGTGGGGTAGGGGCGTGGCCACTGTGCAGGAAACAGTGGAGGAGTGCCTCCACCTCAAAGAACACCAGTAGTGGTAACAGTGGGGAAAACCTAAGAGCTGCCACTGAGGCTATGCATAACCAGGAAACAGAGAATACGGGCTGGGGATGGAATTCAGTGGTTCATTCCAAGAATGATATGGAATATGGGTCCAGGAGTGGGTGTTGGTAATTCATTCTAGGAAGTATAAGGAATATGAGCTGGGAGTGTTGGTGATTCATTCCAAGAAAGATAAGGAATTTTGACTAGGGTGCTATTGGCAGTGCAGTCCAAGAAGGATAAGGGATAGGGGCTGAGGGAGAGGCTGTGTTGGTGGTTCATTTAAAAAAGGATGAGGAATATAGGCTATGGATGTTGGTTGGAGTTTCGTTTGGAAATGCAGTGCCTCATCTAAACAGGCCTGCAGGAAGCAGAATGCCTTGTGTCACATAGGATAGTAGCATGGAGGGGGTTTTAGAATCCTTCTGCTGGCTTCAAATCCCACTTCTATCACTTACCCACGGGGTCTCATCAGACCATTTGCTTAACTTCTAAGTGTTTCCTCAACTATAAAATTGGGGACGTTACAGAACCTAAGTCAGGCCATCTTTTGAGTATGAAAGCACTTAGTAAGGGTGGCCTTGGCTTCATTCTGTGAGGGGTCTCTGCCCCACCAAACAGCCCCTGTCTGATTCCCTATCTGCCACACTTCCTGTTCTGGAAATGTCAGTGGTTTGAGATATGTTGACTACTTGGGAAAATGGGGCTCTTTTCTTCTATTTGGAATTGACTTTAATATTTTACATGTTCTCTGGAACACACCCATGATTTGCTAGAGCTGAGAATTGCTACTAAGGCTTTTTTTTTTTTTATGAAGTATTAAACACTGCAAGAAATTCAGCATGCCTTGAAACTCCTTAGGGAATAATATAAATATATGGTTTTAGAGAAACACACACACACACACACACACACACACACACACACACACACACCTCATAAAACTCCATCGCTACCTGCATAGAAAAAGGTTGCTGATCTTTTCCTCATTAATGCTCCCTGCCTGGAAGAGAGTGCCCCATTGTTCAGGTGGCGCTGAGCCAAGAGAATTATTGAAGGAGGGACGGGGATTTCTTTAGACAAAGAAGGATGCCATATTCCACCCATCTTGAGAATTCAGAGCACAAATAAAGAACATTCAAAGTACATCAGTATTGCACAGCATGAAAACACCAGAGCATCCTGGTGTGGCAACCTGGAAGGTTTCAAATGCTCATTAAAAACAAACAAGAAGGGAAAAAGCCAACTTACTTCTCTGACTTCTCTATCAATATAAGCCATTTGGAGTCTGCCCCCATCCACAATGGAATAATAGAAAGAAATAATAGCAGTGACAATAGTGGGATTAGTGAACAGTTACTGAGGTTTTGTAAGGGCCTGACGCTGTGCTAAGTGGTGTTATAATTTTTCTCATTCAGAGTTACCCACTCACGGATTTGTCAGAAAGGAGTCTGGTGATCAGAGAGAGAAAGGTTTCCCTGGCATCTAACAGGTAGCCAATGGTCCGGTCTCTGATTGGAATCAACTACATTAAAATAACCTTGTCAACAATCCCTGCCGAGAAAATGTTACACTTGAGCCAATAAGACACCAAAGATATTAAATTGCTTTATTATTCTGATATTGTGAAAAGGATGCATCTAGTGGTAAAGGGGAAGGATTGAACTAGAGGCCAAAGAACTTGATTCCCATGAAAAAAGGGAGTCATCTCCAGAGATCAGGAGCACTTAGTTGTAAGAATTGAAAAATTTTTTTTAAAACTTGATGGCTATAGCAATTTTATTTTCTGAACTGCAAATCAGGACTGATGTGGACTAATGGGTGTGGTAGGGTGGTTACAGGGAGACAACACAGATTCATAAGAGTGCAGATTAAGGAGATAGACTTATTTGTTTTGATCCTGGTTCTACTCTTACTAGCTGTGCAGCCTTCATACAGTTATTTAACTTTGCCCAGCCTTAGTTTCTCTTTCTGTAAAAGGAAACTACGGCAGTACCTACTACATGCAAAGCCCTCCTAACCATGTGATGGGTACTGAGTTTTCAATAAATAGCCAGTAATTGTTCTATTGTATTGCATATCCATAACCAGACAGGTAGAATATGTAAATGTGTATTGGTCCTCCGAAAATCTGGAAGAAGTGATTGGTTGATTTTCAAGGACAGCCACACTGGAGTAGAGTCCCTTTCCAGGGCACAGATGGAGGGAGAAGTGTCCCCACAAAGGGAGACTGCAAGAAGAATAAGTCATGCTGTGTCTCTGGGCTGAAGGTGAAGGTGAAGGCAGAGCTCTAGGTTGGTAATTTGGACAGTCCAAAAAGCTAGTGGGTGTGGGAAGGGCTGTGAAGCCAACTTCATTTTTTATTCTGATATTCTTAAAAACACACACACACACACAAAACCACACAAAAAAACAAAACAAAAAAACTAGCCCAGGCAGTTTAGCTCAGTGGTTGAGCATTGACCTATGAATTAGGAGGTCATGGTTCAATTCTCAGGGCACATGCCTGGGTTTCAGGCTCGAACCCCAGTGGGGGGTGGGAGGGTTGCAGGAGGTAGCCAGTCAGTGATTCTCATCATTGATGTTTCTATCTCTCTCTCCCTCTCCCTTCTTCTCTGAAATCAATAAAAATAATACATTTTAGCTGAAACCAGTTTGGCTCAGTGGATAGAGCATCAGCCTGCGGACTGAAAGGTCCCGGGTTTGATTCCGGTCAAGGACACATCCCCAGTAGGGGGTGTGCAGGAGGCAGCTGATCAATGTTTCTCTCTCATTGATGTTTCTTTCTTTCCCTCTCCCTTCCTTTCTGTAAAAAAATCAATAAAATATATAATCTAACCATATTTCTATGACTTTATCAACTACCACATCTTTGACTTTTATTTTTTCCTGTTCTTTAATTTTGGATCATTAGCAGGAAAGGATCAAATGAACATGTACCACTGATCATCAAAGGACTAAATAAAGCATGTAGTTAATATCATGGTCAAGGACTTTCAAAGCAAAAAGAGGGGAGAAATTAAAGAAAGATGATGCGACAGGCTTTTTATGTTGTTTTAAAGATTTCTCAAAAGGCACTACCTTATGATCTAGCAACAACTCCCCAAGTCCACAATCTATATAACTCTCAATATCCTTTTGTCTCCCCTCTAGGCTTTCATGTCATTTGCAGTGCTGGGAAAAAGAAAAATCGATTTTAGGAAGGGAAACTATGAAAAGTGGTTCTGGGTTAGACTCATCTCCAGCTTCGTTCACTTTATTAAATGAAACAAATAAAATATCAAAACCTGGGTTTCTGATATCATCCCTTTCTTCCGGGCAGGGGGAAGTAGCTCTACTTTTATGGTCACCTTTTTTATTTTTATTTTGTTGATTTTTTTTTTTTACAGAGAGGAAGAGAGAGGGATAGAGAGTTAGAAACATCGATGAGAGAGAAACATCGATTAGCTCCCTCCAGCACACCTCCTACCGGGGATGTGCCCGTAACCAGGGTACATGCCCTTACTGGAATCAAACCTGGGACCTTTCAGTCTGCAGGCCGATGCTCTATCCACTGAGGCCAAACCAGTTAGGGCTCTATGGTCACCTTTAATTCCCTCAAAAACCCTTTACATTCAGGGGTAGGAGCCAAATTTTGTAAATAAGTGAAGCTTATGCATCTCAATTAAGTTCAGATAGTCTCTGGTAAGTTAGAATCAAATTCACACCTGTCAGATCCAAATTCACACCTGTCAGACCATCAGGGGCAGACATTGTTGTCACCAGGGCCAGGACCAGGGTCAGGCAGCATTTGAGGAAGCACTCACTCTCAAGGTTGTACATGAATCTGAGAGTGAGGACCTCCTTAAATTTTGTGTGCTCTAAGGGCCTCATCTGCCTCATCCATCTGCCCTGCTGTCGGCATTGTTCGGGGTTGGGGGAGTGGACTGCTAACTGTAAGAGACCTACTGTGACTAGGAGCCGGCCAGGAGCTCTAAGTTCAGAATCACCCATGCTCTCAAATGCCTCAAGAGAATATATTTACCTTCAGCGTACACATGTTTAGAGAGTTTTATGCACCAGAATTCCTCTTGTGGAGAGGGCATATGTTTGGAATAAAATTTTTGATAAAAGAAAAAGGAACAGAGAATGAGATGGCATTCTCCCTGCCTCAGGGCTTCAATGTTTGCTGATACCAAATCTTGAGGGAAAAGACATTACTTAGCCAGACCCAGGGAAGAGTTTGACTGTCTTGGGAGACAGGGTTGAGAGGAGTTGGAAAGAGGGCATTGGTGGAGGTTTAGAGAAGTCTGAGGGTTCATGCACCTTGTTGGGATCCCTATCCCCACCCTCATATACCCCCCTGAGTCTCAAGCAACTTTTGCTAAAGCTCAGTATAGTTGATGTGTGTGTGTGCTGGGTTGTCGGGGTGTATTATGGAAATAAAAATATTTTTTTATTTATTTCAGAGAGAGAGAGGGAGAGAGATAGAAACATCAATGATAAAAGAAACTCATTGATTGATTGCCTCCGGCATGCCCCACACTGGGGATCGAGCCTGCAACCTGGGCATGTGCCCTGACAGGAATCATACCGTGACCTCCTGGTTCATAGGTTGACGCTCAACCCCTGTGCCGTGCCAGCCGGCAAGTGCTCTTTTAGTAGATGCTATTGGCTGATAAACGGATGTGCCCTACTTCACAGAACTACCCTCCAAAAGCTGAGTTCCTGGGGAAGGGGGTGTTTCAGGCTCCATGGTCTGCTACTGGGGAGGGCGAAGTGAGCTGGGGTGGAGGCCTTTCAAAGCCCACCATTGTGGCAATGTGGGCTTTCTGCATGCACTAAGTCTCGAGAACCATAACACTAGAAATCAACCAAGGTTCTGAATAAAGAGGTCTGGACTGGAGCCCAAGAATCTGCATTAGAAGCTCCTAGGAATTCCAACTTAGGCAGTTCACAGACCACACTCTGTGGGCATGGGTACAGTATAAATCACATGGGCTTGGAAGCTGGACAAACTGAGGTTGGAATCCTGGCTTTGCCTCGTAGTAGCTACATGGCTGTGGGGAAGGTCGATCTTTGTGCTTAATTAAGCTGCTTATTATTCATTTTTGATCCCATTTGAAATCCTAAATTTAGTAAAATAATTTATACTATAAAAAGATATAAGAATGCTGATTGTCTTTAAGCTTCTTCATGCATCAAATGGGAAGTATTTTGGGAATGAAAGTTTAATCAGAATTTCTAAAAAGTGCCTAATATAGTGCCTGGCACATAGTAGGAGCTTCACAAGTGTCAGCACCTTTCTCCTGCTGCCCCTATTTGAGAG
Organism: Pipistrellus kuhlii; assembly: GCF_014108245.1. NCBI lineage: Eukaryota > Metazoa > Chordata > Mammalia > Chiroptera > Vespertilionidae > Pipistrellus > Pipistrellus kuhlii. Next base: position 13,551,032 of record NW_023425482.1, read on the forward strand.
GAGGTTTCCTTTCCTGCTTCTACCCTATATAAATCTATCATCCCCAGCACATGCCAAATCACTCTGTCTTCATCACTTCCCAGCTGTGACAAGCCTGCAGCAGCTGCCTATCTTTGCATCGTAAGGAATTAATCTCCTTTCACTCGGAGACCACGGCAGGAAAAGAATGTTCCCTTCCAGCCATCAATAAGCAGCATATTTCTAACAATGGCTTATCTTAGGCTCCCTTTATCTGTTCAATTGGACCATGTCTGGCTCAGCTGCCTTGATAGAACTGGCCTTGGTAATTACTATAATTGTGTCGCTCTGGGTAGCTCAGCTCCAACACTATGCCTTTTAATTCCAAGACCTCAGTCACGTGCGTTTTATACACACACACACACACACACACACACACACACGATGATTCTTCGTTTATTAAACACAGTGCTGCACGAGCTTGAATTTTCCAGATATTAATGACTTGTCTCTATAGGCGCTGATGTGAAAAAAAAAAAAAAGCTTTTCTAAGGTGCACATGATTTCCTGGTGGTTATACATTTCATGAAGGATTTGAGGTGACTTAAGATATAAATGCCCAAAAGTCTCAAATAAAGTGATCAAATTAGGACAAAAGGAAAATATTAGTAAGTACATAAAATTAAGTTAGGGGGAAGATGAACAGGTAAAATGCATACAACAGGTCCTACACAGGTTGAAAGGAGAGCATTGCAGAGGGAAATGTAATTCATTACAGGAATTGTGGTCCCAGGAGATCCAAGCAACCAGTTTCTTCCAACAAACACAGTTCTCTCTCCCACTGGATATCTTTCTCCCAAGGGTCCGCATAAAGGGAAGTCTCTGAAATGGACTTCAGACAGCCCTATGAGATGCACACAGATTTCTTCTAATTGTAGTACCGCTCAGTGCAAGAAGTAAAATGTCAACATGGTTCAGTAAAAGCAATTCTATGAGGAATCCGAGCAAATGGATCTTGGATTACAGTGTCTTGGATTCCTCCTTGCTTCAACAGGAAAAGTGTAGGAAGCTTGTCATCACTCACTTCCCTCCCACATCCCAGAACATGCATACCACCTATCAGTAATAGCCTTTCTTTCTTCTAGAGTTTGGCCTCAGAATCTTCCCCAGCTCAGATTTTCAGGTAGCCACTGGCAACCCACTGAAATTGGTTTCTGAGACAAAACTGATTTGCCACTGCTGATCTAGAAGAATGGATATTTGTATTAGTTTTTGATGGATTCCCTATATGAATGTGTGTTTCTGTATATTTGTATACACACGCACACACAAACACACACTATATATATATTAGAGACCCAGTGCATGAAATTCATGCATGAGAGGGGGGTGTCCCTCAACCCAGCCTGCACCCTCTCCAATCTGTGATCCCTTTCACAATCCAACACTACTGATTCCCAACTGCTTGCCTGCCTGCCTTCTCAATTGCCTCTAACTGCTTCTGCCTGCCTGCCTGATCACCTCCTAACCACAGCCCTGTCAGCCTGATTGATGCTAAACTGCTCCCCTGCCAGCCTATTTGCCCCTAACTGCCCTCCCCTGCAGGCTGGTCCCTCCCAACTGCTCTCCCTGCAGGCCTTGGTCCCCCCCCTCCCCAACTGCCCTTCCATGCAGGCCTGGTCACCCCTAATTTCCCTCCTCTGGCAGCCTGATTCCTCCCAACTGCCCTTCCCTGCTGGCCTGATCACCCACAACTGCCCTCCCTTGCAGACCTGGTTCCTCCCAACTTCCCTCCCTTGCTGGCCATCTTGTGTCCACATGGGGGCAACCATCTTGTGTGTTGGAGTGATGGTCAATTTGTATATTACTATTTTATTAGATAGGATAGAGGCCTGGTGCTTGGGTGGAGGCCAGCTGGTTTGCCCTGAAGGGTGTCCCGGATCAGGGTGGGAGTTCCCTTGGGGCATGGGGGCAACCCAAGTGGAAGACTAGGTATCTGGGATTTATTTATCTTCTATAATTTAAACTTTGTAGCCTTGAGTGGAGCAAAAGCCTCCTGCTTGCTTGATGGCCACAGACATTTTTGTTTTGATTTATTTATCTTCTATAATTGAAACTTTGTAGCCTTGAGTGGAGTCCAGGGTGTGTGGAAAACTTGGCCTCCATTGCTGGGGAAACCCAAGCCTCCTGCTCCCTCAGTGGCCACAGCCATCTTGGTTGGGTTTATTTGCATACTCGCTCCTGATTGGCTGGTGGGCATGGTTTGTGGGTATAGTGGGGGTGCAGTCAATTTGCATATTACTCTTTTATTAGATAAGATATCTCTGTACATTTATGGAATACATATATACATACACAGACAAATTAGGTATACACACTCATATTTAGATAGTCTGCTGAGTAGTACATATATTTAGATATTCTGTCTTAGAAGACACAATATAAAGCCATCATTGTGATCACTGGGTGATGTTTTAAACTAGAACTTAGTGGAGGTTTTCAAGCACTAGGTATGCTGAATATTTTGCCCCTATTATAAATGGCAGCTGTGTTTTGGTGGGACCTTTGGACAGCTTTGTGGAGGTCTACTCAGCTTCTCCTTCCCTCTTGCTGGGCTATCACTCTGGCAGTTGTCACGGACCTACTTTTGAAACTTCATACTCCATACCAGACCAGGGGAGAAGCAGCCGAGGTTTGCAGTGGTTAGAACTGGATGAAAAGTAAAAGTACCCAGGAGCTGGACTAGGCATATGTTTTGGGTACCGGTACCTCTGTTCAGTCCCAACAGTGACCACTTTACTCTTCCTTTTGGAATTATGGCTGTGTCCATACATGGTTTGTTTTTTGGTCAAATGGGATCATTGAGCCTGTCTTAATAGTTCTAGTTATTTCTTGCTTTCTGAACTCTTCCTCTGCAAATCCAAGAGCCAAGGTGACTTAGATAGTAAGGGATATTTTGCTAGTAAAATTCTTTCTTTCTGTCACAGTCATCTTTTCTCTGTTTCACATTAGAGACTCACTTTAGCTCATGCCACAACTTGAAGAAATGGTATCTGAAAAGGCAGCACAGACTCACTTGTGAACACTCTGATATTCCCACATTCTAGTCCGAGTATCCCAGTTCTGTGGAGCAGGGGATGGGGGTGGGGCGGTGGGGGGAGGCTTCTTTGGTTCTACATATCTTCACCTTCAATTAATTTGAAATAGGCTGCCTGGCAACGTTGTTGCTGAACACTTCTTATTCCAGCTCCAGACTTGATTTCTGTTAATTGGAGAATGTTTTGTTTCAACTAATCAGCCCAGAATCCTTTCCAATCAAAACAACATTCTGATTTAGGTAAAACACCCATCAAAGAAGGGCCTAATTGGGTTTACAAATCAGGAAGCACAGCTTTCTGTTTCTTCTGGACACCCAGATTGCAAGCAGAGCATCCCAACACACACACACACACACACACACACACACACACACACACACCCACACACACACACCTAAAAGCTCTTGGGGGACTTTTAGCCTTTCTTAGTTGTTGGTTGGTTTCAATGCCCTTCCCCCTCCCTACTGGCACAACCTCTCTACTGAAAAGCGATATAGATGTTTCAGTATTGTTTATCTAGCCAAGGTTCTCTTGAATAAACAAGAAGCTAGATAGGAAGGAATGATGGATAACACCCACTTCCTGAGCAACTTAATTTTAACTAATAGTCATGCTAGAGAAAGAGTGAGAGAGATTACTTCATTGGTCCAACATTTTCTGGCGCCTGTCCTGGGCCAGGTATTGTGCTATATAGTCTAAACCCTGAGATGAATAAAGAAAGATTATTTTCTCCAAGGAGCTCAAAGTTGGATGGAGGAGAAAGACAGGCAAAGTAAGAATTATATAGAATGTGGTAAGGGGTGAGGCAGAGGAACCCCAGGGGTCCTGGTAGCATGGCAGTGTGATGGTTGGCTCTTGCTGAAGAATAAGCAAAGAAGGTCCTCTGGAGGAGGTGATGTTTGGTTTGAGTCTGAAAGAATTCCTAGTACAACCTTATTAGAATAGTAACATGTTGAAACAATATTGTAGGATGCAGGTCAAAATCAGCAAGGAAAAGGTTAAGTGTGGCTTATGGATCCCCCTTTTGCAGAATGTGGAAAGCAATGTGATATCTCAGAGAGGAAGGGAGAAAGAGAGATAGAAACATCAATGATGAGAGAGAATCATTGATTGGTGCCTCCTGCATGCTCCACACTGGGGATTGAGCCCGAAACCCAGGCATGTGCCCCTGGTTAGTATCAGACCTGGAACCCTTCAGTCCGAAGGCTGACGCTGTACTCACTGAGCCAAGCCGGCTAGAGCAGCAATATGATTCTTTGACTACACCGCAGGACAGAGCCTGGGGTGATGCCCATGTGTGCTCCACCAGATGAAGCTATGGCGCTGGAGAATGTTGAGAGAAGGGAATGACCCAAAAGACTGTGGGGAGGATAAAAGACAAGGAACCTCTGCAAGTTCTATACCAAGTAAACTAACTTATAGACAGACTTTTTAAGGAGCTCTGTTCCCTGTCCAGTGAGAGGCATGCTCATGATTAGTGTGGGCAAGCTGATGCATTTCTTTTCCATTAAAAAAATATGTTTTTATTGATTTCAGAGAGGAAGGGAAAGGCAGAAAGTTAGAAACATCAATGACGACAGAGAATCATTGATTAGCTGCCTCCTGCACATCCCCTTCTGGGGATTGAGCCTGCAACCCAGGCATGTGCCCTGACCAAGAATCAAACTGTAATCTCCTGGTTCATAGGTTGATGCTCAACCACTAAACAACACCAGCTGGGCTTCTTCCCATTTTAATCCTATATTTTCAGGGATGGAGCTGGATGTTAAAAAAAAAATAAAAAATAAAAAAATGGGAAATGAGGTTTTTTCCATCCTTCTTAGAGCCCAGGTCAAACAAGTGCACTGTGAGTAGCCACACTCTCAGCGGGTATTTGGTCCTGATGTTCCAGTGTGGCCATAAGGCTGGGGGTGGAGACAGGGAGACAAGAGGTCAGTGAGGTAATCTAACTTAAGGAAGATGATGAGTGGAATTATAGCAGAGTTGGGAGTGAAGAGAAAGGACTAGATTCAAGAGAAAGTCAAAGGGAAGAGTGGATGAAATATATGTTTGAATAGCTATCTTTGGAGAAGAGATGCCTACCATGGCTGCCTGTGTGGATGGCAGTACCATTAATTGGGGTGTAATGAGAACATTTCTAAATGTTTGAGTCAGTAACTGGCTTCTTGGCCTCTGAGACAACTACAGTTTGCTGGGCCAATTGGTGTGAGGTTAGTGAGAGAACCTTCTAGTTTCTGGAGCCAATTAGCAAATTCCTTAATACCTTCCCTTTGCATAGCTCCGCATAGTCCCCTATTTACACAATTACTGGACCATGAAATTCTTCTTAGATTAGACAGACAGAATCCAAATCTCTCTCCAACCTATACCACTCTTTTGAGCCTCATTTCCCTTATCTGTATCCTTGCAAACTGCCTATTAATGGAAGCTACAGACAAAGCAAACCAAAGAAAATGCCATGAGGGTGCTGAATTGGATTGAAAGTGTCTTCTTTTTTATTTTATTTTTTATTTGAAAAGTGTCTCCTTCATTGCAATGATTTCAAGTTGAACAGGGATCTTTGGGACTGAACAGGGATGAATTTAATTATCTCTGCTAAATGTGCACTGGGACCTGAGTCCCTTCAGCAATTTTTATTATCAAATATTAAAGATGATATGATGAAAGGAAATACTTTAATGAAGGGTAATATCATTGAAATGATAAAGTACAGATCTGACTTTCCACAGAATACCGCACACCACCCATCTGTGGTTTCACTTTCTGGGGTTTCAGTTACCTGTGGTCAACCCTGGTCTGAAACATTAAATGGAAATTTCCAGAAATAAACAGTTTGTCAGTTTTAAATTGAATGCTGTTCTGGGTAACGTGATGAAATCTCTCACGCCCTGCTTCATTTGAAATCCTAAATTTGAACCATAAAATTCGAACCGGGATTTGGACCATTTGTTTGTCCAGTTTACCCAATGCTGTATGCACTACCTGCCTGTTAGTCATGTAATAGACATCTCCATGATCTGATTAACTGCTGAGGTATCCTGGTGCTTGTGTTCAAGTAACCCTTTCCTTAACAATTGTCCCAAAGTGCAAGAGTTGTGATGCTGGCAATTGAGATACGCTAAAGAGATCCCTTAAAATGCTTCCTTTAAGTAAAAAGGAGGGTACAGTATAATAAGACATTTTGAGAGGGGGAGATCGCATTTACATAACTTTTATTACATTATATTGTTATGATTGTCCTATTTAATTATTAGTTACTGTTAACCCCTCACTGTGCCTGATTTGTACATTAAACTTTATCATAGGTATGTATTGTATATGTAAGAAAATATACAACATATGTAAGGTTCGGTACTATCTGCGGTTTCAGGCATCTTGGAATGTATCCCCCATGGATAAGCGGGGGGAGTTATGCTACTATCTGTTAGAGCTCAATGTGGCTTACCTTCCCTTTTTAATTTTTTCCCAGTTCTCCTCCCCTTCTGAGAAATTCCACCTTCCACCTTCCATCTTTATACTTACTGTGAAGATAAACCTAAATTTCCTCTAAACCCTCCCTTTATTGTTATCTCATCACCCTTCCAAATTGGCCCTCAATTAGTGAAAGTGAGGCTTCCAAGCGACACTGAGAATCTAGGTTATATATTTCAGAGGCTCCATTAGGCCAAGCAGACAAATTATTCCAGAATAGCTCTTATCCAAATCCTTCAAGTACTGGTGGAAGGATAATAAACTTTGATTCACTGAAGTAATACACAGAGATGACTTTTTATCAAAGCAGTGTCTGTTAGGACTCTGCCGGTGGGCACGACTGTACTGTGGAAATGACTAATGTCTCCATAAGTGCCAGCACCACTAATCAGAGGACACTCTTGGCCCAGAATGCCAACAACAAAGTGGAAAAGTGACAGAGCTCTCTTTGAAGATGGGCCTTTAAAAAAGAGAACAAAATTCACTATGTCCTAAAAGGATCTCTTTAAGGATAGATTAAAAGAACAACAACTCTGCTATCCATGCTTTTGAAACCTTTCTTTGAAGTTTCTACATGTGATAACAGGAACAAAATACTAAGGTACAAAGCACCCTCATGTATAGTTTTAATCCTCAGAACAACCTCTTTGGAAGGTAGCAATAGTCCCATTTCACAGATGAAGAGGACACAAGATCCTGTGGAATTTCACAGTAGTACAGTTGCTAAGTGGCACTGCTCAGACTTGAACTCTGACCTTCTGAACCCACATGCCCTGCCCTGTCTTCTGTATCATGTCATCATGTCATAAGGATCCCATAGCAAGGAAAGTTCTTTAGGCTGTATTTCCAAGGACAATGCTTTGTTTAAGAACACATAGAGTGGGGACAAAAGTAGGTTTATAGTTTTGAGTATGCAAGAGTTGTTCTTGTATTATTGTTTACTAGAGGCCTGGTGTACGAAATTCGTGCACGGGGGTGGGGGGTGTCCCCTCAGCCCAGCCTGCACCCTCTCCCATTCGGGACCCCTTGGGGAATGTCTGACTGCCGGTTTAAGCCTGATCCTGGGGATCTGGGACCTTTTGCTCTTAACTGCTCACTATCCGGGACCTTTTGCTCTTAACTGCTCACCTGCCTGCCTACCTGATTGCCCCAACTGCGCCCCCTCCTGCTGGCCTGGTCACCCCTAACTGTCCCCTCCCCCGCTGGCCTGGTTGCCTCTTACTGTCCCCCTGCCAGCCTGGTCACCTCCAAATGCCCCCACACACCTTGCTGCTTAGTCGTTTGTTTCCCTCACTAACCTCCCTGCCTGCCTAGTTGTCCCACACTGCCTGGTCGTTGTCCATTCGGTTATGATGGGTCCACAGGGTCTCACCTGGAACTGGGGTTCAGTGCAGTAGGAACTAGAGCATCCTTCTCCCTCCTACCAGAGAAAGCCAGCCAGGCGCTCAGCCGCCCTTTTTCTCTGTGCACATGTCTCCGTACCTCAGCTTTTTGCAGCTCCTCTGATTCTCTGTAAGCTTTTTTCTTTCCTTCTAGTTGTAGAATTTCCACTTATCCAGCTTTCCTGTGGTTCTGGATGATGTCCATTCTGTATTTTAGTTGTAGTTTTGAAATTGTTGTGTGAGGCAGTAGTTTAGGTGCTTACCTATGCCGCCATCTTGGTTTCTCCCTCTGTTTATATTTTTTAAATAGTAAGTTTATATAATTTAATCTACACTAATAAAAGTGGAATATGCAAATCAATTGTACCTTCATGACACCCACCAGCCAATCAGGAACGAGTATGCAAATCAACACAACAAAAATGGCAGGTTAATTGCATACACAGATGCGGAGCAGCTGGGTGGGGCAGGATGCCTGCTATGGGGGGTATGATGGGGGGCGGAGGGAGCTACAGGACTGGTGCTCCAGCCAGAATGGAGAAAACTGAAGGCTCCAGCCAGAGCGAACACTGAAGGCTCTGGCCAGCCAGAGTGAAGACTCTGGCCAGAGTGAAGATAGAAGGCTGCAGCCAGAGCGAATGCCTGGGTCCCAGGTGCCGGAGGAAAACCGGTGCTGGCAGCCAGGGAAAGGGCCTATTGCATCAATCTTCATGCACCGGGCCTCTAATATTTACTATAATAGTTACCTTGAATGACCGGCTCACATTTCTAAGTATTTAACAACAGGCTCCTGTGATTCAGCACACCACAGAATCTACTTTGTAACTCAGTGTTTAACATGGTTCTGAGTTGCAATAAGCTCTCTAAATACTTCCTATGTGAGTGAGTGACTTTAGCTTTCAAAAAAGCAGATGACTAAAGGAATTGAGAAAATAAGGCACCCCTCAGACATTGCTTTGGTAAATGTTGTTGCTGAACTGCTCAGAGACAGCGGATTACTTTTAATATGTTTTTATTGATTTAGAGAGGGAGAGAGAGAGATAGAAACATCAATGATGAGAAAGAAGCATCAATCGGCTGCCTCCTGCACACTGCTTACTGGGAATTGAGGTGGCAACCCAGGCATGTGCCCTGACCAGGAAACAAACTGTGACCTCCTGGTTCATAGGTCAATGCTCAATCACTGAGCAACACTGGCCAGGTTGATGGGAGTGTTTGGTACTTGAGGTGATAGTGGGGAAAATGAGTGAGTGATGGGAGCTGCCAATTATCTCTTGGTTACTTCCTTATTCTAACCAAGGACCTTGGCTTATTAGCATTTGGATTCCCTATTTTGGCCTCAAAAGGTACACCATAGACAATTCCAAACATATCGTGTATCTGAGATGGAGGGTATGTTTCCCACTGTCAGTCAATAAGCTGGCATTCTGGTTTGGGCGCTGGTGTTACTGGGTGGTGCAGGCTGGTTTAGACACTGGCTGGTTACTGCCAACCAGTTCTGAGACCCTGTCCTGTCTGGGACTCTGTCATGTGGGATGATGGTAAATGTTCACATGAAATGGTTATAAGCAAGGCTTTGGAGTAAGACTGTTCAAGTTCAGATGCCAGTTATTACCAATGTGACCTCAGGAAAATGGTTTATGCTCTCTAAGCTTCATCATCTATAAAATTGGGATCATGATTGTACCTTCTAGACTTGTAAGGATTCAATGTGAAAATTCATGTAAAGCTGCTAGCACAATGTCACATAGTGTGTGTTTCAATAATGGGAGAGAATCATGATGGTAATTACAATAGTAATACACTTTGACTTTGGGAAATGGTAGTTTACTTAGTATTAATGAGGTCTCTTTAAAGCAGGACGTTTCAGTCTTTTAAGATTCAGAATGCCCAGTGTATTCCTAAGAAGTGATATCACATGTTGAATTTCCAAAACCTCTGGTATTCATGTTTGTGAAGTTCGTTGGGAGAAGCCCATTTTAGCTTTATCTGGAAATCTTTGAAATTTCCCTTCAGGAAAATTCTGCTATTTCCTGAAAAAAAAAAAAAAGCTGCTATTTCCCACTCTTCATGTTCTCCTCCCTTGAAGCAGCAATATTATTTGTGCCTACACAGCAGCTACTGGGGCCTACTCTGAGCTCCAGGGACTCAAGAGGAGTTTCGAGGATCCACATTATTCTTATGGGGAGAATTCATATGATTGCCTGAAACATTTCAACTCTGATTACATTTTACCTTACTGGTCATTCCTGTTTTTTAAAAGAGATCAGAAGAGGAATCTCTTAAGACTTCCCTTCTAGCAATTTGGCTGCAGACATATTCATGGTAAATGGTTTCCAATTGTGTTCTTCCAGGAGCCTGTGGTATTTCAGTAGGAGCCATTCTGGGACAAGGAGGGCAGGGTGAGCTAGCAGAACTGGTTGATGGACAGAGACAGCATGCAGGTATGGAAAGAGTTAGTCATGCCAGCAATGCTGGTTCAAATCCCAGCTCTTCCACTGAATAATTGTCTAGTCTTGAACAAATTACTGAATCTCTCTGAGCCTCCACCTCCTTACCTGCCAAAGTGGTTTTGTTTGTGTGAGGACTGCATGAGACAATATAGGTAGAGTGCCAAGCACTTAGTAGATCAAGAAGTCTTTCTGGTCCTCACTGCAGAGAAGAAAGTAAGGGTTGGAGAAAATCTACACTAATAAAAGAGAAATATGCAAATTAACCATCACTTTGCGACACCCACCAGCCAATTAGGAGTGAGTATGCAAATTAACCTCATTGCCTCCATGGAGACTGACAGCAAGGAGGAAGCAGCTTCCAGCGCAGCCTGCTTGGCTGTCAGTGTGGTGTGGAGCAGGCAGGCTCCGCAGAGAGCAGATAACCACTGCGAGCAGGCCTTAGCTGTCAGTAGAACATCCCCTGAGGGCTTCCTGATTGGAGAGGGTGAAGGTCAGGCTGAGGGACACCCATCCCTGTGCATAAATTTCGTGCACAGGACCTCTAGTATACAAGGTATGGAGAAAAAAACTGCTATAAAAATTTAAATGAATTAAAAGTGAAACTAATCTTTAAAAACCCTTTTAAAACAAGTGATTGCTTTATCTTTCATATCTTACTGTGTGACTTTAGGCAAGTTACTTAATTCCTCTGTGTCTCATTTTCTTTCCCTGGAATAGGGATAAATAATACCATCTATTTCCTATGGTTATTGTGAGGATTAAATGAGACCTAATGCATAGGAAGTGCTTAGGATAGTTCATACTAAGTACTCATTGAGTGTTGTTGGTGATGGTTATATATTGTTGTTATCATCGTCATTCTTTGCCCACATCCTCCTGTTTTTCCTTTGTTCTCTCATTATTCTACTCTGCTTGCTTTCAGCCATTGAAAGACCATCCGGTTGTCAGAAGATAACCAACTGCCTTTCTGCAAGTGTTTCCGGCTTTTTCTAAACTCTCACAGCTTCTATTATCTGGGCTTTCACTGGACAATTAATTCTAGAGAACCTCAGGATGGCTTTTCTTCTGTTGTCTGAGTTGTTACTTCAATCTTTTATTGCCGCTCAATGCTTTTATCACATTGTCTCTACACAAGCACTAAACAATGATTACATGCCCTCTTTCTCCTCGCCAATGGCAAGACACGTAGCTTCAGGCTTTTGCTTTTCATAGAGCTCAGTGAGCAAACACAACTCTTGGCATTACTCAGTATTTTTCTTTGAGCAAGAGAAGAAAACAAATATTCATGGTTTCAGGTTCTGTGCTCATAAATTAAATGCTGGGGCTGTAAAACTAATCACAAGTCTGCCCCTGCCTTTGGGAAGTTTAAGATTTTATGGGGGATGTGAACAGTAAAAAGACAATATATATCTCAATGTTGGAAGTACAGGATGCTGGGGGCACAGAGGAAGGGCTTGAACTGGTGGTGGGTGTCCCAGAAATGGGAGAAAAACAGAGGCCTAAATAATTATGCAGAAATGATCCTGAGGCCTGGGGCTGCTCAGGGAAGTTCTGCCTGGCTGTTAATTTTTAATCCAGTTTCATGGTAAAATTCTGGACTGTTCTGAGATTGTTTCTCTTATTATTTCATACCAGGTGATGAAGCAGGCACAGAGCCAGGGTTTCTCCTCATAGGAAGCTAGCAAAAGTGAGCTCGATGCCTGACGGTACTCACCCTCCAAGTGATCTTATTATCTGCCAACCCATAGCATGTAGGGCCAAGAAATGTGTCCCAGAGGGCTGGCTCCCACAGCAGTGGTGTGTGTCTCTTCCCAACTGTGCATTCAGTGACATCATGTTGGTAACTTCATACTGGTCATGGAGGAGAGTAGTTACACCATGAAAATTGGCAAGTGTGAAACATCAGGGCTTTCATTTCCAGGGCTGGTTTTTAAAACATTTACCAGCATACCACTGTGTGTATACCCCCATTTGCGAGCTTTTTATGCTGCCTCTTGCAAGGTGTCACCACTTTATAGGTCACTATATCTAATTCCCCTCTGGCGAATGCAATTTTATTTCTGCTGTATTGGACACCGCTTATATGCCCCTTTAAATCTTCTGAGTCCTTGTCATAGTCTTACTACTGCTTCTGGGACCACATACATACAGATACAATCTGATAGGACCTTAGGTCCTGCTTGTACTTGTGCCCTGAGATGTAGCTGAATTGACACTGGGGAGCCCACTCACATGCACATACAAGCCCAATTGTCCTGGGGAGCTGGTGCCTGTGGGGCCACCTTGACTAACGGGAGATGACAGTCACTGACAATGCCACCCCATTTGGTTTCCCAGGAACACAGTTTTGAGATGCATTTTCTAAATCTTCCTAATGACTGAGCACTCTACCTGTATTTTCTCATGCAATCTGACTTTAGCAGGAAAGGAGATAATGGCTCAGAAAGACTCACTCATTTGTCCATAATAGATTATGCAGCTGGTTGATGGAGGAAATGGGACTTAAACCCACATCAGTGAAACGCTGAATCTTTCCAAGCCTATATATTGCCTCTGCCTTTCAACCCCATCCAGCCAGCTGACTCTCCCCTCCAGCCCCCTGAGGGCGGCTCCTGTTAGAACATTTCAGGCTCTTGGAAGAATCCAGTTGGAAACCACTTATCTTAGCAGTAACTGCCTCTCACAACATATCCTTTCTTCATTCCTTAAATTCTCTCTAGTTGCCTCATCCATGCTCCCTCGGATTACTTTCCACAGACATTCTGGCATAGAAGCCTGAACCCCAGGCTCTGCATTGAGAGGATCCCAGCCTAACATATCCTCTGAGTCTGTGGACACCTGCCTATCAATCCTATGACTGTCCTGCTGTCATATCCACAGGGTTAAGTAGGAAGTGGCCCAGTGATGGAGAACCAGGTCAAGTGCTACCTCCTTTATAAAGCCTTGCCTTGTTCCCCCAGACATAGTCATGCTTTGTTTCCAAGGAAACGACTTTGTGCTGGAATTCATGTATTTACAGCACAGTCGCCAGACTGTGGATACTAAGGCAGTGGGATGTTGTCCTGACCTTACAACATCCCCAAGCACAGGGTAGGCAGCAATACTAATTTTGAAGAGCAAATAAAGAAAACACTTTAAAGAATTGTTTAGTACACCTGGGAAGAGCCACTCATTCGACGCCCAGTGTTGGGGGAAGATGGTGAAGTAATTTCCTGTTTGCCAAGGCCATCCAAAAACCACAGAGTGATGATGAGAGGAAACTTCCAACAAGAACAGGCGAGGAAAAGAAAAAAACTTAAATCTGTAATAAATATAAGCGAGAGCCTCCTAGACTCAACAAAATTCTTGGAATGTCAATGATAAGCAGTAGCCACTGCTATTGACAAAGTTTTAATGACTATTTTTTAAAAGGCTTGTTTCTCAACACTGCAGAACTGTAATAAGCTTATAAACACTTTAGGGGAGGCACAAATATGGGTGATGAAAGTTATAAAGGGTGAGTCATATTTGCAAAGCATCAAGGAAAGATCCTGTAACACAACAAATCTAAACTGCATCTAATGATATAAACAGAAAATAATGATGCGGGAAAGCTTGCCAGCCTAGAAAAGAGAACAAAGGAAGTCAACCTCTGAATCACAGGAGAGCAGAGGACACTGAAAAATGGCAGCCAAGTGGAAACAGAAGCAAGAAAACACTATAAACATCGACCTGAGCTGGGAAGTGCTCTCAGCAGGGGTTGCAGGAACTGCTTGGCATTTGCTCTCTGAGGCTTCCTCCAGGAAAATCTGAACAAAGCTTCTTGTCAAATTTTTAAACGCGAAAAATAAGGTTAGAATCTTGGCAAAGAGCCAAAGGCAGTGAGAATAACAGCAGGTGTCTCCTCTCCGTTGTTGCTTTTGCTCTTTTGATTCTGCTTCGTATTCTCTTCCGCCTTAAAGATAGTGAAGCCACGACAACACACTTAATGTTGCTTGTGGAAAATTATTTCAAGATCTAGAGCACCTGCCTATTCAATCATCTTTATAAGTTGCCAACAAATTAAAGCCCAGTACTTTGACAGGTAAGAGGATGGTTTACAAGAGCCTTTCATAGCCACATAACCATTCAAGTAGAATTGAATTCCCCTCTTTGCCATCAGTATTTCTTATGAACCTCTCACACTGTATTTTAATCATTTTTTCATGTCTACTTCGGTACATTGCTTTTCTGACTCTAGGGCCCAGTGGTGGGCTTGGTAAATAGTAAATGCTCAATAAATGCAAGTTGTTTTTTTTTGTTTACTTTTTTTTTGTTTTGTTTTTTTTACCACTAAATTGAAAACTATTACATGCCACTACATGCAAATTGAAAGAAAAAACTTTTCATAAATTAAAAAAATGGTCAAGGAACGAATCCATATGCAGCCTCAACAATATTGAAAGCATACTTCTTCACCCAAAATTCTTACATCACATAGAAAGAAAAGAAAAGAAGGATTATTTTAAGTCTTTCTAGGGCATTTAGAAAGTATTGTGAGCTGACTGTTTATTTCCCCCCCAAAATTCATATTTTGAAGCCCTCATCCCCAATGGTCCAAAGCAAACTCCTCATCTGTTTTGCTGTGACCCCGTGTCCCTCCTTAAACAAGCATTGTAACACACTCCTCAGGTACTCACACATGCTCATGAGCAGATCTGGCACTTACAGTTATACCTGTGGGCAGCAAGGGGAGGAGGGGATTTGTAAGAATAAAACCAGGACTGGAGTACATGAACACAATTAACAGTAGTTTTATTGTTTAGCGTGGCACAATTATGGCTGCTTCTATTTTTAAAATCTTGTGTATTGTGGTTATATGGTATTTATTTAACTTACTCTTTAAATTGCAAGAAAGAAAATGTGCTGGGGAAAAGGGTGAAACAAACACATAAGCAAAGTACACACATACTCACAAACACATGTGAACTCCAGAATAAGAAACTTGGCTTGGATTCCTGGTTCTACTACCAGGTACAAATGACCTCAGTCCTTCATTTTAAATATCTGTACGACAGGCACAGTGCCACCTGTTCTATCTATCTTTTGTGGGTTTGCGGATTCCTGCAAGGCAAGTAAAATGCTGTGCAAATAGAAGGTGCATGGTGGGGGTGACTCTCTGTGAATTGTCACCTCTTTATCTCCCAGCATAGCCCTATATTCAGTGGCTAGGATGGTAAAGATGATCATTTGGAGCATGTCCAATTGCCAAGCAATAAAAATGCAGCAAAACATGAACCCAACTAGTTTATAATTTGTAGACATTGGGGTAAGATAGATAAGAAGGTTGTGAAACTCAAATACTGGCCTTGGATTCAAGGGAATTTGTGCTGCACTTAGAGGCCTGTGTCTTTGAGGAGGCACCTGCTCTCCTTGCCTCAGTCTTCTCATAAGTACACCAACCCCAGAGGGTGATGGTGAGCATTCCATGGCTGTCAGCTTAGTCACCATGTCCCTACCTTCTCCCTATTGGTGTTCGTTGAGCAAACTCACGGAATGCTAAAGTGTGTGAATGTGCTCGGGGAGCTAGGGCAATGACACGTGATTGGGAGGGTTTGTGGGAAGAAAGGAAAACTGTGAAGTATTAAGCACTCACTCAGGCATTTGCAGTATTCATGTTACAGTTCACACATGGCTTGCAACACACTTTAAAACAGGCAGGAATGGCAAGGCTTATCGGCCCCATTATATAGATGCATAAAATAGGGCCTGGGATGCAGAGTCACCTGCCTGCAATCATAGAAGTTAGGAACTGATGAGCCACAGGCTCCTTCCCCTGAACTGGGAAGCCTGCAGTCAGGGAGATGTGGCAGCAGAGTGAAGGGCCTGGGACCAAGTTGTCCCCACTCATGGCGAGGGTTGAAGCCTTGATTACAAGCACAGCTTCAGGAGAGAGTCAGCCTGAGTCCAGTTTGGCTCCACCACTTCTTGGGCTGTATGATCTTGTCCAGGCCCCTTAACTTTCTGAGCCTCAGCCTCCTTACCCGTTCAATGGGGAAATGGTAGTTCCTCACAGAATTGCTCTAAGTCTAGATGAGCCAGGGCATGCAAAGTGCTCAGGACAGTGCCTGGCTTGGCGTAAACACTAAAGTGTAGCCACTCCTGTTACTTTGTCCCTTGTCCAGGACTCCACAGGCAGCCGGTCATTGAGAGTTCATTCAGTGACTAACCGGAGCATGGCCCTTTCCTAGCAGCACCTCCCCAAACAAGCTAGCAGTTTAGTAATCAGACAGTTTTAGTGGTTACTAAGCAAGGAGGTGGCTGGAGGATGGGGGATCCAAACAGCAGCATGTGTTTATCATTTGTGCTGCTCAGAGCTTCTGTTCACGAAGCAGCTCCTGCAAATGTCTTTGGACATGAATGAAAGCATATGGCAGGAGCAGCAGCAGCCTGTTTGCATCTTGGCAGTAGAGAATGAGGGAGGGGACCAGCCCTGGGAGGTTTCACTGCAAGAGGATAGTTATCCCTACTCCTTCCAAGAGGGCTACCGAGGAGGCTGACTTGACTATGTGCCCACATGGCCTCGTGGCGTTCTCACAGCAATCTCAGGGAGTGGGCCCTGCCGTTATCCCCATTGAAGAGAAAGGGAAGAGCTGTTCTGAGGACTCACAGCTATAAGTGGAAGGAGGAGGACCTGAACTACTCTAGAGCCTATGCCTTTCATCCTTATGCTAGATTTTGTCTCCTCAGCTCTTACCACATATTTTTCCAATTTGATCTTATCTGGTTCACCATGTACCTCCAGCAAATTCACAGGTTGAAGTCTTAAACCCCAGAGCCTTAGGATGTGCCCTTTCTTGGAAATCGGATCCTTACAGATATAATTAGCTAAGGCGAGGGGGCACTAGATTAGAAAGACCCCTAATGGCATATGACTGTGCCCTTGAAACAAGGGGAAATTTGGAGACAAACTCATGCAGACAGAGGGCGGATAATGCTTCTATAAGCCAAAGAACATCAAAGGGCCAGAAACCCCCCCAGAAACTGGGTCAAAGGCACAAGACAGATCCTCCTCCCTCAGCCCTCACAGGAACCAACGCTACAGACACTTTGATTTTGCACTTCTGGTCTTCCGACTGTGAGACAATAAATTTCTGTTGTTTAAAACATCCGATTTGAGGAACATTATTAGGGCAGTCCCAGGAAACTCATGCACAACTTCTCTGATAAATGGGGTGCTTTTTGTTCCCGCTTCCTAGGTGAGGGAAAGGAGGCGCAGAGGAATGAAGTGCTAGTGGCCAAATTGAAAAGAAGTAGGAGGGTTAAGAATCCAACGCGTGGGTCTCCTACTCAAATGCTTATCACGTCTGATTGGAGCTGCTTCTTCAATATGTGTCCTGCTGGCAGAGTGGCTTAGAGCTTATAAGAGTTCAACGCATGTGGACTCGGTTGCACAGTAACCATGAGGTCCTTTGCAGTAACAGGGGACGTGAGTGGCACCATTTCAGTGGAGGAAAGTGAGGCTGAGGGAGGAACGTGGGTATGCCTTGTACTTGTACAACCTCTGATTTAAATGTCTGTTCTAATGTTCAAGTGACCTTGGTCTGCAGCTCAGCTACTGCTCCTATCTAAGGTCCAGAGAAAAGGTCAGAATCTGTGATGAACACATCAGCACAGATACCTTGGAAAATATTGGAAACCGATTTTACTGCTGCCACCTTGCAAGTAAGACATATAGAGTGATTTCGACACTGACTTGGAAGGCCAACAGAAGTGAACAGGCATTTCCAGCCTTTGGAAGCAGCAGAATCCCACCTGGGACTTTAAAAAACATACCCAAGAGCAGCCTGCATCCACTGTCTCTGGCTCAGAAGGAAATCTAATTTTCTGAAATATTTTCAACCAAATGATAGGAGAGAAGGCAAGAGCAATCATTTTCTTCATAACAGAAATGTGTTCAGAGCTGAGCATCCAGACTGCTAACAAGGAGTGCTGAGCTGTGAATAAACCTAATCCTGCAGCTCAATGTGGTTTCTGGTGGAGATGAGGTTATCTACCGTGTTTCCCCGAAAATAAGATATCCTCCGAAAAGAAGACCTAGCACATGGAAAGATAAGACATCCCCTCAAAATAAGACCTAGCACAACTTTGGGAGAAAAAATTAATGTAAGACACTGTCTTATTTTAGGGGAAACAGGGTAGTTAAGGCTTGGATGGCAAATGCAGCACCAGGCTGGTGCCCTGAGGTCCCAGAAATGTCTTCTGCATGACACATGTCTGTTCTCCCTGCTTGCTGTCTTGCCTGAGGTCCTGACCCAAAAGACCTCAACTCTGGGGTGAGTGGAGGGGGAAGGGATGCATTTGCCATGCACTGAAAGAATAATAGCCGTCCAGCAACTTTTGTACATCTAATTCAGAGTTGGGGTCGTGGCAAGATTGGAGGATGTTGGGGGTGTTTCTGCAGAGGAGCCAACAGAATCTCTGTCTTTTGAGAGGAGAGCAAGGATTTTTTCAGGAGGACAAGGATGAGGAAGGCAAAATGGATGGAGATAACAGCATGAATCAAGGCCAGGAGGCAATAGCAGCTCCGGTTTCGGAAGAACCACAATGTTCCAATGGGGCTGAAATGATGGGTATAGCTGAGCAACTGGTGGTGACTTCCACCTTACTGTCTCCCCCCCCCCCCGCCCCCCCGCCCAATCAAGGCTTGCTCTCCCTGTATAAAGCCAGATGTATCTCTCTCTCTCTCTCTCTCTCTCTCTCTCTCTCTCTCTCTCTCTCTCTCTCTCTCTCTCTCTCTCTCTCTCTCTCCTCTCTCTCTCTCTCCTCAGGCTTTTGCCCAGGTAGTGACACAAGTCTAACTCAAAGCCCCTCCAACTCTCACAGTTTAGGCTGTACTCCCTGCTTGTGTCATTGTCTATTAGGGGTGTCGAACTCAATCAGAGAAGGGGCCAAAATCTAAAATCCAGCCTAAATCGCGGGCCGAATGGTTTACTGAACAGTCATAAACTGTCATTGTGATGGAAACACAGCGGAGTGCAGTGATGACAGCGCGGTGCGGGCCACATTGCAAGGCCTGGCGGGACGGATTTGGCCCGCGGGCCTTGTGTTTGACACAGCCTAGCTGTTCAATTCTGCCACTCTGGCTGCTCCTTGAGCTCAGACCAGGCCTTCTCACTTGCTACTGTGTCTTCAAAGTCCAGCCTCCGCCAATATCTGTTCAATTGCTGCTACCATAAACCATCACAAACTTGTAGCTTAACACAACACCAATGTGTTCTTTCACAGTTCTGCAGATCAGACACTTGAAATGGGTCGTGGGTCTAAAATCAAGGTGTGGGTGGGGCTGGTTCCTTCCCAGGCTCCAAGGGAGGGTCTGTTTCCTTGCCCTTTCCTGCATTCCTTGGCTGGTGGCCCTGCATCACGTCACCTTTCCTCCTCTGCATCCTCTGTCACATCACCGCTCTGACTCTGACTCTCCTGTCTCCCCCTTATAAGGACTTTGGTATTACATCTGGCTCACCGAAATAATCCACAGTAATCTCCTCATTTTATAGGCCTAAATTAATCACATTGGCAAGGTTCTTTTTTTCATATAAGGTGACATGTGCAAAGATTTCAGAGATTAGGATATGGGCATCTGGAGGGCCGCCATTCAGCCTCCCATATATGGAGAAGTGGTACCAGAGCTGTGCCTCAAATTTATCTGAGATGCTAGATAGATCAGAGCAGGGGTGAGGGCAGATGTGTCTCAGGGTTTGGGGGCATGATGGTGCTAATAGGTTTGACCTGCAGAAAAGACAGTGACTTGGGCATACTGAGATGGGAAAGTGTGTGTAGAAATTGGCACTGGGTGCATGGGCTGGGGTGGGGGGTGATTATGTTGAACTAAAAAATCTAGAATTCCACTCAAGAAAAAGGGTATATGCAGCAAAGGAAAAAAGAAACTAGGGACATAAAGCAAATATAGCCATCACTTCTGGACCCTCAGTTTCCTTGTCTGAAAACTGGGAGAATGGACCCAGCTGAGTAAATGGTTTTACAAGGCCATGTAGCTTGAATATTAGTGAGGACTGAGGCCAGGCACCTGGACTTTGCAAGCTGTACCTTCTCCCCAATCTCCCAAGTCCTCTTATCCCAACAATAAGCAGCGTCCCTCTCTTCCTCTGTCCTTCTGTCTTTCTGTATACAACAGCTTTATTAAGATATAATTGCATACCATGTAATTCACTCAATTTAAAGTATGCAATGCAATGATTTTTACTATATTCACAGAATTATGCAACAATCACCATCACTAGTTTTAGAACATTTTTATGCCTCCATAAGGAACAGTCTACCCATTAGCAGTCCCTTCCAATTTCTCCCCAATCCACACCCTCCCTTCCCTAGGCAACCACTAATCTGCTTTCCAAACAACCCTTCTCTGAACACTGCTCCTCTGGCCAGCTTCCAGGCCTTTGTTGCACTCAAGGCTAAAAGAGAGACTTATGCTGGCTGTCAGCCTGCCCTACACCTGCATTCCCTACCTGATCCTCTGCGTTCAGACTTCTGCCCTCAAACATTCTACTGAAAGCACCTTCTGGACAATTACCCTCAGGCCAAAGGCTGTTATTCTATGTACTTCCTGACCTGTCAGCAGCAGCCAACACTAAGACCTGTCAGATACCCACAAAGGCCCCCTCACCACTGACCTGTCTGTGCATGCCTCCTCTTTTGCCTGTTGTGTGAAGGGTGGAGGATGCTAGGGTTCTGGCCTTAATGCCCCTCCTTCTGCAGTAAAGAAGTTAATGCCCATGGCATGCACTGTCTTGGTCTGAATACCAGCTTTGCCATGTACCAGCTGGGTGACCTGTAGCAACTTACTTCACCTTACTATAAGTCCATTTCCTTATTTATTTATTTTTTGGAGGAATGAGGACATATATGTAATACCTTATATGTATTACATATATGTAATACCTTAATCAATAAAGAAAATTTTTAAAAAGTCAATTTCCTTATATGTGTCACAGCAGTACCCACCATGTGGGATATCGTGGGAAGAAAATGAGTTAATTAAGGGAAAGTGCCTGGAAAAAGTACTTGGCACATGCTATACTAAGTGTTTGCTAATATAATTAGTTTGCTTATTGTTTTGTTCAATGAGCTTATTCATTGTGTACTTCTTTCAACAACTTCTATGCATTAGATTTCCCTGGGGTTAAAATTTTCATTAAATGACATTATAAGCAGGGAATCTGGGTAAGTACAATTTCCCCAAAGCCTCATTTTTGTGACCTGTAAGATGGGGGTAATAGTAGCTAGGTCTTAGGGTTGTTGGAGCATATAAATGAGTTAATACATGCAAAACACATAGAGCAATGACTGACTCAGAGCACACCGTCTATAAATATCAGTAGTGGTAATAATTATCCAGCCCTTTTGTCTCATCTCAGTGACTGTGGCACTGAGATGAGAGAAAGATATGATAGAACATGCATCTCCACCTGTCCGTTCTATCATAAACTTAAACTCCCATCACAGCTCATCAACTTCTTCATGGCAGCTTGTAGCACTGTTAACTGAAATGGTATTGCTGACACCTCATTCTCACTCTCCCAGGTTGTAAGGCCATTGCTCATCCGTCTCTTATTTCTCCTTTGCCCTTTATTTCCAACTAGAGGCCCGGTGCATGAAATTCGTGCACAGGACGGAGGGGGGTGTCCCTCAGCCCAGCCTGCACCCTCTCCAATCTAGGACTCCTTGAGGGATGTCCGACTGCCTGTTTAGGCCTGATCCCACTGGACATTCCTCTCACAATCCAACTGCTCGCCTGCCTGCCTTCCTGATTGCCCCCAACCGCTTCTGCCTGCTAGCCTGATCATCCCCTAACCACTCCCATGCCAACCTGATTGATGTCTAAACTGCTCCCTGGCCAGCCTGTTTGCCCCCAACTTCCGTCCTCTGCAGGCCTGGTCACCCCTTTCTGCCCTCCCCTGCAGGGTTGATCGCCTCCAACTGCCCTTCCTTGCAGGCCTGGTCCCTCTCAACTGCCCTTCCCTGCTGGCATCTTGTGGTGGCCATCTTGTGTCCACATGGGGCAGGATCTTTGACCACATGGGGGCAGCCATCTTGTGTGTTGGAGTGATGGCCAATTCGCATATTACTCTTTTATTACATAGGATAGAGGCCTGGTTTGCCCTGAAGGGTGTCCTGGATCAGGGTGGGGGTTCCCTTGGGGCATGGGGCAGCCTGAGTGAGGGGCCTCTGGTGGTTTGCAGGCTGGCCACGCCTCCTGGTGACCCAAGCAGAGGCCCTGGTATCTGGAATTTATTTCCCTTCTACAATTGAAACTTTGTAGCCTGGAATAGAGCCAAGCCTCCTCCTTGCTCCGTGTCCACAGCCATTTCTGTTTTAATTTGTTTGCCTTCTATAATTGAAACTTTGTATCCTTGAGTGGAGGCCTAGGCCAGCAAGGGCAGGCGGAAAGCTTGGCTTCCTCTGTTGCCTGGGAAACCCAAGCCTCCCTCCTACTCTCTGTGGCTGTAGCCATCTTGGTTGGGTTTATTTGCATACTCGCTCTGATTGGCTGGTGGGTGTGGCTGGCGGTCGTGGCTTGTGGGTGTAGCAGAGTGATGATTAATTTGTATATTACTCTTTATTAGGTAGGATGACTCAGATTTGCATGTTCTCTCCCATTCTACTGCCCCACTTTAGTCAGGAACTTATCTAACAGTCATGTCTAAAATCTGCAGTGGGCTCCTGGCTAGACTAGCTGGCTCCAGTTTATTCTCCAAATCAACATGCATGTGATACAGCACACATTGCCTGCTTTTGGTGATTCTTTAGAAATATTCTCCCCTTCCCCAAATGTGTCTCAGAAGGATCCTTCAAATCTTTAAAGCAAGACTATGCCAGCCAGTTGCCTCCTGCCATCATTAAGTGGAATTTTCCATGGTTTCTCCTTGAGTATTTGCCTCTTAGTTTAGGTTTGAGCCTCTGTTTCATATGTTTAGCTTCAGCTTCTCTTCACTTCCCAGTCTGGTGTTGGAATTGAAGCTTGTAGCTTTTTAAAAAACTGACAATCACAAACCCACTCAGCCCTGTGTCTTGGATCACTGTTCCCTCCCTCTTGCTAGTTCATCTTCCTTTGATCAAGTAACCCTCTTGCGCCGATACAGATAAGGGTCACTTTCAAGCTCTACCTCACATTATTTTTCCTTTCATTCATTCCTTTAGACAGACTTATCTCTGTATGGGTTTTGGGATGGCATAGAATGAAAGACACACATAATTAAACCACAATTATTAACATGAAGGAAAAATGCAGTAGACACATAATGAGGGATTAGGGACACTTAAATGATGAACTACGTTTGGGCAATGAACTCCACTGCAGCCAAGGCAAAGAGAGATACACAGGGATGCGCATAATTAACATAATTTACTAAAAGGTAATCATGCCAGATTACTGTCAAGGCACATTTTCTCCTACCTTCCAACAGAAGGATGACATCATCTTAAAAACCAGCTCCAATGGAATATCTGCAGTGATAGGTACGTTTTTCCATCTCTGCACAGTTCAGCTGGGTAGCCACTAGCCACATGTGGCTTCTCACTATCTGAGAAGTGGCTAGTACAACTAAGGAACTGAATTTTTAATTTGACTTAATTTAAATGTAAATAGCAACTTGTGGTGGCTATTGGTACCATCATAGAGAGCACAGTCATAGACCTTTATATAAGCAATGTTGTAAAATGCTATAGATAATGCTTTTCATCGAAGATTTTAAAACTACCAAGATCTCTGTGCAACCCTCTATCAGTTTCGTAGGGCTCCTCTAAAGAAAAAATACCACAGACTGGGTGGCTTAAACTATAGAAATGCATTTTCTCACAGTTCTGGTGGCTAGATCAAGGGGCCAGCTGTGTTGATTTCATTCTGGGGTCTCTCTCCTGGGCTTGCAGATGGCCATCTTTTCACTGCGTGCTCACGTAGTCTTTCCTCTGGGCACACATCCCTGGTGCCTCTAGGTATCCTAATCTTCTCTTCTTATAAGCACACCAGTCAGCCTACCCCAAGGCCTCATTTGAACTTGATTACCTCTTAAAGGCCCTGTCTGCAAATACAATCATATTCTGACGTACAGGGGGTTAGGGCTTCAACATATGAATTTGAGGAGGATACTTTTAAGCTCATTACAGAGCCCTTTGTATACTATTAAATGGCAGATGGGAAAATACATTTTTAATCAGAGGCCACAGCTCTATAGCCCAGATGTGGATCTTTCTAGTGTCATACCTGGGACCAGATGGGTTTTAGGAACTGAGAGGATCATGTGTTATGCTTTGCTTAGGCCATGCTGTAACTGCAAGCCCCATACTCAGAATGTGACTCCAACTCCTCTGCTTGGCAGCGAAAGCCAATATTGGACTCCGCTGCCCAAAACCAATCTTATTTTTTCTCCTCCTGAGTCAGCAACCTCTGCTTTGCTTAGCTTAGACTTCTCAACCCCACCTACCCCATTCTCACTCCTACTTCTGTGGTCCATTTCCCTCCTGCTTGTAACACCTTGTTTTTTAACCTCAACATCATCCGAAGAAAATAAATCCTTCCCATCTAAAACAGGCTCCATCTCATTCTTGAAACAATCTCTGAACATTCATTTTTCCTTAACAGCATTCTCTCTCATTTCTGAATCCACTTGTACTTGAACCTAACACCCCAGGAACAAACCCTAAGTTATTCTTTGTTTTGTAATTGTCTCAAAAATGGAATCATAAACTCAAAGGTCAGGGGACACGTGGTCTACCCGTTCTATAGACCTGACATCCTAAAATAAACTTGACATCCTCCTAGCACAGTGGTTGGCAAACTCATTAGTCAACAGAGCCAAATATCAATAGTACAACAATTGAAATTTCTTTTGAGAGCCAAATTTTTTTAATTTAAACTTATTCTAACGCCACTTCTTTAAAATAGACTCACCCAGGACATGGTATTTTGTGGAAGAGCCACACTCAAGAGACCAAAGAGCTGCATATGGCTTGTGAGCCAAGGTTTGCCGACCACTGACCTAGCACATAGTAGGTATTCAGTGGTATCACTACTTCTTGGTTTACAATTGTAGTTTCATACCTTTCCCACCTCGGAACTCCTTGGAGAGATTAACTTTTTTCCAACTTAATGTACAGCTGCACATGTAATATTTGGAGGCAAATATGAGATGAATTGTATCCACTCTGCTTTGTGTATTAAATTTAAAGTAAAGTCAGAGGCAGATGGCTAAAAAGAAACCTGAATCATCTCTGATATTATTAAATCTAGTTTGAGAGCTCAGAGAGCCCAAGAAAATTTTCTTTGAATCCCTATGGGATTTATATTCCATAGATGAAATTATAGAGCCAGCCTGAAAAGCAATTTTGTGAAATCATTTATCAAAGGGGAGGTTGGGTGGGGGTGAGGGTGCGGAGGAGAAATGATTATAGTCCTCCTTCTGAGGTTCCCAAGTAATAAGCATGCTCTGCTCTCTTCAAGCCCAGAAGAGCTGCGTGGGCTTGATAAATAGCTGAGTTTGGCCCAACTGGAGCTCTCAACAGATGTCTGTAAATATCGCAGAAAAGAGCCTCAGAAAGTTGGTGGGTGTTGTGATTAGTGCCTGTGGATGTTTTTGTTGGCAAACATGCAGCAGCCGTCTGTCTCCCCTCTAAGGATGACTAGCTTGCTATGGGCACTTACACTTCCTTTGTTTTCCTGATGACTGTCTTAACCAATATGACTCTTTTAAAGACAGTGATTCTCAACTAGGGGCAATTTTGACAATGTCTGAAGATATTTTTTATTTCACAGATACTGGCATCCTAGTGGGTAGAGGCCAGAGATGCTGCTAAACATGTTACAATGCACCAGGCAGCTTCCCTACCCCACCCAACCTCCTGCCACCGCCAAAAGATCATTTAGCAAAATGTCAACTGTGTCCAAGTTGTCTTACATTAACATCTTATTTTAGGACCACCCTGCACCCTGGCCTGCACCCTCTCACAGTCCGGGACCCCTCGCTCCTTACCGGCCGCCTGCTCATTGCTCCTTACCGCTTGTCCGCTGCTTCTTGGCACTGCTGTAGAGGCGGGAGAAGCTCCCACCATGGCCTCTGTGCTCGCCAGCCATGAGCCTGGCTTCTGGCTGAGCAGTGCTCCCCCTGTGAGAATGCACTGACCACCAGGGGGCAGCTCCTGCATCGAGCGTCTGCCCCCTGGTGGTCAGTGTGCATTATGGCAACCGGTCATTCTGGTCATTCCATCATAATCAATCATTGCTTAGGTTTTTATTATATAGATAGCTTGTACTATCATTCATCCATTCAAAAATGTTTATTGTTAAACATGGAAAATCTCTAAGTAGCCATATTTTTGTGTGTTGGTGGATTCATTAATTTGTTCATATAATACAAGTTTACTATTATCTACTTTGTTCCAGGTCCTGGGGTCTTAAGCAGCATAGTCAGGGTCTCTCCTCATCTAGGGTTTATATTCTAGTGGAAGGGAGACATGAATCTAAATAAGTTGACAAATAAGGGAACAGGATCATTTCAAATAGTGATGAATACAATGGAAGCTATCATACAAGGTAAAGGGAGAGAGGATGACCCAGGCAGGGTTGGCTGTGCGGGATGCTGCTTTCAGGAGGGCGGTTTGGGAAAGCCTCACTAGGTAGGTCTCACTGAAGCTGAAACATAATGATGGGAAGGAAGCTCTGAAAATCTGGGGGAGGAATGTTCAAAAGAAAGGAAGTAACAGGTTCAACAGTGCAAGGCAGAAAGGCTTGAGTGGGCTCAAGCACCAGGAACATAAAAGCCACTGAAGATTGGATGTAGGAGGCAAGGTGGACAGTATGAAGTTGATGAGAGATCTGGATTTTAGACAGTTAGGGCTGTACAGACCTGGATTCCAGGTGCCATGGGAAGCCATGGAGGATTTTAAAGCAGGATGGACATGATCTAACTTAGGTAGTGATAAGTTCACTGATGTTGCTGGGTACAGAATGCCCTATACAGGGGCAAGATGGAAGTGTGGGGGTGGGACTGATCAGGAGTTCCTTATAAGATTAGTCCAGCTTAGGCTACATGGGGGGCCATCAGTGAAGATGAAAGGAAGTGCATGAATTTGGAAGCACTTGCAGTAAAGTCCTGGAGTTATGTGATCCATTATTCAGTCAGCTATCAACCTCAGCTTTCCCATCTCTATTTGGTGTGGGTCCTGAGAAGCTTTGCTCTGCATCCTTGGTCAACCCAGCTCTTGAGCCAATCCTGACCTAGCTCCAGCATGCATGGAGCTGCACATTCCCCTAGCTGCCTTACCTACCTTAATGAGAGCTGAGTTTAGTCTGGTGCCCCCTTCCCACTTCTGAGCTGAATTGAGATCTCCTTTGAATATCATCAGACTTCTGCAGTTGGAGCCTAATAATTTTTACTTCTTCCCTTGGGATCATGTTGTAACACCTCCTAACCCTGTCATTTAGTGGCCTCCCATGGGGCTTAGAGTAAGATCTAGATTTCCCTGTGGCCCCTGATGCCCTATTCATCCAGGCTCTCCTTAAGCCATTCCTTCCTTTGGTCACATCAATACATGAAACTGTTCCCTGGAATCCATCATGATCTTTCTTTCTTTGTCCCTCTGCCTTGCATGCTCTTCTGTTTTTTTGTTGTTTGTTTGTTTTTTTTTTGTTTTGTTTTGTTTTTTTTTGCCTCTTTCATATCCTAAGACATCTAATCTTTCTTCTCTAAAGTCATTCTACAGCATACATTCTCAGTGGGAGTGACCCCATCCCCAAAGGGGTAAAAAATTGGTTCAAATCTTATTCTTTTAAAGTATAAAGCACAGATGTACATATAGGACATAGATAGATAGATAGATAGATAGATAGATAGATAGATAGATAAGTAGAGAAGTAGATAAATAAATATAGGGCACGTAGTAGTTATTCAATACATATTTGATAATCAGTTACCATTATGACCAGTATTGATTTCAAGTATCAGAAAAGGAATCATTGGGCCAATAGGAATCCTCTCAGATTTCAACCTCTGCTTAAATGCTACCAGTTTTGTTGGGTCTCTTTTGGACACTGGGTCTAAGTTTAAGCCACCTTTTTTGTCCCATGGTCAAGTTAATCTCTTATCTCTGGTCTTCACTATTTCTAGTTTTCTCTCATTCCTGACCACTGAGAATCTGGTAATGGTTTCATCCAGCTGTACTCTATAGCATTAAGATATCATAATGAATACCATATGGATTGAAATAAATATGTTTTCAAGAAAAACACAATGATAGGCTAACAATCTTGGAAATTACACAGCAGAAGGAATGAACAATTATCTGATTTGATTTAGCAATAAAATTAATCATAGTGAGCATCTGTAATAGAAAAAAGACAGGAAGGAAGCAAACCTAATGTTAATAATGTTATCCATTTCTTGACTTGAAGTTATTTCATTTTCTCCTAATGCTTTTGGCTAATTTAGGAGTTTTCTACAACAAGCATGTGTGTCTTTTATCATAAGAAACAAGGGTTTTGGTGGTTGGGTGTTTTAAGACTATTCACAATACTGCAGGATCAGAGAGGTATCGTGGTGCATACCAGGACCAGTCCTATTTAATTATACAATGATCCCTATAAAGGGTTTCAGAGTGATTCTGTGTTTAGGGAAGCCATAGGATTTGGCCGGCCTCTTCCATTAGGCAAATAGCACCAGCCTTCTTACCAGGAGGATACCCACTCTCTGTACCACAGAGTTTTGCGTTTGTTAACTTTTCAAAGGTGACCATGACTCCCAAAAGTATAAAAAAATGTACTACAAGGTACTTCCCGATGCAAACTATAAAAATAAACAAAAAAACATACATATTCCCATATATTTTAAAACATTCCTCTGTGGCTTCATTGCTCTCTGAAGCCAAGGTTATGAAATCCTGACTTAAGAAAATTTCTTAGTAAAATGCCTCTGGAAACCTAGGCCACATTTCTCCATTTTATCCTCACAGGTAACTGCTGTAACTGGCTCTCCAAATATCTCAAACTTTCCTTTTCCTGAAAGACCTTCTAGACCTTACCTCCTCCTAGCTCATTTCACCTGAACCCAAACAACCAGCCATACTCCAATATCTGTAAAGATAACGTTAGGGGTTCTTAATTTTTTCATGATCAAGGAATGGTTTTAAAATACTGGAGCTTTGGGTAGATCAATTAATGAAAACAGTCCAACAGTAGATCCAATAATTTAATCAATAATTGCAATGCCTTATTGTGACAGCTAACAACATCTCATAAGGGCCCCAAGCATCAGGCTTAGCACACAAATCATTTCAATTCTGAGCTGTGATCTTCTTGGTCTTTTATATACCCACAAGGTGAATATAAATGATGTTGCAACAAAATACATGCTCTCTTGTACATAAGATGAATCATATATATAAATTAAAATTTGGTGGCTTACCTGGAAAGGTTTATGGTACAAATAGTATGGTGAGGCAAGTGATTTAAGAACCACTAGGGGGAAGAGAGGACTGAAGATGGCAGTGTTGTAGGTGGATGTTACACTCAAATTACAACTAAAATTAACCACTAAAATATAGATAGAGCAAGCAACCTGAGTAAACAGCTGAAGACTAGCTGGAGAATAGTTTTAGCCACAATAAGATTAGTAGGAAGAGCAGAGACGCAAAAAGGGCTGGCCCCCACTCCTTCAGGCAGCAGCTACTAGTAAGATTCTGGACGGACATCTCAGCTGCAGGGGGTTCCCCCTAAGAAGTGTGAGGTCTAAACCCCAAGTGAGGCTTCCCAGACCAGAGAATCAGAACGAGGAAGAGATGCACACATAATATCTGGCTGTGAAAACCAGCAAGGGTCCTTAGCTGGTTTTGCTAAGTAGATAGGGTGTCAGCCTGTGACTGTAGGGTCCCGAGTTCGTTTCCGGTCAAGGGCACATGCCGGGTTGCAGACTCGATCCCTATGGGGGCATGCAGGAGGCTGCCAATCAATGATTCTCAACATTGATGTTTCTATCTTTCTCCCTCTCCCTTCCTCTCTGAAAGCAATAAAAGTATATAACAGTCTTAAAAAAAAAAAAAAAAAAAAAAAAAAAAGAAGAAGAAGAAGAGAAGAGAAAATCAAATCAAATCAGGGATTCTGTCCACCCAAGAGAGAGAGAGTCTACTATAGACACAGGTGCCCTTTTAAAGGGCCAGTGCACAAAAAAATTTCATTTGCAGCTACTCATCCTGGGCTCCAGTGGAGGGAGGGCAGAGCAGACTAGAGTAGTGTAAGAAGAGACTAGAGTTTGTGGCTCTGGGGAGAGAGCTGAAGGGACAGCCACCAAGATCCCTATGCTGAGACCCTCTTCCACACCACAGATGCCATCTTTTGGGGGAGGAGCACTACCCTCCTTAGGGCATCAGCTTGCAGAAAAGCAATTACCCCATCCTCTGGATTCCCTCTTGTCCCAGCCTCTGGAGCTTGTGCCCTGCTGAGGAGTCAGCTGCTTGGGCAGGGGTGTACAGGTGAGGGCACCCAGAAGGGTTGGTGATTGAGTTATGTGGCTTTGCGGTGGGGCCATCCCCACCACATTCCTGTGAACCTGACTGGCACCTCTCTCTCAGAGGAGATCCATTATCTCCACTCTCCAGACCTTGGCAGCCCCACCCTATCGAGTCCTGGTAGTTCTGGTCTGCTGAGATCTGGGCAGAAAAATGAAACTGCCTTATGACTCAGAGATTCCACTTCTGGGAATATTTCCAACTAAATCCGAAACACTAGTTCAAAAGAGTATATGACCCCTATGTTCACTGCAGTGTTATTTACAATAGGCAAAATTTAGAAGTCGTCCCAGGTTACAACTAATGGGCCCATTAGTTGATGAGTGGATAAAAAAGATGTGGTACATTTACACAATGGAATACTACTCAGCTGTAAAAAGGAAAACACTCTTACCTTTTGTGACAGCATGGATGGACCTGGAGAGTATTATGCTAAGTAAAATAAGCCAGGCATAGAAAGACAACTACCATATGATTTCACTTATGAAATCTAATGAACAAAATAAACTAGCAAACAAAATAGAAACAGACTCATAGATACAGAGAACAGATTGACAGCTGTCAGAGGGGGTTGAATTTGGAAGGCTGGGTGAAAAAGGTGAGGAGATTAAGCAAAAAGAAAAAACCTCATAGACACAAACAGTATGATGATTACCAGAGGGAAAGGTGGGGGGGAGTAGGAGAGCATAAAAAAGAGATAAATGGTAATGAAAGAAGACTTGAGTTGGAGTGGTGAAAATTCAACACAGAATGATATGTTATAGAATTGTACACATGAAACATGTATAATTTTTTAAACCAATGTCAACCTAATAAATACAATTAAAAAAAGAAAGAACCACTAGAGAATTTAAAATATATATCTCTATATATATTTTTATATTCAAAGCACCATACTGTGGGACAATGACTTTAGGACTATTATTTAAAACAAACAAACCTGGAGAAAAATTATTTAGTGAAAAAAAAAAAAAGTATTTGGTTGCCCAAACCTGCCTGGACTAAAAAGAGACTATTTGCTGAGGGAAAACACCATTCTTACCTCCTCCAGGGCCCACAGGGAGTCCACGGTGGGCTTGATCTTCTTCTGGGTGTAGAGCCCTAGGAGTTTGTCCACCACTCCTCGAATGAGGCCTGCGCGGCCCTGTTTGAAGAGCAGATTTAAAAGGGAAAACCCTGCGATGACTTTGTTCTCTTCATATAGCTTGATGGGGTTCACTTTCTCCACCTGCCACCACTGGAAAGAGAGAGGTGCCAGGTTACAAAGACTCATTCTCAGCAAAACGGGGCTGCAGTGGGTCCGGTTCTAGCTAAGAGGTAGATCTGGTTGGTGTGTGTGTTTTTTCTTTAATTTATCTTTATTGTTGAAAGTATTACAGATGTTCCCTTTTTTCCTCATTGACTCCCTTCCACACACACCCCACCCCAGGTCTTCACCACACTCTTGTCTGTGTTACTCTTGTCTGTGTCCATGGGTTATGCACATACGCATATAAGTTCTTTGGTTAATCTCTCACCACCCACCCGCAACTACCCCACCTTCTCCTTGAGATTCATCTGTCTGCTCAAGACTCCTATGTCTCTGGATCTATTTTGTTCATGAGATTATTTTGTTCATAAGATTCCACATGTGAGGTTGTTGGGTTTTTGTAGTTTTTTTTTAACATCTATCTGGTGAATGTGTGGAGAACTACAGACAGTGGTGCTTATGAGAAGAGCCCAGAATCAAGGTGGGAGAGAGCCCTTTGAAATCAGCCACTAGGCCATGTGCAGCTGGAATGTGAAGGAATATGGCCAGGATTACTAGCTCTGGAATTGAATCCTGGCTATGCAGCTTGCTCCCTGTTATTCTCCATGCTTCATTTTCCTCAGCTACATACAGTGGCAGGGTATTGCCTCTGATGTTCCCTGGGAGAATTCAGTGTAAAGCACTTGGCTTTGTGAATGGTGGTGGTGGTAAGGGGTTGTTGAAGGGCGGGGTTGATGAAGGGAGTGAGGAGGCATAAAGGTTTACAAAGTGTGCTGGGGGACAAAGTAGGAGTGATGACATTGACTGCAGATGCAGCTTTCCTGGGGGAGTAATGAGTAGGCTGGAGGGGTGATTGGAAATGCATCAGATAAGGAAGAGTAAGAAAGTGTCATACAGGAAGAAAGAACAGTGGACTGAGGGATAAAACATAGTGCTGAGACTAAGACAGTAGCCCTCAACTATGGGCAATTTTGCCCCTGAGGGGACACTGGTAATGTTTAGGGACATTTTTATTGTGATGACTGAATCTAACTGTCCTCCAGTGTATAGATGCCAGGGATGTTGCTAAACATCCTACATGCACAGGACAGCACCTTGCAACAAGGAATTGTTCACCCCAAAAATGTCAATAGCACTAAAGGTGAGAAACCCTGGCTTAAAGTCCTTTGTGGGAATACACATAACTGGCAAATACGGCTGCCTATCTCCCAATCAGACATGAAAATAAGCAAGCCACCCATTAAACTACAGGAATGGTTATCCAACTGCTTTGTTTTGATTTAATTGTGTTTCCTTTGGTGTCAGTTTAAATTTAGAAGTTCAACTTCCAGTTTCTGAGGATTCTGAGAAATGAGATGGTTACACTCAGTTTAATATGGAAGACAAAGAGGAATGTGGTGGGCACTTATGAGCATTTATAATATCTGTGTTATAGCTCTATTTATTTACATTCTGCCTCTTTCCAGGATTGAAGAGGCTCAAAAAAGTAAAAGGTCTGATTTTTTTAAGTGAAAAAATCATATTGTTAGGAAAATAAGTGTGAGAAAGACAAGCTTACATAAGGATAAGGTTCATGCATAAAATTCGTTACCAAAGTACATTCCCGGGGGCTTGAGGGCCAGCTCCAGGAGAGCCATTTATTTCCATGGGTTAATTATCAAGAAAAAGCAAAAGACATCATTTATTGTATGACTTGATTTTCACTACATCTGCAATGCCTCAATAAATATTTGTGAAATGAATCCTTGCTGATTCTACAATAGCTGTACAGTTATGGTTGAATGCTAGAGCCAAATGCCTGGTTTCAAATCCGGGTTCCTCTACCTATTAGTTGTGTAACCTTAAGCAAGTCACTTAACCTCTCTGTGAGTAGTTTCCTTGTGGTTCCTCATGGGATCATCTTGAGGAGTAAATGTGTTAATACATACAAAGTATTAGGTACTCCATAAATATGAACTAGCTTTATTATCACTGAATGTTGGAAGGAATGGATCTGATTGAGTGAACAGGAATTCTGAATTTGGAGTCAGACTGCTCTGTCAATGCTAAGTTCACCTATTATTAGCATCATCATTATGGTCTGAAAGCAAATGGCATGCTTGACAAAGAGTGTGCACAAGCTCTGTGTGAGTTCTAAGATAGAATGTAATTAAGATAGCTGATTGAAAAATTCTGGTGTGATTACAAACATGCTTTCATTTCCAAGCCTCTCCTGAATATATAGAACAAAAATCCTTTCTAGAATCTTCCAGAACAAAGGTTATCATTCCACTCCTTGGCATGCCCTATTTTCAGTTTGCTTCTAACTGACCAATTGACATTGTGCCAGGCCTCTGAAAGGAAAACCTTTATTCCTGACCTCCAGCTAGTAG
This sequence comes from Pipistrellus kuhlii, assembly GCF_014108245.1. Taxonomy (NCBI): domain Eukaryota; kingdom Metazoa; phylum Chordata; class Mammalia; order Chiroptera; family Vespertilionidae; genus Pipistrellus; species Pipistrellus kuhlii. The sequence goes on from NW_023425482.1 coordinate 13,585,547, forward strand.
TGTTCTGATAATTGCCTCCTTTGGTTTGGGCAGGAAAATGTCAACCTGCATCCTGGCTGTGTTTTTGTGTGCGCCTTCATCAAACCTGGGTACCCTGCAATTATTTCATTAAAATCGTGTGCTGTGATTGTGCATTTGGGAAGAAAGAGAAAACACTTATTACAATTGTATGTAATTTGGGACCGATTTGGTTACCCTCAGCAGGCTGTCAGCATCACGGTAATTACTGCCAAAGCAACAAAGCAGCTGTGAGTGACACAAAGCCTGTCTCCAGGGGACATGCTCCAGACACATCCTCCATTAGACTCTTCCTGCTCCCTGTTTATTCTGTAGCTGAAATTTAAAGTTCAAATGAAAACAGAGACCCTTTAATTCTCATTTCATGGGGCAGGAAGTAGTAACCATTCTAGAATCAGGGCATGTTGGGGATGAAACCTCTGGCAGCCAATGTTGCCACTTAAATGGCATATGAATACTCTGTAGCCCTACTTAGAATGAGTTTAAACCCTTTACCAAGCTTTGCCTGACCATCTATTCAAAATGTCTCTAGCTTGCCCTGTTGCTTTCTATTTCAGCACCTGCTTTTCATTTCTTCGGAGCTTTTATGACCATTTACAATCATGTTATTGGTATGTTTTACTTATTTCAGTTGTTTTTCTCATGAGAATCGCAAGGGCCTCAGATGCCCTTATCTCACTCGATGTTATACCCAGTGTCTGGCTCAGAACCAGAAATAGCAGGTGCTCAGAAGATGCTTGCAAAGTAAGGGAAACAAAATAAGGGAAATTCACAGGAACTGGGAGTAGAGAAGACAAAAGCAAGCTCTTTTGAGAAGCAGCAACCCCCTGTTGTCCGGGAAAGTCACCAAGTGTAGCTCTAGATGGGAATTGTAGGCCCAGTAGGAGCACAATGGGGTGAATGCCCAGGGATATGGCTTTTCCACTGCGGCAGAGTAACCACTGTATTCAGATCATGCTTATCTAAGTCAATGGCTAATAAACTAGCTCAAAAGGATCCCATTTGTATCTCCAACTTGTAAAATTAGGATTCAGAGACATCTCAAGTACCAACAGAAACCTGGTCAGAAAGTTCATTTGGTTTCCACGAAGCAAATAAAATGCACTACTAGTTTCTTTTCAGCCAATGATGTAAAATATTAACACATAAGCAATCTCTATAGAAATCAAAACAAAGCTTTTGAAGTTTCATACACATGCCCCACCCCCTCTGCTGACTTGTTTACACAAAAGCAGCCCAAGTCACAGTCCCGCCCACGTGTAGTGAGCAAGGTGGGAATTCAGGCTGCACTGAAGACGAACAATGTAGGTGAAGAGCAAAAAAGATTTAGGTTATGAGGTCAATGTCCTTAGATGTGAGAGCTCACAGCATGCAAACCACCACACCACTGTCGTACATTAGCGGTGCTTGGGTACTTACTGATTTTGCAAAGCTAAAGAAGCTCTTGGTCTCTCCAGTCACCATGTTGGATGAACCTGAAAATGGGAGATTCCCAAAATCACTGCTAATGAAAATCACCATCCCTTGTTATACATGAAAGAATGGCAGTTGTTCATCCCAGAACTGTCAGGAGCTTGAGTCCGCCTGGGGAAATGGGGTAATGGGAGGGGTGGGCGGTGACAAGGTGCCTTGATTTGAACCAAGTTACACTGGATCAAAGAGGAAGTAGCATCTCTCAAGGTGACCATGTCATTACTTTGGAAATTTGGGCATGTGCTTTCAGCTAACATTCTAACAAAACGATGAATTGCTGAAATGTCTGGTTGGTTTTCATTCTTTGAGACTGAGAAATGGACTCCTTTGTGGCTCGAAGTTGGCTCCTCAGCAAGTTAGGGGCTTGGGGCTTTACCTTGGGCGGGCACATAGGGGTAGGAAGAGACCGGCTGAGCTAGAATTTAGGTGGATGGAAAAACTGTCCCACAAAGGAGCAAGTTCAGAAGCCACGGAAATAGTGTGGCCAATGCCTTAGCTCCAGAGAGGTCTAGGCAAAAATGTAAAAAAACCACTTGAGTTACCGTATTTTTCAGACCATAAGACGCACTTTTTTCCCCCCAGAAGTGGGGGGAAAAAGTCCCTGCGTCTTATGGTCCAAATATAGCCTACACATATACTTTAAAAAAAAAGTTTTTTTACTTGCCCGGCTCTGTGTGGTCTGTGTGTGCTTGCCCGGCTCTAAAATGGTTCTAAATGCTGCTGTTTACTTTACAGGGTTGATTACATGTGTTTATGACTGTGATGTTGGGTTTTAATGCACATAAAATATTTTAGGACACTATTTGTTTCAGAATCTTTTTTTCTTCATTTCCCTTCTCTAAAAACTGGTGCGTCTTATGGTCCGGAGTGTCTTATGGTCCGAAAAATACGGTAATTGGTATGAGAAACTGAGCTTTGCAAATTGGAATTAGCACTTTTAGAGGGAAGACAAGAGGTGAAGTTGGGGAAGATTCCCTAGGATGCTCTTCCAGAGAAAAGACGGCTGTGAGTTCCCAGAAGGGGTAGATGAGAGAACTCGTACAAGTTCAGATATCATATTGGGGCCTTTTCAAGGAGTTTTCTCTCTTGTCCCCATAGAAATGAGAGTAAATTCTTCTCAGTGAACTGTTATTAATGAAAAAACAATATATGTTTTAAACTTAACTATTTGGCCTGATTAAACTGGTTGGCAGCTAGTTAATCACTGCTTCTAATTTTATGTGGTGACTACCACCAAGCATCATGGTACTAGGCTTCAACTACTTAGTAATCAAGTAGTCAATTTAATAAGTTAGACACTACAATACAATTCAGTTGTATTCCATGAAATTTATGAAACTGGGGCAAAAATAGAGTTGGTAAATAAGTAAAAGATGCAAAAACAGTCCATCTGCATTTGACTCACATTTTAGTCACACCATGTGAGTCATACCCATATCCCTACATTGTGCTTTGATTCTCAGTGCTTCTCTTATCAATAGTAATAATTTAAAAATTTCATGTCCACCTCCAAGAGCTTTTAAATATGTGGATACTATTGAAAATACCAAAATACACCAGCAATGGAAAACCTATTCCCTCTCTTACATAATGACTGCATGACAACAAAAAGATGCTTGCATATTTATACCTGTTGATTATCTCTTTTATAAGTGTCTCAGCTAATAGCAAGGAAACTGTATTTTTTCTAAGTTATACAGAACTAAGGCTCAATTTTCTGATGTACATAAAGGGCACAGAAGTACCAAAAATTTCAACTGTTGGTTAACCCAATATCATTTGTCTTTGGAACATAACAGCTGGATTCAGATATACTTTTCTGACTTTGTGGAGACTAATATTTAAATTGCTTTGAAAGAAGAGAAGAAGAGAGGAGGGGCTCTGGGGGTCTCACTCTTGCTAGAGAAAACCTGCTCCCTGTTGTCTTTCATAAATCCTCCCAAACACAAGATGCTGAAGCAGGTCTGTTCCCCATCTACCCAGGGCTTCTATCTTGATTGGGACATACAAAGGTAGTTTAGACAAAGGATAGTCTGTTGTTTGATTTCTTTTTGTAGCTTCATCTCTAATACTGAAGAACTGCCTTTAAAACCCCGATATAACAGCCACTCCTCCATCCTACTGTGGGTCCTTTCTTGGTTTCCCACCTGTGCCACTTTCTGTGAGTCAAGTCCCATTTCAGTGACTACATTGGTTTGGCTTGGCTTGATCTCTTTTGGAATAAGAAGTACTCCTGGGAGAAACAGGGCATATGTCACTTTTATCACTGAAAACAACTAATGCCAACAGCAATATTTTGGGACACATCAAAAAAGTAAACACCCCAACCGCATTGCCCTAACAGCAACACATTTCATTTTTTAGAGCCTTTGTCTGTAAGCACCTGAGCAGTGTTTGGCGAGCATGTCCCCCACTACTGTTCAGCACTCACCATATAAAATGTAGGTTCCCAAGGGTTTGAGAAGGCTGAGACCTTTTCCGGTGTTGTCCCCACAGAGGCAATCCAAAACAATGTCCACTCCTTCCGCAGAGATTCTGAATGGCGAGAACACAAAGGACAGTACCGTAACCAGTCAGGGACCAAACTGTCAATCCCTTTCCCTTCCTGTGTCATACGGATTACTCCCAGAATCAGGAAGATTAAGAGCTCTTGGGAATAGCAGTAAATAAGGCAGAAACCCCAGAGATGCATTTATCCTCCTAAGTCCAGCTATGCAATTTCGTAAAACTGGAGAGAGCCTAGAATCTGGCTGGTGGCTGATACAGAAAACCAACCTGGGCTAGAGAACGAGCATGAACATCACAGTCAGACAGTCTACATTGTATCGAGCTGCCTCCCTCAGCTTTTCTGGGCCTTAGCTTTCTCCTTTGTAAAGTGGAGCTGGCATGTGGTAAAAATAAAATGAGGTGACCAATGAAATGTTCGGTCCATTGCCAGCCACATAACGATCACCCCATAAATCAGTCAGTCAACAATTCATATTTGTGGACCTTAAGTTATGTGCCATGCTCTGTCCAAGGTGCTGGAGATAGAGTGGTGAACAAAACCATGTTCTCTGTCTTCCTGGGGCTTCTGGTCTCAGGGGAATTGGCTTTCTTCCCTCTCCCCCTCTCTCTTCAGTGAAATTATAAAAATCAGGTTAATTTAATTTGCAAATTTCCATTTGTCCAATCCCCAGGTTCAATCAAAAATATAGTCTTAGAGGAAGAGAATTAAAAGGAGAGGATCTTCCTATAGCGGTAGGGAGAATCCACCATTTGTACTCTGTTAGGCAGTACTCTATTACCCTGTTTCCCCGAAAATAAGACAGTGCCTTATATTAATTTTTTTCTCCCAAAGTTGCGCTAGGTCTTATTTTCAGGGGATGTCTTATCTTTCTATGCGCTAGGTCTTATTTTCGAAGGATGTCTTATTTTCAGGGAAACACGGTAGGAAGAAGATCCCTTCTTCCATTCATTTATTTATACCTTCACAGATTCACTCACTCACACATGCATTTAACAAACATCTACTGGGCTTCCACCAATATAAGATATTATGCAGGAGGGAACTCTGAAGATGGTAGGAAAAATACTTATGCTCACAAAGCGTCCAATTGTGGCTGGGCCCTGCTCTGCTCAGAAAATAGTGTTCCCTCAGATGTGTGAGTTTTGCATGATTGCCTTGTTTTCACACACGGTTAAGTTTTTCAGTCACCACCCTCACCCCCAGCAAAATTTAGGCACTGCAGGACATGTCAACAGCTGTGTCCATAATGTCACTAACTAGGAAATTTCATGGGCATCGCTTGAGTTCAGACATTATGGACAGCCAAGCCTTAATGTGCAAATGCCATTCAAAACCCTCAGCCTAAAAATCCATCCCATGACAAAGGCTTATCCAAAATTATCAGTTTTGCTTCAGCCTAATATAGCTTTTATCTACCCAGATGTGTTCTTTTAAGTCCCATCCCTAAGTTCAGATCGAGGGCATTAGGCCAGTGGATCAAAAACGAAAGTGTGCATGGCAATCTCCCAGAGGGCTCATTAAAGCACAAATTGTAACGTGTCATAAGGTGTCCACCCCTTTTCCTTCTAGCTCCAGTTGCTCTGGGGTGGGGCCCAAGGATTTGCATTTCTAAAAGTTCCAAGGAGATGCTGATGGTGCTGATTCTACCACTACCCTTTGAGGACTTGTGGTCTAAGCTACCTGGGTTTCCCCGAAAATAAGACCTAGCGCATGGAAAGATAAGATATCCCCTGAAAATAAGACCTAGTGCAACTTTGGGAGAAAAAAAGTTAATATAAGACACTGTCTTATTTTCGGGGAAACAGGGTAGTTACTCAAGAACCACGCCAGCAATTGGTAAATTAGTAATTAATTTGCTCATTAATTACTGTATTAATTATTAGCACTGGCACTGCACTAGGCACTGGGGGATATACAGGTGAGCACAAACAGATTTGATTTCTCCCCTTTTGGAGCTTACACTGGGCAGACAGTAACCAATAATTACACAAATAAAATTAAATGGAAACAGAATGGGCCTAGTGTCATAAAGGCATTATGAGACCATTTAAATTGTGAGTTTGCTCAATCAGGGCTGCCAGAAAAGAGGTCACTTGGGAAGTGATGAGTGGAGGGTGAAGGAGTTAGCTGAGTAAACAATGCTGGAAATAGTGTTCCAGGCCAAGGGAACAATATGTGCAAATGCCCCGTGATAGAGGAGCCTGATGAGCAGAAAGTCAGAGAAGCATCGAGAGTGAGGGCGAGTAGAGACAATGAGAGGGAGCTTGCTGTAATGTGAGGCTGGAGGGACAGGAAGGAGGTGAAGCACACAGATTGTTGGTGAGCTCTGAGCTGGTGCCTCACACCTGGTGATCAGGTCTCCACCTTACATCCTGGGATGAGTAACTATGCTTCTATCTTCCTCAACCCCACCAGGCCCATTTCCTGCCAAGTTTGCTTGTTCCCCTGGCAGTAAGATCCTGCTCTGCTTCTAGCCAGCCCTCCTGGGCCATCAGATCCTCCCTGCGAACTCAATTTTCCCAAGACCGCTCTCTTTGCCTGCAGAATGGCTGTGCTCAGGAGCAGCATCCCAAATGCCCCTGATGGACCTGCCCAGCCCTGAGTCCTCACTTCCTGGGTGATGCTTCTCACATCTATATTTTACTCGCAGATCCACTTTTCCTCCCACATCCTGCCAATCAATCTTCCTGTATTAGCTGCCCCACAGAGGCCTATTGCTCTATCCCCTGGACTCTGGTAAGGGGTGACCTATGAACTCCTGCCCACTTTCCCAACCTTACATGACACTAATTTTTCAAGGCCTCCTAACCTTCTGGCTATCCCTAAAATCCCTACCTCGAGGCCTCTGCATGTGCTGTAATCTCTACCTGAACACCTTCTCCCCAGCTCTCCTTAGAAGTGGCCCCTTCCTTCTTATCCTTTAGGCCTTACTCACATGTGGCTCACCGGAGAAGCTGTAACTAATCACCCCACTCCACCCCCAAATTATCTCTACTTTAGCTCCCTTTATGCTTTAGTGTCCACAAGGGATACTTCTTAGTATCTACTGTGGGCTGTAATTATTTTATTTGTTTACTTATTCACTGACTGCCTCTTCCACCAAAACATACCGTATTTTCCGGCGTATAAGACGACCCCCTAATTTTACAGTTAAAACATAGGTTTGGGCCTATATTCGCTGTATAAGATTACCCCCCACTTCCGAGGCAACACCAGTTCTTTTTTTTAATAGACCGCCTCTCTGACTCTGGCCAATCTGAGCAGGCTTTTTACTAGAACACAGTGTAGCTTCGGGTACAGAGCATGTACACTGTGTTCTAGTAAAAAGCCTGCTCAGATTGGCCAGAGTCAGAGAGGCGGTCTATTAAAAAAAGAACTGGTGTTGCCTCGGAAGTGGGGGGTAGTCTTATACAGCGAATATAGGCCCAAACCTATGTTTTAACTGTAAAATTAGGGGGTCGTCTTATACGCTGGAAAATACGGTAAGCCCCATGACACACAAACATAAGACCATGTTTGTGCTGCTAATCCTCAGCCTTTTTCAACCTGCTGAATGAAGCACTGGTTCTCAAGAAATATTGATAGATTGTATGAATTAATGATTAAATGGATAAGTCAATGAATAAATAAAAGAAATGAAGAAAACTTTTTAGATTGATATTCCACATCTCTCTTACATTTTCTGAGTTCCCTACACCCCAGGCATTTCATAATTAATCTTCATGACCCATCTGTGAGGCAGCCATTTTACTCCCCTGCTGTGATGAAGAAATGAAGGCTCACAGCTGCAGCACCTTGCCCAAGCAGATCTAACCAGCACAGCTGGAATTCAAATGTCAGTCTAGTTTAAGTGCAATGCTGATGGCCTTTCCATCACTCTGAATTTAAGACTTAATAAATGCTCAAACCAGTATAATTATGAAAAGACAGTTTTTAGCAAGTAGCTCTGGAAAAGTGGTCAATTTAGTCTTCAAAGAATTCAGGCTTAAAATTGGTCATTTAAAATAAGTGTACATATATCTAGAGGTAGGCCATGTTTTTCTATACAGGAAGGTCAAGAGATTTCTATTTTCAAGCTGCTTTTTTTCATCCTAGATTACAGGAAACACCGACATGGTCAGGGTCCTACACATTTGCCCTCAATTTTCAGCCACTGGACAATGATTCACCAAGTGCTGACTACATGCTAGGCTCTGTGCGTGCTAATCTGGGAATACACAGATGAAGGCTTGACTTTATCCTTGCTACCCAGAAGTTACAATAGATTATGAATGGACGACCCACACATGTAATGATCCCAGCTCCAACAGACTGACCCAGGGGGCTGTGGTAGATAATCCTCTGCTGAAAACTGATAGATGAGCAGGAATTGGTCAGGGGATGAGAGGAAGGCATTCACAGAGAACAGTGCAACACCCTGACTTAGGGCAATTAGCACAGAGTAGTCCCAAGGCAGGCTGTGGGAGCCCAAACATGGTAACGAGAGGCCCTGCCACTATCTCCTTCCAGAAGGACTCAAGACTGGCAGCCGCAACCGTGAGGGCAGTGGCAGCTGTGCGGGTGGGGTAATAGCAGCATAGCACTGGACTTAGGAACGTGAATTTCATCTCAGTGTGAAACGTTTGGTTCTGCCCCTTGTTGCTGTGTGACCTCAGTTGAGTTACTTAGTGTCTCTGTGCCTAACTGTGGAAGGAGATCATGGTGATAACACCTGTCCCTGGCTTCTCTGTGAAGCTTGAATGAATTGATGCATATGGAGCACCAGGCCCCACTCATGGTAGCTCTGGGTCTATGGTAGCTTTTATTCCCATTTTTCAGAATGGTCTAACTTAAAGAGAGTTCTGATTTGGCCAAAGAGCATGAAAGATTGTGCAAAACCTCAACAATTCAACCATCTACCCAAGTATCCGAAAACCCAGAAACCATTAAAATAGAGCACAAGTGTCAAACACAAGGCCCGCGGGCCAAATCCGTCCCGCCAGGCCTTGCAATGTGGCCCGCACCGCGCTGTCATCACTGCACTCCGCTGCATTTCCATCACAATGACAGTTTATGACTGTTCAGTAAACCATTCGGCTTGCGATTTAGGCTGGATTTTAGATTTTGGCCCCTTCTCTGATTGAGTTCGACACCCCTAAAATAGAGGCTCAATGACCTTGGCCCTCTTAGCAGAGGATGTCCCATATTCAAGAGCACCTGTTATGTGCCAGGCACAGCACTGAGCACTTCCTATGTCTCATCTCATCGACACATTTTGCCAGCCCTGTGACTTGGGGACCATAACCCCTATTTGATAGATGAGGAAATGGAGACTGAATGGGTTCAGGTGACTAACCCAAGGCCCACTGCAGGCAATGGAAGGACACCGGATTGAGCCTTTGCATCTACATACCAGGTGAAAGCCCCAGAGGTGGAGTAGGGTTTTACAGTATAAGCTGGGGCCAGCCCCAGGGTGACCACCACTGGCCACACAGTCTCCAGCAGGGGTGGAGCAAAGCAGAGGCTATTCTCTGGCTTCACATGGGTCTCCTGTGTATTCAGGCCACCTGCTCCTCCCCATACCTCTCTCGACATTTCTATAGTCGAATCAGCTAAATCAGGGTTTACACATGCCAAATATGCCACAAATTCATTAGTCCCTGCTGCCACTGCATCCTTTTGAAGGCCATGGTATGGTGGGGTGAGGTGAATTCTGAGGAAGAGAAGCAGGTAGAGACAGATGTCATTCCTGGGCCCCAAGGGAAAGATACTTTGGCCATTTCGGTCAAACTTCTAAGAAGACATGGCTGCTTTTGAGGTTAGCAAAGCTCCTTCATTGAAAACAAAGCAATCCCTCATTCAATCATTATCAGCCCAATCCATCAACCGAGCTGGACCCAGTTGGGTCTATTTGAAATGCTGCTGGCCCCTCCCTCATTATACCCACATCAAAAAACACCCTACTAGCTCCTCTTTAAAAAAGTATTTTTATTGATTTCAGGGAGGAAGGGAGAGGGAAAGAGAGATACAAATATCAGTGATGAGAGAGAATCATTGATCAGCTGCCTCCTGCACCAGGGAATGAGCCCGTAACCTGGGCATGTGCCCTAATGGGGAATTGGACCATGACCTCTTGGTTCATAGGTCAGTGCTCAACCACTGAGCCATGCCCTACCAGGCACCAAGCAGTTCCTTTTCATGGAAGAAGCATAAGAAGCATAAGCAGAGTGAGGTTGCTTCCCAGAGGCACAGGCCAGCATTAGACCTCAAATCTTGGGGGTGCTCCATTGTGTACATACGTAATCATGATGACATAAACATGGAAAGGGTGAGGGCAGAAAGCCAGGTACCACATTTGCTATGTCTGCTTTCTCCTGCTGTCATAAATCTCTCCAGATCCAAACACAAATAGCCCCAGCTCAGGATTCTCCAGGCCAGAGTCAGCACAAGATATTTTGGAATTGCTGATCCAAGACTTTTGTGTCTTTCCTTCCTTGGTCCTCAACTCCTCACACCTTTATTGGGAATGCTTCACACTCACATGGATCAGTGAAGAATTTCTCTTGAGTGGTAGCAGGTCCCATAGAGTCATTACTGGGACAGAAACCTTTCTACTTGGCCAAGAAATTAATTCCACCTTATTGTAACTTTCATGTCCAGTTGGACCCGTGACACTTCACTCAGTTCTTTTTCTGAATTCCTTTCCTCTGAGAACTCATCTGTGCCATAGCTTTAATTGTCACTTCCAAGTTCATGACGGAGAGATGAGGCTATTGCAGAGTGCCCAGCACAGTGCCTGGCACACAGTAGGCCACTCATAGAGGACTGAAAACTGTGGGCTAAGCTAGCACTCAGTACACAATAGACTCTTTACAGGGTGCTGAGCACAGATTGTGCTTCTTAGTAAGTGTTTACTACTAATGGCTCCCACATGGACTTAGCAATACCACATCCAGGAATCCTTTCTGGATCACTTTCTGTCCTATCCAGGTGATTAGACTCTCATTAATTTCTACTAAGTCTCAGTTTCTTTATCTGTAAGTGAGGAATTGTCCTTGCAGGTCTGTCTAAGGTACACATACAATAGTCTAACTGCAATGCTCAGCAGAGCACAAGGAGACCAACAAAATCTGGGGCTATTTATTGTCCACCTGGCCTGGGCTCACTCGCCTTGCCTGGGACTGGCTCTCCTCCTCCCTCTACCTTCTGAAATCCCTCCCATCCTTCAGACAGCCGCTTTGGGGCTGTCCACCTTGGTGCTCTCTCTAGTTTTTCTCTCCTTTTTACTTTTATGCCCCTACAGTCAGATGGACATGATTCAAGGCATCTTCTTCTTACACTTGGTTTCAAGCATAGTCATTTCTCTCCTCCCAAGCAGAGAAGGAGAAAGTGATGTGCAGGTTAGGTCTATATTATAAATGACTCCCCCCTATTTCCTTCACAATGCCTGGCTCACAGCTGAGAATGTGTTCCAGAGAACCTTACCAATGAGCTGGTGTACAAGAGAGTTCTCATCTCACAGAATTTATGTTACTATTTTTTTTTCTAGTTTATCACATACATAATAGTGCAATAAACAATATCCGTGATCAAAAAAAGAAATACTCTGCATCCACCTCCTATTGCATGCTAGCAGTTGGATCCCTCCTTTCCTTTCATTTTATGTCCTTTTGAGTCGAGAATGTATACAAAGCTGTGATCACCGTGTAGATGAAATTTGGCACTCTTCTTTTTTCACTCAATATGCTACCACGGCTATTTTTCTCATTTTGTGACAGTCTCCATAATTATCTTTTTTTTTTTTTAGGGGCTGCATAATACTCAAGTGTGTGGGTGTAGCGTAATCTGCTGAACTATTTTCCTTCTGTTGATAACGGAGGCTGCTTCTGCATCTTCACTGTTACAGACGATGCTATAATTCACCCGGGACATATGCTACACACCTGCCGTGAATCAGAAGCGGTGCTTGGCTCTGCAGTAGGCAACCAGGGACCTGTTGTCTTTTTTTTCTTTTGGATTATTTCCTAAGAGTAGGATTGGTGGGACAGAGGGCATACATATATTTGCAGCTTCCCAGTCATTTTTAGTCTAATTCCGGAGTCTCTATTTAAACTCATAAGGAATTGCTGGAAGTCACACTTGTAAGTGATGATGAGAGGAATCTCAGATGCTGTTACCATCTTCTCTGCTGACATCAGGAGAAATCACTGATTTGGGGCTAAAGGTCACAGGTCAAGGACAGAGAAGGACAGGAGATGGAGCAGCTACATGGGAAATGGGAACTTCAGGAGCTCCCTGGCCATAGTCTGTCCTCACATTTTCAGAAGAGCTGCCCCTCCTGAGTCTATTCTCTCACTACTTTATATATATATATATATATATATATATATATATATATATATATATATATATATATTTATTGATTTTTCACAAAGAGGAAGGGAGAGAGATAGCTAGAAACGTCGATGAGAGAGAAACATCGACCAGCTGCCTCTTGCACACCCCCTACCGGGGATGTGCCCGCAACCAACGTACATGCCCTTGACTGGAATCGAACCCAGGACCTTTCAGTCCGCAGACCGACGCTCTACCGCTGAGCCAAACTGGTTTCGGCTATTCTCTCACTACTTTCCACATCCTACCACCTCCAGCTGCACCGATCTCCTTTCAGATTCTCAAATTCCCAAGCCTTTTCTAACACTGGGCCCTAGCACATACCACTCCCCAAGTCAGGAATGCTCTTTCTTTGGCCAAATTCTCATCTTTCAGATTTCAGCCCAAATCTCACCCTTTGAAGGAAAATGTGTCCGATTTCCCCAACTGCATATGTTTACTGGCACCTTGCATTTCTCCAGCAGGGCACTTATTGAACTTGTAAATCAAGGAGTTTTAAAAAAATTGTCTCCTCTTCCCCAACTAGACTCGAACTCCACGTAAATGGTCTCTCAAAGTGGTCTGGCTGTGTCTCCCGCCCTGGCTCATACCTGGCCCAACAGAGACGTTCAATATTTATTAAGTGGGTTAGTACATGAATAAAGGAAAGGATGCTCACAAAAATATCATTAAGAGGATGAAAGAAAAGATTGCTGAAGGGACATGGTAGTTCATTTTCTCCACCACAACTTGATAGACGCTAGGTAAAAGAAGGACTACCTAAGGGTTATAAAAATAGGCATAGGTAAATCCTGGAATTCTTTAAACTATGGCTGCAATCTACAGACTTCGGAGAACCAGATGAGGAACTTCTAGTATCTCCCTGTAAAGCTCTCTTTTCATGCCCCCCAAACCCCCACCCCAGAAATACTGGGTCAATTTTAAATTACATGCAAATCTCTCTGTTTAAACTTTAATAACAAATCTGAAAATGCAGAATATCAGGAGACTCTCCAAGAAACTCTCACTTAATCTGAACTAAATCCACCATCTCAGACAACCAGGTCTTCCATCTCTCTAGTCTTTCGATTTTCCATCTTACTGTGTGATTAGCAGAAAATTGTAACCCTATTATTAGGATGCTAGCTGGACAACTTAATTCCTTTGTACATTGCAATTTAGTGCTGATCAACTGAAAATGCAGGAATATGCTCTGGGACATCCCTAAACCCTCCTCAGGAATATAACCTGAGGACCAGCCTCAAACGCTGAGCATCAGGAGGGCTGAGATGCACAAATCATCTGAGAACACGGTGGCAGCTGGGTTTTCCACTTGATGCACATGCACATAGCCATGATCAATAGCTTCAGGAGCACCGGTGGAAATGGATTAGGTTAGAAGCCATGTCCCCCTGGATGACTGCAACACCCAGCAGACTGATCTCCTGCCTCCAGTCTCCCGTCTCCCATCTGTTCTCTGTGTACCACCAGTGACTGCCCCAAACCCAAATCTGATCATGTCACCACTCTGGTCCTTCATTGGCTCTCAGTCATACCCAGGTTGGAGTCTGCATTTCCTTAGGCTGTTGTATAAATGAAGGAGAAATAAACTTCTCTGAGTTAAGGCAGTGTTATAGCAACTAGCACCGTGGTCTGCAAACTGTGGCTCTCGAGTCACATGTGGCTCTTTGGCCCCTTGAGTGTGTCTCTTCCACAAAATACCACAGCCTGGGCGAGTCTATTTTGAAGAAGTGGCGTTAGAAGTTTAAGTTTAAAAAATTTGGCTCTCAAAAGAAATTTCAATTGCTGTACTATTGATATTTGGCTCTATTGACTAATGAGTTTGCCGACCACTGAGCTAGCATAACGGCTTTGCAAGTTATACATTTGCTTTGCAAGTGACTTAACTGCTCTATTCCTGGATATTATCTTCTGCACATGGGGGCTGTTAAGAGCATTAAATGAGCTAATATAGGTGAAATATTTAGCACAGAGCTAGTCATACTAGGACCTCAATATATATTTACTATTATTATTATGGTAGTATTAGCCCCCTTCCAGATGAAAGCAACTGTTCTTTCAGAGAGAGAGAAGAGCAAGGGCCAACCTGGTGCTCCTTTGAGCAAACACCTTACCTTTTCACTTCTTGCACATAGTCTGCATTTCGGTCAAAGAGGTGGGTCACAGAGTCTTTGATGGCTTCATGCTTGAAAGTAGAAGCTGTTCCAAATACAGTCACATTGGGGATAGTGGAGCACAGCTGAGCCACAGCTTGGCCCTGGAAGTGAAATGCAATAGATAAGTCACATGGGAGAGCTACCATCCAACAACCAGCCTTGCTGGGTGTAGAGCAGCATTTCCCAAGCTTGCCACTATTGGCCATTTTTTTTAGGCTGAATGAGTCTTGGTTGTAGGGAGCTGAACTGTGCATTATAGGATGTTTAGCAGCCTCCCTTCTCTCCACCTCCTAGGAGCCAAATCTGTCTGCAGACATCTCAGTGTCCCCTGGGGGACAAAATCTCCCTCGGGTGAGAAGCACTGGTGTAAGAGGAATGTCTCTGTGAGCCAGCAAAACTCTAGCTTCATGACTTAACAACTATTATTTACCCATACTGACCATCAGATTCCTCTCTGTAAGTTAGCAATAATGGTACCTACTCCACAAGGACCTTGGGGGATGTTTTAGTTTGGATACCCAAGAAACACACACTGAGGCAAAGATGCGAGTGTTAGTACTGTATCAGGAATACAATTGCAGGAAATACTAGAGTGTCAAGACAGACATAGAAGGCAGTCCATAAAGGGTATGTTATCAAGCCCGTATTCCCCAGGGGCACCCAGAACTCAGGCCCTCTGAAGACTGTGAGTAAGTGTAAAATATGCTTCAGAGTTATCCCAAACAAGTGGTGAGGAAGCTGGAATATTTATCCACCAAATTTCCATCTGATATTGGTTGAGGGTTGCTCTTGCAGCAGTAACTCTGGTGCATGTCTGGCTTATCCTCTTGGGCAGACAGACAGAAGTTCTAAGCAAGCAACTTTCAGCATGTCAAGAAGATACTGTGTGGCTGACAGCATATGTTACAAAGGTTTAAATGCGGTCATCTGTAACAAAGGTCAAGCCCCTGCCACAAAACAGGACACTTAATAGATACTCAGTAAAGCTTAATCATCTGTACCCTTTGGTCACTTATTATATCCAGGGCAGAGAAGTCCAGGCATATAAAGTAAAGGCAATGCATGAGGTTTAACTATGAAGTGATCCAGGAAAAATCACAAACAGCTAAAAATGGATTTTTCCATGCCCTTTTTCAGTATGCTTGGAAGTTTAAACCATTGGAAAAAATACTGTGACCATGTACATTCAGAAACCTTCCCCCCCAAAAACAATTTGCTGGTAAATAAGTTGCATTCTACAACCAAATACTGTCTCTTTTCAGTGTTCCATCTGCCATTGTTAGGAGCCATAAATTATTATGGAGGAAACTTATTCTACCAAAGTCATCTGTGATATTTGTTTCTGCCTATCACTTTGTTTACATGTCTTCTTCCTATTGGTGGACTAAATTAGGTTGGCAAGTCAATTTGTGGAAATTTAATTCTTCCAACATTTACAATTAAAGGCAGCATTGTGAGAATCAGAATGCCAGATTTGGAAGATCATCCAATTACCTTTCCCATCACTGTTTATGGACGAGGGGAGGAGACTCAGGAAGGTCAAGGTGACCCAGTTCTTCCGAGGAGATCTGAGATTTAAAGCAAGGTCTCCTGATTTCCAGCTATTGCCAGTTTCTATTGTGCCATTTTGTCAACTAATTTTGACATTTAAGCTAAGCAGATACTTGAAAGTCAACACTTCGGAACATGAGTGTGAATGTAAGGCTCCAAAGAGGCTATGTGGCTGTCAGTTCTTAGAATAGCTTGATATTTGGTTAAGTTTTTATCCTCTGTTTTTAGAGAACAAAGAGGGGATTTTACTCACTCATGAGTGTAAATATGAGTAATCAACATAGCAATCCTCTCAAATCCAATAGGGCTTGAGCTAGGCTCATTACTGCTGTGGTGGGAAATTAGAATGAGTTCTAATCACTCTGTAGTTCCTCCTGCCCTCTGTCTGCAAACATGACATTTATCCACTCAAATATTCTTTAAATTCTTAATATGTACAATCACATTGTGCTATAGATGCTGGAGTGTCAGAAATGATTGGCACACCTTAATCTCCATCTCTAGTCCCAAGTCCCTTACTGAAGTCCCAGACTTGCGTATTGAACTGTCATTTTGGTACCTTTCTTCACCGGGTTATTAAAAAATAGCATATCAAACTCAACTGACCCAAGATAGAACTCAGGACCATGTCCAAATGAGTTACTCCTTGCATTAGTTTGTTTAGACTGTTGTAGCAAAGTTCTGTACACTGGGTAAGTTAAACAACAGATATTATTGTTCCACAATTCTGGAGGCTAGAAGTCTGAAATCAAGGTGTTGATAGGACTGCATCCTTCTCATGGCTGTGAGGCAAAGGTCTGGTCCAAGCCTCTCTCCTTGGCTTGTAGATGGTCATCTTCTCCCTGTGTCTTCACCTGGTGTTCCCTCATGTGTGCCTATGTCTAAATATCCCCTTCTTTTTTATGCCCCCCCCCCCTTCTTATTGAGTTCAGAGAGGAAGGGAGAGTGAGATTGAGGTAGAAACATCAATGATAAGAGAATCATTGGTCAACTGTCTCCTGCATGCCCCCTACTGGGCATCAAGTCCACAACCCAGGCATGTGCCTTGATCAGAATTGGACTGTCATAATCTAGGGGAGGAAGACTGTGACTTCCTAGTGCATAGGTTAGTGCTCAACCACCAAACTACACTGGCCAGACTAAATTTCCCCTTCTTATAAAGACACCAGTCATATTGGATTAGAGCTCACCCACATCTAATTAACATATCTAGCGACTTCATTTAACTCATATACGCCATAAGCATCTGTACCTATCTTCACCGGGTTATTAAAAAATAACAGACCTTTCAAGTGGCAGACCTTTCCCACATGCCATGTATGTCTATTTAAAAAAATGTTTGCCCTGAGTGGCAACCCTGAGCAACTTTAAAATAATTTTTTGTGTGAGAATTGTCAGGAAAACCTGTCCAGCAGACTTCTCCCTTCTCTTAAAGTTCTGCTACCCCTTAGCTTGCCAACTAACACTCCCCGAGCAACTCTCAGGCGCTCCTTTTATCTGCTCTGGGACTAGACTCAGAACAAGTCCATCTGTTCGGCCGCCATCTTGTCCGTTTGTCTCTTTCTATGACACCACAGACCTGTGTTTCTTTCTCCAGGACAACCGCCACCACAGCTTTCTGTGGCTGCTAACTGACCTATCTGTGAGCTCCAAGAGGTCAGGGACTGACTCACTTGGCTCTGTAGCCCAGTGCTCAAGGCAGAGCTTGGAACATAGCAGGAGTTTGCTAATACTTGCTGAAAGGATGCAGGAGAAACTAGAATATTTTCATGTAATAAGAAAGCCCCCTCATTTTGCATATTTCTATGTCTTTAGTACTGCAGAGTGGGCATAAAGCAAAGATTTAATTAATATATCTAGTTTCTGACCCAAGCATAATGTTACCATTTTCATTTTAATTAAAAGATACACGTGGTTGTAAAATGGCATAAGTAACTGAGGTACTTATATATTTATCTTATTTGATATAAAATATATGAGTGTTATATATGTAATATATAATATATGTTATATATTATTGTATATATTACATATATAATATATATAATATATAATATATAACATAATTAGCATTATATGTGTAAGTTATTAATAGTATATACAGTATATGTATATATAATTAATATTTAGTACATAATATTCCATTTATAACTCTTATAATGATACAGTATCACCTCCTTATTTGCAGTTTCACTTTCCACTGTTTCAGTTACCTGAGGTCAACCTCAATTAGAAGATTTAAATAAATTAAAAACTCTAGAAATAAGCAATTCATACATTTTAAAAATTGCACAGTTCTAACTAGCATGATGAAACCTCGCACTATCCCACCCCATCCTGCCCAGGATGTGAGCCATCCTGTGATCCAGCTGTTTCCACAATATATCCGCTGCCACCTGCCAGTCACTTAGTTGCCATCTCAGTTGTCAGATTGACTATTGTGGTGTCACAGTGCTTGTGTTCCAGTAACTTTTTTTATTGTTATAATTGTTATATTTTATTATTAGTTATTGTTATAAAGCTCTTGCTGTGCCTAATTTATAAATTAAACTTTATAACAGATATGCACGTGTAGTAAAAAAAAACAAAAACATAACATATATAGGGTTCAATACCAGCTGCAGTTTCAGGCACTGGGGGTTTTGGAATGTATCTCCTGTAGATAAAGGGAGGACTATTGTAATGTAATAATATCATTATTATATAGGCATACATAATATGTAATGTAATTAGTATAATATGCAAGTGTTCTATATAATAACTTATACTATTATATAAATAACTAGAGGCCTGGTGCATGAAATTCATGCATGGGGGTGTCCATCAGCCCAGCCTGCACCCTCTCCAATCCAGGACCCCTCCAGGAATGTCCGACTGCTGGTTTAGGCCCAATCCCTGTGGGTGGGATTGGACCTTAATCTGTAGTCGGACATCCCTCTTGCAATTTAGGAACACTGGCTTCTAACCACTCACCTGCCTGCCTGCCTAATGCCCCCAACTGCTGGCCTGGTCACCCCCCAGCTGTCCTCCCCTGATGGCCTGATCTAGCCCCCAAATGACCTCCCTGCAGGCCTGGTCACTCCCAACTGCCCTCCCCTGCAGGCCAGTTCACTCCCAGCTGCCCTCCCCTGCAGGCCAGTTTACTCCCAGCTGCCCTCCCCTACAGGCCTGGTCACCCCCAACTGCCCTCCCCTGCTGGCCTGATCACCCCCAACTGCCATTCCCTGCTCGCCTGGTCACCCCCAACTGCCTTCCCCTGTCGTCCTGATCTTGTCCCCAACTGCCCTTTTTGCCATCCTGATCACCCCTAACTGTCTCTGCCTATTTCACACTATCATGGCTTTGTCCTGAAGGAAGTCAGATGTCCAGAATATGGCCGGTCGACGCACTCTAATTAGCATATTACCCTTTTATTAGTATAGATACTTGGTGGAAAATACAAATTTAGTGCCCATCTATTGGCAGCACCCCCCACCCACACACACCTTTTAGCTCTGTAACGCATCAATCAGGCGATGAGAGGCCCTTGCAAGATCCTCAATGATTTCCTAAAGGAAATAATGCTATGAGTTCTATATTTAAGCAGCACAGTGCTTCCCCTCACATTTATAGAAAATCTGTACTCTCACTTCCCCAACTCCCAAGGTGAATGCAGGAGCAGCACCTAATTTATCCTTGTTTCTCCCACATGCCTAGCAAACAGCACGGACTCAATAAACATTTGTGGAAGGCGGAATGAATTTTCAATAAAAAGGATTTTGCAATTTACCTGCAGACCCAAAACATAAAATGAACAAGACAATCCATTCTCCCAGCAATAGCAATAAAGGGAGATATGCATGTACTTGTTTTTAATTGATTTTCCTTTCCCTCCTTAGGATGAAGAATTCTGCAGCTAGCCTCTGCTCTTCCTCCCCATGGCAGCTGTGGTGCCTTTTGTCTCAACATGTGCTAGGTACTTAGCTCAAGTGCTTCACTAAATCCTCAAACCACTTTTTAGAGTATTTTTGTTTCCCTTTTGTGCCTGAAAATGGGGATTCTGAGAGGGAAAGGAACTTGCCCAAGGTTACGTGGCTTGTAAATGATAAAGCTGGGAGTCCAACTCAGCTTTAAGGCCACTCTGCTAGGAGTCTTCATATCCATCTAGCTAGGCACTTAGCTTGCTGCCATGGGACTGGAGTCTTAGAGAAAAGCCCTGGTCCTTGGCATGGTCTGTGGCCCTTCACTGAGTTGCTCTTTGGATGGCTATGCCTCAGGTTCACCTGGGTGAACTTACTTTAACCAGATCAACCCTAATTCTGGGGCTAGAGTCTCCTCAAGCAGAGCATAGACTGTGGGGATCCAGGAACAGTAGTTACAAGAGAGCTGATTTGCATCCCTAACTAGGCACAGAGAATAAATGATTAGAGGAGCAAATAAATTTCCACAAAAGACTTGATGCACTGCCTATTACATCCTAAGTACTCCATAAATGCAAGTGGTTAGCTGTACTGCCCTGAGTGTAGGACTGAGCCTGGTTGAAAGTCTGGTTACTCTCTAAATAGGAATTTTGGACACATGACCCTGTCAGTGTGCTGAGATTCAGGACTCTGCATCAGAGATTTAACTTAGTAAGGGGCAAAGAATGGTTGTCTTAAAAGGGCCTCTATAATGTAGATACTATGCTGTTTCTCACAATATAACAGTATTCTAGTTTTGAACATATAGAAAAATACTCAGTCTTTCCTAAGGCCCACCCACTCTCTGACCATAGGACCTTTGCACATGCAATTTTCACTGGTCAGAATCCTCTTCCCTTTCTTTTTTCCTGGCTGATTGCTGGTCATCCTTTGAATCTTAGCCTCTCTGTTACTTCATTGAGTCATCCATTCTATCATGACAGGACTATTTGAATAGTGCCTGATAGATTATACACTAAGCAAGGTGTTGAAAATACCAAGATAGACAGTCATATGTGGTCCCTGTTATCTTGTAGCTTGCATTCTAATAGAGGCAACAGATATTAATAAAATAAATATGCTATTGAAAGTACAATTATACATCTATGCCAGTAGAGTACAAATACCACTTCCAACCACTGAACCCTAGGATAAGACCACACTGGTGCACTACTACATTCTTACAAGTGTGCAGAAAATAAGCACTAACGTCATGAAAACACAGATAAGTGGGAACTTGGACTTGACAATCTCGATGGTCTCTTTGGTTGTACAAATTTATTTATCCAGGCTAAAGGAAGTCTATTTGAAGAAGCTCCCATAGAGAAGGAAAGTTTACTCATTTCCCCAAGTTTGGTGAAAAATGAAGCCCTCTGCTGCTAGCTTGACTATTTTTGAGATCACTTTTAAAACAGAACTCTTCTGAAAGTTGTTTCCACTTTTCAGCAGCTCATGGAAACCACAGGCCATTCATGTGGTCAAAGAAGGGAAAAGAATGAGCAGAATGAGCATGTGAATATCCTGAGAGGATGCCTTGAGGAAATGTCAAGGTGAGGTTGTTGTTTTTTTCTTCTGAAGAACTGTCACTTTACTCTTTCATCTTCATTAAAGCAGAGGCACTTGGACTAGAAAAGATAACTGGATGTTATCATTTCTCATACACTGAATACCGGAGCCATAGTTGTGCTTTACCTGTGACAATACAAACTCCCACGATGGAATTTAGACATAAGATAGGATACTTTTTTTTTTCAGATCAGGGCTGTCATTTGCCTGTCAACAATGTAGTTGACTTGATTGTGGTAAGAAGAGGAAATTCAAATCCCACTGTGTGGGCTGATCCATGTGATTGCCATCAAAGGCAGCAAAGAACATTCTCTGTTCTTGCCCGCTACACATGAAGCATCAGCCAGCCTTTCTTTATCTTTATCTTGTTTGTCATTGCAAAATGCCAGTCCCTCCCTAAAACACACATGTACTGAGAACTTCAACAGCCAGAAGCTCTAAGGATGTGTGTCTGAGGGGGAAGAGAGAGAAGGAGGAAAAGTGAAGATGGGACAAGCATTTTTCAACTGCTTGAAATTTAAGTAGGGAAAACAATTTTTAATCCAAAAAGCAGTAGACACATTCTTTGGGAAGACATAGTAGACAGTATCTTTCAATCCTTACTAGTGGCCCAGTGTACGAAATTTTTATTGGGGAGGGGGGGGAATCCCTTAGCCCAGCCTGTAACCTCTCCTCAGGGACCCCTGAGGGATGTCCAACTGACCATCAGACATCCCTCTCGCAATCTGGGACCACTGGCTCCTGACCACTCACCTGTCTGCCTGCATGCCTGCCTGATTGCCCCTAAGCCCTCTACCTGCCTGCCTGATCACCCCTAACCTTTCTGCCTGTCTGCCTGATCACCTCTAACTGCCTCTTCCTGCCTGCCTGATTGCCCCTAACTGTTCTCTCCTGCTGGCCTGATCACCCCTAATGGACTCTGCCTTGGCCCCCACCACCATGACCTTGTCCAGAAGGAAGTCAGACATCTGGAAGATGGTTGATCAACCCGGTCTGATTAGCATATTACCCTTTTAGTAGTATAGATAGATTATATAGGATAGGATTGCTTAAATATGGGAGGTGAGGGGAGCCTTTTTCATCAAGAAGAGATGCTCTTAGCAGACAAAAATACATAATCCCTATATGTGGACTGATAGACAGCCATATGCACTATACTGCCAAACCAGTCATTAAAAAATTGAACCTTACACCAAACAGCTGTTGCCCTTAAAATCCCTCCTCAGCTTCCACCTTAGGTTCTGCCTTCACAATTCACCCAGATTAGATTCTGATTGGTTAATTTCTATGCCAGTCAGCATCAAAATTCCACCTCCTAGGCAGCCATTGGCTCCTTGCACTTCACCCAGACTTGGTTCTGATTGGTTGGTTTCTAAGCCAGTCAGCATCTCTGGGCCTATCAACGGGCCTGATCAGAGAGGCGGGGTTGATCAGCAGCCTCAGCAGAGGCCCGAGAGAAAGAGAGGTGAGAGGCTGTTGGCCAGGCCCCAAGAGAAAGAGAGAGAGGCAAGGGCTGATCAACAGCTGCCACAGAGGCTACAGGCTGCTTCTCTCTCCAGGCCTCTCTTCAGGCCTGACACTTAACCCCCTCTGCAGTCAATGCTGAGTCGCAGTGCACACAGAGGCAGACAGTCAGTTCTAGGTCGCCACAGCAACCCAGCACTGACTTATGGTGGGTTGAGACTTCAGTTATTTTGGACGTTATGGACCCTGGATTTTATATATTAGGATGTGGATTGGTACTTCTCAATATGTGAGCTGGAACCAGCAGCAGCCACACTGTATGGAGACTTGTTAGCAATGCAGATTCTCATGTCCCGCCCAGACCTACAGATTCAGGGGTTTGGGGGTACAGCCTGGGAATAGGAGTTTTAACAAGCCCTCCAGGAATTCTGGTGCAACTCAGTTCGTTATCATACAGATTGACCTTCAAATGGCCCTGCTGCCTCCGTGTGATTTAGGTGCTGAGGCCTCAAGATGCTCAGGATATCTTAATATCAGATATGTTATTTAAAACCATGGTGAGGCTTGAGTATTAGTACGTATTTTATAAGTTCCTTGGGTATTTCTAATGCACAGCCAGTGCTGAGATCCGGCAGTCTATAAAGTTTCCCTTCTTCTAATTTGGTCTGTTTCGGCATTGCGACAGTACTCTTTTCCTACTTGAGGTTGACATCACAGTGCGTGGGTTTAGTACATGGGATCCGGTAGATCAGGGCCTGACTAACACAGTCCTCTGTGAGTCAGAGAAGCAAGGAGAGAAATAACCCCGTCCCTGTTCGTAAGGTTTGAGGCTCTGATGCCTAGAGGAGTTCAGCCTCCCTGCTCCCTGGGCCTCAGCTATGCTGCCGAACCCCAGGTTTTCCCGGTCACTCTTAGCTCTGCCCATTCATTGACTGCAAGGGTGAACATTTAAACCTTTCCCCTGCTCAGACTGTGCTGAGATCATTGCACAGTCACTCAGTTGAGAAGCAGGAAGGCCAAGAGGTGAAGGGTGGGTACTAGTTCATCCTCATTTCCCGGAGGAAAGAACTAGGCACAGCGCAGTTGTCTAACTGCCCAAAGTCACACAGCAAGTAAACAGCAGACGCAAGATTTGAACCCGCATGATCTGACTTCAGCATTCACAGTCTTAAACACTGCCCTGTGCTGCAAGACAGTGGTGGGTCTGGAGGCTGAGAGAAGGGGAGCCATCTCTTACTGGCCAGGTACTCTTCATCAAGCACGGTGCTAAGCACCTTATGCCCTCCCAACATCACTTCCCATCACAAAAACAGGCTCAGAAAGATCAAGTGACCTGACTCAAGGTTATCCTGCTAGTAATTGGAAACTATGGCTCAAAAAGGCTAAGTACTAGCAACTGGAAGTGATGGGATTAAACTCAAGCCTCCGGGTCGCTGAACCTAATTTCTTTGTTCTTCGTTATTGAGCACCAAAACAGTGACATGGGAATGAGACACAGCAGATGCAACAGAACAAAGGAAAGCTCCTGGGTCCCATTCCGATTGAATTCTGGAGTTGCCACTTAACCTAGTCAAGCCTCAGATTTCTCTTTTTTAAACCAGGGAGGTTAATGTCTACCCTATAGGGGTCCAAGGAGGCTCCTGTGGGGCCTAGCATCTCTGGGTCTTCAGGAGTCAGCTTTGATATGGGGAGAGGAAAAGGTGGACTTCATAAAAACTGAGATGTGATTGACATAGAAAAAAGCTCTGTGTATTTAACGCATACATCGTGGTGACTTTGAAGAATATATCAGTGAAACTGCCAATATGAACTTAACCATAACCTCTAAAATTTCCCACTTTCCTCCTTTTGTGTGTGATAACATTTAACATGAGCTTTCCCTCTTCACAAATGTGTAAGTATACAATACAATATTGGACTCTATGGACTCTGTGCCGCACAGTAGATCTCTAGGACTCACTCATCCTGCAAAACAGAAACTATGCCCCCTCCCCACAATCCCTGGTCACCACCATTCTACTCTCTGTTCCTATGAGTTGACTATTTTAGATTCGTGATATAATTGGGATTGTGTAAGACTTATTTATCTGTATCTGGCTTATTTCACTTAGCACAATGTCCTTCAGGATTTCCTTCTCTCAAAAAGGTGAATGAGATTCCTTTGCATGTCTATACCACATTCTGTTCGTCTGTTCATCATCTGCTCATGTGGACATTTAGGTTGTTTTCATGTCTTTGCAATAACGCTGCAATGAACACAGGAGTACATATATCTCCTCAAGATCCTGACTTCACTTCTTTTGGATGGATACCTAGTGGGGGGTTTCAGGATCATAGGGTAGTTCTAATTTTAATTTTTTGAGAAACCTCCATATTGTTTTCCATAATAGTTATTCCAATTTATATTCCCATCAACAGTATACAAGGGTTCCCATTTCTCCTCTCTAACACTTATCTTTTGGTTTGGTTTGTTTTTTTTTCATAATAGCCATGCCAATAGCTGTGAAGTGATATCTCACTGTGGTTTTGATTTGTTTTTCCTTGATGATTAGTGATGTTGAGCATATTTTGAGTCAGGCAAACCTGAATTTGAAACCTTGATATATGTATGGGCTGTGTGACTTTGGAAAGATACTTCACCTCTCAGAGCCTCAATGATCTCACCTATAAAATGGAGAATGGGCTGACAAGGCAAAGTACTGTTTAATACAGAATAAAGCACTTAGTACCTGTGCTGGGCACAGAGCAAATACTCAGGAAATCCTAGGCCCCTTTTGCTCTTCTTACACTAAAGCAAGGCTGGGGAACACCTGGCCTGCAGACCATAGAAGGCTCATGAAATTATTTGGTCTGGCCCTGCCAAGTGAGTCAATTAAATGTTTGACCAAATAGAGCAGGCTAATTTTTAAGTGGATAATTTTGTATGGCCCACAAATCCTATACAATAAAAGGATAATATGCAAATTGACCATCACTCCATCACAAATATGCCACAAAATGGTGGCACCCAGTCCCCTCAGCTGGGCTGGAGTCCCCCAGTCCTGGGGGGACGGCCGCTGAGAATGGGCAGAGTGAATAGCCTGGCGGAATGCTTGCTTCATTGCCATGGCAATGAGGCAAGTGTCTCACCCTGGCCACAGAGAGCCTTTGGGCTGCGGAGAGCCTCTGGGCAGCAGAATGGAGCAGCCAGGCCCCACAAAGAGCTACTGGCACACAGATTCGTGCACAGGGCTACTAGTAATGTTATAAATACCCAAATGGCCCTTGGCAGAAAGATGGTTCCCACCTCTGCTAAAGGATGTGTAGGCAGGCTGTTATGATCTTCACCCTACTCATTCCAGGTTAAGTGCTTTTCTTAGGCCCCCAGGGATTTGTGACACTACGCTGCAGGGCAGGTAGCTGGTGTGAAAGGGTTCAATTTATGGCTAGGAATCCCCACTCCCCTACTTCCTGGCAGCCACAGCGAGCGCTGGCAACTGAAATAGGAGGATCTATATTGTTTGTTTAAAACAATTTATATATTAATGATTTTTTGATATCTTAAGAACCTTTCTGGCTGGAGAGAAACTGCCCTTCCCTGGGCTAGCCAATTTTCAGAAATAACAAAGTGCCCAACTGGGAGCATGCCACTGATGTGCAAACTAACCAATCCAGAGCCAGACTGCTCAATCTGTCCCATACACCCAAGAGGGAATATTTCTCTGCCTTAATTATCTCAGGACCACATACCAGGCAGTAGAGACCATCCCTGTAGCCCAAACCCCACTGTAATTGTTCAGACAAGCCAGTCCTAACCTGTCCAACTGCCTTGCCTTTTCTGCAGAAAAACGCCAATAAAAGCCTTCCTCTGTTCCTGTCTTCTGCCTCCTGACCACCTGGTGTGGTCCCAGGTGGCTCTGAGTGGTGTGTTGTGCCTTGTGTCTTTAGGACCCAAGAACAGAATAAAGATGGTTTTCCTGACCCTCTCCTCTACCTCCTTGTGACCACATATGACTGACCATCTCATAAAAGAATACAAAACAGCATCCCAGCTTGCCCCAGGGTGAAGGTTTTTTTGTTGCAGTGTATAATTTTCCCAAATGCACATGGTACTCTATTAACAAGCCCTCATGGGGATCATGCCAAGTCTGTATCTGTCATCAGTAACCAAGTAACCAAGTAACTGGCACACAGATTCAGCGGCCGTCCCCCCAGGACTGGGGGACTCCATTTCCAAGTAACCAAGACCATGGGTAGCCACAGAGCAACCCATCACCCACAGACTCCCACATTGCCCAAGAGCATCCATGTGGCTGAACTCCTAGCCAGGAAGCTAGTCCAGTCCACCAGATGGCCCAATCCCCTCACCAGGGCTCTCAACCATGGTGGGGCACTGCCACTTCCAGGCTGGCTGCCTTCCACACAGTGCATCCGCATAAATTTCCTGGATGACTATGTTTGCATAGTGGGATGCCAGATTCACTTTTCCAGCCAAATTATGATTTGTCCCCACAGTCTGGAACTGTGGTTTTGATAAATGCATCTATTTCAACCAAAAACTTATTAGGTAAGGTAATCACTGTCTACGTCGGGGTACTCTTTGAGAGTGAAGGAGGGATGCTATCGTTAATTTTGCTCATTCAACAGACATAAACTGGAAGTGCCCTGGACAAATAGAGTCATCCCATCTACTAGGGTGTGGCCATCCTAATATAAGTTAAGGAAAGGTGGCCAGGAGAGTAAAGCATAAATGTAGGCATTGTGGGACTTGAATTTTGACCCTGGATCCACCACTCATCACTTGAATGACATGGCCCAATTGTTCTCAACTGATAGCCTTATCTTGAAAGGTGGGATAACACTGCCTACCTCATAGGGTTGTCAAATAGACACACCTAGAGAAGGGTCTGAAATGCACTGTGCAAAAAGTGGGGGCTTAGGAAGTAGACGCTCACTTTCTACTACAGTCTTTGCCCGTCTATTATATCTCCTGAGCCCTAAACACTGGGATTTGTGAGACCAACCTGCAATAGTGCCCAGCAGATGCAACTGCCCTTACTTGGAAGGATGGTGTTCACCACTCAGCGGTCTGACTTTCCTGCCTTTTTCTGAGTGTCCCTATCCATTGAAGGCACCTCCTTCACCAGGCCTCTCCATAGGAGCCTGGCCTTGGTTTCAACAGCTGTCTGAT
Organism: Pipistrellus kuhlii; assembly: GCF_014108245.1. NCBI lineage: Eukaryota > Metazoa > Chordata > Mammalia > Chiroptera > Vespertilionidae > Pipistrellus > Pipistrellus kuhlii. The sequence goes on from NW_023425482.1 coordinate 13,613,765, forward strand.
GTGACCAACAACTTCACTGGAAGCACCAGCCCTGGGCAGGAAATTGAAGCTCTCAAATCACTGCTGGCCCCTCCCAACCCTCAGAGATCAGACATTGGGACTCTTTCTACAGCTTCAAACCCCAGGGCTGAGGCTCTGAACTGAGCGGTGCAGAACCCTTCCCAGCTGGAGGGCAGCATCGAAAGCTTCCAAATGAGAGTGCCTTTAAAATTCAGTCCTCTAGGAAAGGAGGGTGCAGAGCAGGTCTCTAGATGGGCGTTCCCACAGGGATGTTCAGAGCTAGCCGCTGACCTTTTCCCCATATCCGCTTTCTTTGAAGAGCAGTTCATTTCCCAAGGAATGTTAATATTCAGTGAACGGACTTCCTTTGTAAATGCAACATGTGCAAAATTATTAGACTCTTAATATTGTTTATCAAGCCGTCTCCCTTACTGAAACAGTGATATCACCAGGTCCAATGCTCTGTGGTTAATATCTTTATATCTGGAGTCCCCCATCCCTCCATCCTCCTGTAGAATACCAGGCACACAGTAAGTGTTCATAAAATGTGGGAATGAGTGAATGAAAATCTCTTCACATTTTTTCCCCTTCTTTGACACATCTCAGGCCACACCCTATTCCTTTCATGGTATCCTTTTCACTGCCCTGCAAATAAAAAAAGTGTGTTTATTATCCCATTCAGTAAAAATGTATGAACACACAGAAATCATTGTGTTCTGTGCGCATGCACTGACTAGGTTATAGGAATACTAAATGGTAGGCACTGGACAGGAAGGGCCTGTGGAGTACAAGTAACTACACTTACTAGCCATCTGGAATTGAGCAGGTCACATGAGTGAGCCTTCAGAACATTAGTATTTGCACATGTGTGTGGCAATGGTGCCCTCTTCAAGGTGGGCAGAAGGAGTGAAGGATGATATCTCATACGTGATTGGATATCCTGCCTGGAACCAGCTAATACTATGATTAAGGACTTCAATTCCTCTCTGTCTCCCCAACAAGATCTCCAGCCAGTCATTCACACATGTGAGACAGGAAGGGGGAAACACAAGGAGCACTGAGAAATAGATTTGCAGACTCCAAAGACCTCCACGCGCTCTTGGGTCACGCACTCCCTCTCCTTCCTGATGGAGGAAGCCTGACTCAGCTCCCTACTGTATACTTCCAGGAGAAAAACTAACGACATGAACATGGTGAACTAATTGCCTCCCAAGTTAGCCCGTTCTATCTGGTGCCAATTCTAATTGTTTCAGTGGTTCTATTTATAATGTGCTATGAGTAGCCTCTCTGCAGGTTTTGTCCATAGGAGACATGGCACACACAAAAATAGACATGTGTGTCTCATAACTCTTGTTATTACTTCCACATCCTGACTCTTCTTTTCTCCAGCCTGACCAATGGTCAGTCCATTCAATCTCTGCTCATAGATCAACAGCCTGTAGGGTAAAATTCCTCTTAAATGTGGCACAGTGGGACCCTCTCCCTCCACCTGAGCATTTTTATAGATATTTCAGTGTTCTCCGCCTACTTTTATGTAACAGAATTTTGGTTAGCACACCTATATGAATCAAAATGTCAAAACAGTGCTAAAAAATAGGGAAGATGAGGTTGCAATTCATAACCATAGCATAGCAATTATCTTTACAGTCTGTAAAGGCAACACCAGTCATCCTACTGTTCCCTTGGTTTTGTCACTTGATTTTAGAACTGCTTAGTGGCCTGACCAGGCTCTCTACATGTACATATAAGACAAGTTTCCCACGAGGCCCAGTAAATAGGCAATCTTCCTGAGGCAACAGCTTCGATCTATGCTGCTTCTGTTACTCACATCAAGTTGAATCACATGCTATGCTGCATTTTATAGCTCTTCCATGGCCACACTCTGGTGGACAGGCATATGTGTGTCCTCCATTGTAGCAAAAGTCAGGTGTACACATGGGTCAATTATTGCCAAGGCTCTGAGGTGCACTGCTGACAGAGTACTGGGGCAACACAATACCAGGACCATGTGCTTAGAGGTCAGAAGCATGGGGGACAGAGGGAGAGGGTCCTACTGTGCCACATTTAAGAGGAATTTTACCCTATAGGCTGTTGTCCATGGTTTCATGTCTCCTATCCTCTGCCCATATACCCACTGCTTTTGGCCATTAAATATTTATAGATCACAATCAACACAAGAGATAAAGGTAAACCACTCATAGTTCCATTGTTTCCTCTCTGCTTCCTCATTCACAAAAACTCTTGGCAAAACTGAAGCCCTTACTTTCCAAAGCACAGCACAGACTCTGAGCATTTTAGTAAGCTCTCCTGATAGAGGAGAGAGTGAATGGAAGGATCTGTTCTGATCTCCTACTAAGTCTTTTTAAAGAAGTATTATGAAGATGACATATGTTCGTGGCAATTGTAAAGAATAAAATTTGGAAAATGCAGAAAACTATAAAAATGTCAACTATAATGTCATATTTCAGAAGTAAGTACTCTACATAATTTGGCTTATTGTGTTCCAGTAGATTTTCAACTTGGAAAAATGTATCAATATTTGGTTGTCCACAGTAGTGGAATCACACTGAATATGCCATGTGTACCCTGATCAATTTTTTAAAACTTATATCAAGAGCATTTTTGTGGGTCATGAAAATTCTTTAACGTCATAATTTTGAATCACTAGGACATATTCGATTGTGTGGATTTACCATAATTCCATTTTTTACCAATCCCTGTTTTATGGGAAATTAGAATGCCATATCACTATAAGCCATATTTTAGTGAAAATCTTAGTACATAAATCTTTGTAAGTTTTAGAAGGCAGAGTCTAAATCAGTTTTACCTGCAGTATATTTTGTATCTACCACATATTTTGTATCTACCACAAAGTGTAGATGTTGAATGTTTGATTACAGACTGGCTGCCTGTTTGATTCTTTCTTTAAAAGACATTGCCAGTGTCCAATGGTGTGGGTCAGTGGTTGAATGTCAACCTATGAACTAGGAGGTCACAGTTCGATTTCCAGTCAGGACACATGCCTGGGTTGCAGGCTTGATCCCCAGTGTGGGGTATGCAGGAGGCAGCCAATGATTCTCTCTCATCATGGATCTCTCTCTCTCTCTCTCTCTCTCTCTCTCTCTCTCTCTCTCTCTCTCTCTCTCTCTTCTTTTCTCCCTGAAATCAATAAAAATGTATTTTAAAATATATTGCCAGTAGATAGGTTGCATTTTGTATTTTATATGGTAACTTTACCAGTATGAAATCACAAGGTCAAGCAGCTTAGCACAGTTCTAATGAGAAAATGTGGAAGGCAACGCAAGAATTCCAGGCTCTGGTTCAGAGTGATGAAGTAGAGTCTGCTGAGAGCCATTTCTGCTTTGAAGAATAATTTTCGTATTGGGAAATCAAGCATGGTCACTGGCTTAATGGCTTACAAGCTATTTTAAGTAATGAAATTGGCTACAAGTCGTTCACATTTTAATGATAACATACTCACTTATTAATTTCACATGCTTAATAAATGTATCCACCTCTGTGTAATTAAGAACATCATTATCATTACACAGATGCTGTCTGCTTGGAACAGGTAAAGCTCATCTATTTAATTTGATCAAGCAGTTGCCAAGCACCCACTCCATCCTGAACCCTATGCTGTGTACTAGAAGCACAGACATGTCTAAGACCTACTCTGACCTCAAAAAGATTCATCCAGACAGGAAGACCTGTATAGGACAGATGCAGCTTGCTGGTGCCTGACTGGCATAAGGAGGTAGTTAATACATATCTCTAGGATGGATGGATGGGTGGGTGGGTGGGTGGAGGCTGGAAAGGCAATATCAATAAGACAATGTTGAGGATGTACAAATGGGAGAGCAGGAAAGGCTTCTAAGAGGAGGTGATAGTTAAATGATAAATAGGAATTTTCCAGGTAGAGAAATAAGGAGAGCCAGCAAGGGCTGTCAGGTTGAAAATTGTGTGGTTGCAAGGGGAAGATGAATAGACAGGCATGGCTGGAGTTAAAAATGTTGGTGGGGAGGAGATGATGGGGAGAGATGCTTGAGTTAATCTTTGGCTGATCATAAAGGACTTGTGCAGAAGGTTTGGGTTTCCCCAAAGGCAGATCATAAGATGAAAATTTGCGTGTACATTTTTTATTTGAGAATTGTCCCCAGGAAGTGAGATGAAAAAATGGGGTAGGCAGAAAGCCTATAAAATGGCTTACCCAGAGAACAGCTGGAGCTCATGTCTCATGAGGCCAGTCTGAGAGGCCATGTAGAACACACCTCGTAATTCTCCCACCTGGGGGAGGAGGCTCAGGTATTCAGCCCCCAGCTTCCATCTCTCATTTGTTGAAGGATGCTCTTGAAGGCTGTGACTCCCAGAAGCTTCTGGCCTGTCCTCAGCAAGGGCCAAGTTGCAGAAAACAACCTCAGGCTGAGAGCTGCAGGAATCTGCTGGCTGAACTGGGGCTGTCTGCACTGACCTCAGGGATAGGGGCTTGGTGGGTGTCAGGGTATCTACCACAAACCCTAGTGGGTAATAGGCTAGAACTCAGCAGCCAACTCTGTGACTAGACAAGAATAATAATTCTCTTTCAATGGCTTAATACCATCAGCACTTCCTTCATGGAGTACTTGCTGATCCTGAAGCCTGCAATGTGCTTCTTTCTTGCTTTTCATATAATTACCTCCTTGTCTCTGCTTAAATGTCACTTCTCAGTGAGGTCATCTTTGATGATTCAATAGGTAGTGTGTCTTTCTCCCTGTTTATTCCCTGTTATCACATCTCAAAAGAATAGATATCCTTGATTCTTTATATATATATATATATATATATATATATATATATATATATATATATATATATATATATATTCTTATTTATAGGTATTTATAAACTGTACACATATACACGGTGCATTATATATATTTGTTTGATATTTACTTGGCTATGTGTCTAACTCCCTTACTTGTCACTGCATTCTAGACACTTAGCTTGCTGCCTGCACATACTAATTGCTCAATAAAGGCCTGTCTGGTGACTAGCAGAGTCGACCACTTGCCTCATGCACTTTCTGGCTGAGGAAGGCTGGTCTCCTCCATTGTCCCCTCTTCATTGCCCCAGTCTTCAGGTCCTAGCACCTCTCCATGCTGCAGAGTTGTGTGCTGGGAAAGAACCCTGAGCAGCTGGGAGTAGGACTGGCCTCTGCTTGGCCCTGGGAAGGGGATTCCAGGTCTTGGCATTGAACACACAGCCATATTCCCATCATGGGATGGGCTCTAGACAACAGGACTCCTTTTAATCGCTTTTCTTGAAGTTTAAAATATTTGTCCTCCTTAATGCAATTCTGACTGGATGCGTCTCTGATCACCCCAAATCCAGCTTTTCAGACTCACTAGGGTAATTAATTCCCTTGAAGGTTTAGAAATTGTTGTGAAAGAACTCTTGGGGGTCCTGGGAAGTAAGAATTGACAGATAAAATCCATACCTGCTGAATCTGGCCAGCTTACTGGGATTGGCCCTCTAGTGGGGCTCTGGAGAGAGGGGAGTAAGTGCCCAACCTCTAAGCTGGGTGCATACCCACCAGCTTGCCCTGCTCCACAAGCTTCACTCCTGTCCTCCCACTGCCCATCTGGATCCTCAGAGGCCAGCATGACCCTATATGCCATAGAGAAAGACATCTTGTTGCAAGGTCATTTTGATGGTCCAAAAATAGGCGAGTAGGCAGAAAGAATGAGCAGATGGGTAGACTCAGACCTGCAGTCTTCCTAATCTCCTGACCTACCTTAGTAGTTTATAATACAGGCTTTGAGAAAGACACACCCCAGTATGAATTCCACATCCATCTTCTTTGCCAATCAGGTGTCCTTGGTTAACTATTATAACTTCAGCAAACCTCAATTTCCTAAATCTCAAAATGGGTTGATACCTTATAGGGTTCTTGTGAGCATACATAATATTATAAGTGCAAGGCACTGACAGAATGGTTATAAAAAATTAGCAAAAAATGCATTCTATGCCTAATTTCCCATATATAAGACATATACACATTAGGTATAGAATTTGGAAAATTGAAATTTGACAGTTTTAATTTTTTAAAAAATTGCTCCTGCATAGTATCTTGACATTGATCCATCGATCAATACATCTGTCCAGAGTTATAAATGAAATCAATAACTGGGATCTAGGAGACAGGGAGGGAAGAGGGGTGAAGCTAACATTTAAGGTGGGTCAGGGCTCCGGTGGTTTATCCCTTGTCACCACCTCCCTGACATCTGAGCTCCATGCTTTCCTCCAGCTTTTGTGCCATTTTTACTGGCAAGTTAGAAAAAACTCCCACTTATCTTTAACAATTCTGCTGACATATCATCCCTCCCCGTGAAGAATTAATTATTTTTTTTTCCAGAGTATTCTATTGTTTCAATTAGAGCAGACTCCACACTCTCCTCCAGAGACCATGGGGTCCTCTGGGTTCAATGACTGTCTCCTCCAAGCTTTGTCTGCCGGGGCCGAGCACAGTGTCAGCATGGAGTGGACATCAGGTACATGGCTCTATTTCAGCTGTCCCATCTTGTCTTTCTCTATAGCATATAGAGTTCCTTTGGCCCCCCAAAGAGTTTTCAACGTTTTCCCTTAGAAAAGAGTGGCCAGCCTGGTTTTGAAAGTCCTTAGAAGCTTTCCCTGATGGATATAGTCTTGGGCACCACCATGGCTTTCAGAAAAAGTAGGGTCCAGGCTTGTCCTTGCCTTAGCTGAAACTCTTATTTTGACACCACATCCGATCCCCACGCTGAGCTCAGGACAATGGCCCTCCAGAGGAACCAGCCTCCCAGGCTCTTGCAATCACCCAGGAACTCCTCCTGCCTCCCTTCCCCTGTGAGAACAATGGAGCCCCAGGTCTTAAAGGCAAGGAGTCCTGGAGACCAGAGACAGGCCAGCAGGCAGTGTGACAGGACTTTCCCCTCCTGTACACCTGACAGCCTCAGTATGGCCTAGACATCTATGAGAGAGGATCATCCCTCCACTGCCCCAAGCTGGGTCAGTGGCTCTGATATTTTGCCATGTGCAATGGGTTGGCAAGGAGGAAGTACAAATGTGCATGCCTGCCCAACATCAGAGTTGTATAAGAGCATTTAGCAATACACATGAGAAACATGTTATGATTGTAGAGGGGAAGCTTTGATTTAATGGTTAACTTTTTTCTAATGTGTTTTTATTGATTTTAGAGAGGGAGAAAGAAATAAAACATCAATGATGAGAGATAATCATTGATTGGCTGCCTCTAGCATTCCCCACACCAGGGACTGAACCACAACTCGGGCATATGCCCTGACTGGGAATCAAACTGTGACTTCCTGGTTCATAGGTTGATGCTCAACCACTGAGCCAAACTGGCTGGGCTAATGATTAACTTTTAAATCTATGTAGTTTGCTTCAGGTTTGCGACTGGAGTTTTTGTGACCCCAATTAAACCTGAAAATGAACAAGAGAAAAAATAGTGCAAAAATAAGCATTTGAATTATGCCTCCTAAATCCATGCTGGATAGTCTAACAATATCATTTCCAAGAGAATTAAAAATAGCTAAGTAGGTATTATGTGCCAGACCCTGAGCTGACTACTTGATAGATGTTAAATTAGTTTTCTCATTTTACAAATGAGAATGAGGGTCAGGGTTTGAGCCATGTCTGCCACACCCAGAGCCCTAACCACTACACCTACTGCCAACTGAGGCAACAACCTGGCATGCAAACCTGAATGCCTGCTGCAGGCTGAGGAACATGGTCATGAATGCCAGACAGATTTTATGGACACAAAATAAAAAATTAAACCAAGGAGGATAAATAGCAACCTTAGTGTCCAAATACTCCCTAGGGGCTTTCTTGGCATTTTACACTAATGTATGTTACTGACACTTTCTAACTACTAACTTCATGCTCCAGCAAAAAGCCAGCCCTTTTACCAGCTAGGGAGCAGCGGGAGAAGCTGGACATCAGAAAAGCTCCTAAGTGGATGAGTCCACAGGTTTGGTGTTGAGAGATTTTGAAATAACCATTCATTCTAGTGTGACACATACAGGTGCCATTTTACAAAAATTTCCCAGCTCACCCTCCTCCCAATAACCTGGGTTGCAAACATTAAAATGTGTACAAGATCATTATTCTATTACCTGTTAGCTCCGAGGTAGGTATGATTTGGACATACAGACACCATTTACTGCATGCTCAGTCGGAACTGGCATTGCCTTAACGATTGTCTCCATTATCTTTTTAGCTGAACAACCACCATAGGAGGGCGATGCTATTATGCCAATTTTACACACAAGGAAATTAAGACGTAGAGAGAGAGGTGAAACAACTTGAAAGATCAGGAGGTAGCTTTGTAAAGTATATGATTGCCTAAACACTATGCTGTACGCCTGAAACTAATACAATATTGAATGTGAACTGTAATTGAAAAATAATTTTTTTCTAAAAATGCAACTTGGTTAGGATCAAGTAAATTGTTGAATCTGGAATGCAGATGCAGGTTGGTCTGAATTCCAAGACTCTAAATTTCTAAGCCATAGTAAGCATAAACGAGTATATACAAATACAGAAGATGAAAATGAATACAAAGATATTCTTTAAATCTGAATTTAATGTTCATTACAAAGTACCATCACACAATGACAGTGGCACCCAATTCCTGGTGAACTTCTGAGTGTCAGGCTCTGTCCCAAGCTATCTGTATCTTTGACTCTCAAACTTGAACATGCTTTGGGGTCTCCTAGTTGGATTGTTAAAACAGATTGTTAGTTCCACCCTAGAGTTCCAGATTCCATAGTACCAGATAGTTTCAGATTACGTGGTAAATCTAGGATGGGGACAAAGAACATGCATTTCTAACAAGTTCTAGGTGATGCTGATGGCCCAGGAACCACACTTTGGAAACCACTGCTTTATATGAATTAACTCACTGAACACTCACATTAACATTTTAATCCTCATTATAAAGATGAGGAAACTGGTGAGCTGAGAGATTAAGTAATTTGCCCAAGTAAAGAGAAATACACCTTTAATCGTTTATTTGAGCTTCTCCTTTTTAAGCCGAGCCCAAAATAACTTTGCTTCTTATTCCATCAAATCCCACCATAGGGGGCTAACACCTAGGGCCATGTTGTGAAGTTATTTTGGCTAGCACACATTCTGGGTTTATTAATACGAGGAGAAATGCAAATGGTTTAGCTAGATAGAAACAAGTATTTTCCAGCTCCCCTGCAGACCCACTTATTCAACCCATTAGCATTTATTAGCCTCTTCTGGTCACTCAGCAGATAGCAGGGAGAATTCTCAGAAAGAAGATAAACGTTCTGAACTAAGTAAGCATAAGGCTGAAGGGCAAGGTCTAAATGAGGGCCATCTTTGGGGAATTCAACCAGTGGACCAGGTATACAAGCAGGCTTGCTTGGGCTATACAGTAGATTGATTCTGAATAATCAACATGGTCATCACAATAATTGTTGTAGTCCAGGACCCCTGGAGAAGGACTCTGAATAGAGATTGCACTGGGGAGTACTCTTGGGAATAGCATCTGCAAATGAGTGAGGGAAGGAAGGAAGGCTGGACGGAGAAACACTGAGCTATGATGGTTGCAAGAGATGCTTTAGTCAGTTCCACAAATATTTCCAAAGTTGTTTCCATTGAGGAAGGGAACTGGGCCTTTACAGTCCTCTATCCAGCAATGACTAGATGCGGACTGCCCCTTGAGTGAGGCAGCTCTCTTCCCGTGGAGAGGGATCCAGCGGTGAGTCATCAGTAGCTAACTGTAATGACAGCCAAGGGAAATGAGTGTCTGAGTCCTGAAGGGTATTCTGGATGGCACATCGCAGCACCACTACAGTTATATTAGACAACATTTATTGAGTACTTATTTTGTTCAATCCTTGTTTAAATGTTTTACACATTTTGATTCCCAGTACTATGAACTAAGTATAATAACTATACTGAGTGGCCAGATTATTATGATCTCTGAATGCTTAATAATCTGGCCAGTGTGTGTGTGTGTGTGTGTGTGTGTGTGTGTGTGTGTGTGTGTATATATATATATATATATATATATATATATATATATATATATTAAAGGCCCGACGCATGAACTCGTGCATGGGTGGGGTCCAGCCAGCCTTGCCAGGGGGAGGGGACATGGGCAGTTGGCTGGCCTGCCTGCTGGTCGAACTTCTGATCGAGGGGACAATTTACATGTTAGCTTTTTATTATATAAGACAAACACTGAGTGGCCAGATTATTATACATTCAGAGGTCATAATAATCTGGCCACTCAGTGTATATTAAACATAAGGAAATTAAAGCACAACTAAGTAATGTCAGAAATCAAGATTCAAATCCAGAAAATCTCCTCTAAAAACTGAATGCTTAACAGCTGTTGTTAACCATTTCTCTGATTCTCTAAAAATTTAAACAACGGGATCATAGTGGTGCAAAGGGTTATAGGGAATGGGGTGTGCTAGTAAGAGAGTAATAGATAGGGAAGTTTTCATCTAGGATAAGCATGTCAAACTCCATGGGTAGCATGTGGCCCACAACAAATATATTTGCAGCCTAACCAATATAACGGTATGTAAGAAACATTTTAATAAAAAATTTGTAATTTAATTTTTACAATATCCTGTTATACATAATTATTAATAACAAATTACAAAGTTTGCTAATGAGTGATTACTATAATCGTGTTGCATTTTTTTCCTTTATGTGCCTTGTGCGCAGGCGCACCATTTCTCTCCACTAATACTAGCAGTGAATATTTTAGCAGCCAATTGCCACATCATTAGTCTTATACTGACTTGTTTGGTATGTGCAACAGGAAATATTTCGCTTTTGGAGGACAAGAAAAATAGGTTTATTTGTGTTATCCTTATTAATTTGTGCAGTTCTGGTAAGTTAATGTTCAAGAAAAAAATATTAGTTTTTATTAAAACGTTCTATTATTTTATATTAACAATTACTCATTTATTTCAGCTCTGTGTATTCAGCATACCTCTATCAAAAGAAACCTACATTTCTATGAAAAATGAAGCTTTTGTTTTTTTGTGGCCCACTTGCTAGTAAACTTAAACCTTGTTTATTTGGCCTGTGTTAGCCTTTGAGTTTGACATGCTTGATCTAGGGAGGTAAGCTGACAACATCACAAGGTATACTGTTGAGTGTTTCATGGTGAAGCTGTAGGATGGACACAATCAGAATGAGCAGTGGCCGGCCTGGGGGCTAGGATTCCCAGGGTCATATCCATACCCTGGTGGGTGCCCATGAGAACAGACTTGGCTGCTGCTTGCTACTCATCTCATCTTCTCCCACTGAACTGATTTTTCATCTTAATAAGGGCAATAATATTCTGAAAAGCAACTGTGGCCTTTCGGGTGTGTGGCTGGGGAAGTTATGGGTCCTCAGGGTCATATAAACTCAGCAAAGACTAGTCCTTGTGCTTAGAGTTCTTGGCGCATGTCCAAGGGTTGAAATGGTGGAGTTAAATTTTCCTTAAAGATCTAATTATGTCTTATGTGTTTGAAGAAAGTGATGTTTGGAAAGCGGCTTCTTCTAGCTAATACATGAGAACAATGAGCAGCCGGCTGTCAGGGAAGATGCACAGAGGGAGCGGAGATTGACTTTATCTGCCCCTTGCTCCAAAGTTTCAACAACCAGCTGCCTGTCCTTATTTGCTGCTCTTTTGATTCTGGCTACAAATGCCAGAGAACTATTGAATACTATTTTCTAATCAGATAATGATAACAATAGTAATAATAGCAGCTGACATATGAGTTTGCTTTGTGCCAGATATTATGCTAGGCTGATTACATAATCCTCATGTAAAAACTATGAGCTGGGTATTATACCGAATTTCATAGATGAGGAAACAAGGCCCAAGGAAATTAAAATACTTGTTCCAGCTCTCTCACATGGAAACCAGGGGATGTACGATGAAAACTAACTTTGGGTTTCCAGAATCTAGGCCCTTAAGTTCTATGCTGTCTCGATAACTTACCTGCTGCCTTTTTGGCCCCTTTCATTCCCCTTTCTCTTTCTTCCTTCATTTCCTCTACAAATGTATTTCAAGTAACATCAGTGTGCTGGGCACTAGGTTTAGTGCTCAGGATATAGGGATAATGAGATCACACCATCTCTGCCTTCATGACATGGCAGCCTGGGGCTTAATTCAGCTGGATAGTAAACATCAAGGGCAGCCCCAGGACTGAATCTGATCAACTCTTCAAGTTGGCTGTATCAGTGTAAGTTCCCCCCTCCTCCCAAGGATTCCTCAGCTCTGGGGAAACCCCTGGTTGTCCTCAGTACTGGGGAAGAAAGCCCATTAACAAAGCCATTGGAGTGGAATCCATTCCAGCTCACTCTAAGTAGAAGCCGGACTTCTTTCAGCACTGCCCACCTGTCAGCACAGCCCTGTACTTAAAAACATGAGCTCTGTATTCAAAGAGTTCAAATACCAGCTCTTCCTCTTCATCAAGACCTGGAGCAAGTTACTTAACCCCTCTGTGCCTGTTTCCTCCATTGAAATGAGATACAATAGCATTTACCTCATAGACAGACCTGGAAATTGCTGGACTCAATCTATTTTAGTTCTTATCCCCTTGTGAACTGATCTATTAATTCAACTAATATTGACTCAACGAATCTTGTCTCAGAGGTCAACTTTAACCTTTTTAATGTTTATGATAAAGATTGTTTCTTTGACTCAGTCATGATTGACTCTAAAGGAGTTAAAAGCATCTAGAAAAAAAATTTACATGAGGCTTTTGCAGGCATAGATAGCTTGAAAGAAGTGTTTTTAGATGTAGTTTGTCTTAACCTTCACCTGATTTGTGAGAAGTCCACATTTCAGGTGAAAGTCCACTGGTCACGAGCATCAGAGGTTCCAGAGGCAGAGAAGTGGGCCCTGGCTTTATGACTTGTCTCTGAAGCATCTCTGACATTTAGGAAGGTGAGGACGTGTTTACCAGGGTCATCTGTTAGAGAACGAGGATTTTATCCATTCCAGCGAGTCCCCAGACCACGGCCTTTCCTAAGGATGTTGAGATACAATTAATCATCATCCCTATGATTAGTCACAAAGGGTAAGATAGAGCCACTTTGTTTTCTTTAAACTTTCAGAGGTTCTGTTTCCTATTGTTGCTGGCCCCTGGGACCACGAGGTCTTGCTATAGTGAAGTCCCCCTTACCGAGAGGCACAGGATGGGACAAGTGAAAGAATTGAGAGCAGTGCAGATGTTTCTGAAGCCACTGCTCTGGTTTAGTACTTAGGACACTGGATCAGGACTTCCTGGCACTAGATATTTGGGTTCAAATATGACCCCTACACATTAACACTACAGCCTTTAAAACAACACTGAACCTCTTCATTAACCAGGAAAATTACAATAGCTAAGTTTCACTGGATGTTTATCATATGCTAAGCATGCTCCAAGTTCCTAAGTACCGTCGAAGGCTGGCACTAATACCATCCCACTTTACAGAGGAGGAAATTGAATCTGAGGGTGGAGGAGGGATTAAATCCACAGAGCCTCACTCTAGAACTCATCACCTGATCTCTTCACTGCCATGAACTATGTTTGACACAAGCTAGTGTCCATCTTTGTTCCCTTTCTGCTCTGAGATCTCATTTGTGCAACTGCTAGTTGGGGTGCTGAAGGCTACAGACTGAGCATAGCTGGACATGGGATGATGGAGGGGATGCTGGCTGGGGCAGCCACAGAGGCCATGAAGAGGGGACCTCATTCAACTAATAATGCAATCAGATACGGTAAAAAAAAAAAAAAAAAAAAAAAAAAAAAAATCTGGGAAGAATATTCAGAATGTGGGATGGCATGAGCAAGGGCACCAAACACTGCTTGATAGATGGAAACTTGCAAGGCCATTAGGAATGCGTTTCTTCTTCTGGAATTAATGTACCGTATTTTTTGGACCATAAGACGCTCCGGACCATAAGACGCACCAGTTTTTAGAGAAGGGAAATGAAGAAAAAAAGATTCTGAAACAAATAGTGTCCTAAAATATTTTATGTGCATTAAAACCCAACATCATAGTCATAAACACATGTAATCAACCCTGTGAAGTAAACAGCAGCATTTAGAACCATTTTAGAGCCGGGCAAGCACACAGAGCCGGGCAAGTAAAAAAACTTTTTTTTTAAAGTATATGTGTAGGCTATATTTGGACCATAAGACGCAGGGACTTTTCCCCCCCACTTCTGGGGGGGGAAAAGTGCGTCTTATGGTCCGAAAAATACGGTAATACGGGGCCCACATTAGCTCCACAGATAACTTTTCTAGAGCATAGGAAAAATGGCTTGCAACGCTTGTTGATTCACAAATGTTTAGTGCATTTGTTATGTGCCAGGAAACAGGCACAAAATGAACAAGACCAATTGCTCTGTTGGAGGGAAATACAAGTTGGAGAAGAGAATAAGATGAATAAATCAATAATTAATAACAATAATGTTAAGAGCTAACAGTTACTTTATGCCTGGTCCTAATGTGAAGTGCTTCCTGAGCATAAGCTCATTGAACATGCATAGAAACCCTCTGAGGAATAAATGTACAGTTATTCTTCCCATTATAGGAATGAGGAAACTGAGAAGTCCAGTAGCTTGCTCAGGGAGGTGGGCTTTGGACACAAAGTACTTGACTTCAGGGCCCCAGACTCCACCATTACCCTTAGGAGAGCAGAGGGTGAAGGAAGGTGTGGCCTGGAGAGGTGGAAAAGCCATATGCCCTGTGTGTGGAGTAAGGGGAATGCTAGCTGCTATAACGAGTAACCGTGGAATGTCAGTAGTTTAAATAATAGGAGTTTCTTTCTTCTTTTTTCTCACATAAAGTCTAAATAGCAATGGGGCAGAGACAGGACAAGGGATGAAAGTATGGTTATTGAGGTTCCTGGGAGGGTGCAGGCTCTGCCATCTTTAACAGCTGCCAGGAAACAGAAGAGAGAGAGCAGAGGCTCTCATAAGAAGGGACAGGCCTGGAAATGATATATATCACATGGCCCTGCCCTTACCTCCTTGGCACAAGCACAGATGTATAGTCCCAGCTAAATGGCGGGGCTAAGGTAGGGAAGGTGACTTAAAAATGCAGTCCCTGGCTGGGCAGCCACTTACCAGCAACAACTCAATCTACAGGAGAGCACAGAGCTTGGTGGATAGCCTTCTCAGCCACACCCCCAATGGAAGGAGAGAGAAAGAGAGAGACCAGATGATGAAGCCATTTGTGCCAAGAAGCAAGCAGAACTTTATCCTGACAACAGTGGGGTCTCTGTTGATTATAAGCAGGGAATGACCAGAGCAGATTGGTGTGTTGGGAAAACAACTTTGCTGTGAGTAAAAGGCTGATTTAGACAGGAAATTGCAGGCAGTTAAATGTATGCAGCAGTAATCTGGATGAGAGATACTAGAGCCAAAAAAGTAAAACAATGGTTGATGGCACAGGGAGAGGTAAGAAGATATAAGAAATACCCTATTTTCTGGAATTATTTACATGAAAGCCTGCCTGGCTCCCATCTCCAATTCTTATGAGTGCTCATGCCCCTCCACCCACACCCCCACTCTTGTCCAATTTACCTGCTTGTAAGCCTCAGATTGATGTACAAATGCCATGTCCTTAGGGAAGCCTTCCCTGAGTTCATCTCCCACCTCTATCCCAGTTCAGGTCCCTATTATAAATACTCAGATCATCTTGTATACCCCTTTATAGCATTTTCAGTTATTCTCATGGTCATTTGTCTATATTCCCACCTTTGATTTATCAAGCTTATCAATGGAAGAAAATTAGCTATATTATCTTGAATGCCTAGTGTATAATACAATGTCCTGAATGGAGTAGACCTTCATTGCATATGTGTTGGATGAGTGAAAGAATAAGTAAATGGATCATAGGATTTGGGAGCTTGTAACATGTTGGAGAAGAGCTAACTACAATTCTTGAGTTGCTAGCTTGGGTAGCTAGATAGCTTGGTGCCTTCCATGATCAAGGATGATTTTGTCTCAACAAAATATTCTCCAATGGTGATTTTGCTGACGGTTATGTCTTTCTGCTAAAATTGAATGACTAGCTATTATGTCCCAATCCTCCAACACACTGAGTATTCCTATTCACCCAGGCTCTCCCAGTTTAAGATAATGTATGGTTAATCAGTCATTCAGAGAGGGCCATCTGCTCATGGGCCCATAGATGAGGTCAGGGAGCCTCATAGTGCTGGCTCTATAGATTCTGCTCTTCCTTCTGTGGTTTCTCCTTTGAAGTGATTTGAATGACACTTGGAGATGCCCCATCCATAATGAATAGAATTTAATAATTGAGCAGTAGCTACTTAACTCTGTCTAAAAAATAAGTTCTGCTTTCCTTTCCAAGATCTGTGGCCCAGATCAGGCTGGTACTGTCTCTGTTCAGAGGAGATGAGGAAAAGGACTCTAAAAACTGGAAAGCATCAAATGCCACACACAAGTGCAATTAAAAACTTAGTAACAGTAATGTTACTCTCCAAAAATGGAGCACATCACCAATCAAGATGCTCAAAGTTGCCGGGACCGGTTTGGCTCAGTGGATAGAGCATCGGCCTGCGGACTGAAAGGTCCCGGGTTCGATTCCGGCAAGGGCATGTACCTTGGTTGCGGGCACATCCCCAGTAGGGGGTGTGCAAGAGGCAGCTGATCGATGATTCTCTCTCATCAATGTTTCTAACTCTCTATCCCTCTCTCTTCCACTCTGTGAAAAATCAAAAAAATATATTAAAAAAAAAAGATGCTCAAAGTCATAGTAGCTTGTGAAAAGGAATTAGCAGCAAAACCCTCCTCTTGAAATTCTTAACATGAGTCCCACTTGGTTGCTTATTTTGTTATTTTTCCTTTAAAAGATTATAAACCCATTTCAACCATTTGAATAGAGGTATTACCCTCTCAGACTGTCTGGTTGTGCTGTTGTCAGAGGAAAACAGTATCTTCAAAGATGTGTAGAAACTTGAGTAATTCTATTGAGAAAGTAACATGCTCTGGATGAAATTATATTCCTATACTATATTAAAAGTTTCCTTCAAAATTATAGCTTAAAACTGGCATTTGTCATATTCTGTTTGCAAATTCTCCATCCCAGACTTTGACAAAAATCAGAAAGAAATCTTGGTGACATTAGAACTGCACACATACTATTAAGTCAATTTAGAAAACTTTATTCTAATTAGGTTTAATCTTCTTGTTACCTCTTTAACATCAAGTTAGAAAACATGTACCCAGGCCACAATATTTTGGCTCTTTGAAATGTCTGTAGTTACTCAGACATTTCTTGTAGCAATCCCTCTTCCCCCTCCCCCCAGATTTATCTCCCTGAGCAAAGGAAATAAAAGAAAAAAAATCAACAAATGGGACTACATCAAACTAAAAAGTTTTTGTACCGCAAAGGAAACTATCAACAAAATGAAAAGACAATGCACTGAATGGGAGAACATATTCGCCAATGATACATTTGATAAAAAGTTAATATCCAAAACTTATAAAGAACTCAACATCAAACAAACACCAATCAAATTAAAAAATGGGCAAAGAACCTGAATGGACACTTCTCCAAAGAGGACATGCAGATGGTCAACCTCCCTAATCATCAGAGAAATGTAAATTAAAACCACAATGAGATACCACCTCACACCTGTCAGAATGGCTATTATCAATAAATCAACAAATAAGTGTTGGTGAGGATATGGAGAAAAGGGAACCCTCGTGCATTGTTGGTGGGAATGCAGATTGGTGCAGCCACTGTGGAGAACAGTATGGAGTTTCCTTAAAAAATAAAAAATGGAACTACCTTATGATCCAGCAATTCCACTTTTGAGAATATATCCAAAGAGACCTAAAACATCGATTTGAAAGAATTGTGCACACCTATGTTCATTGCAGCCCTATTTACAATAGCTAAGATTTGGAAGCAGCCCAAGTACCCATCAGTACATCTATTAATATATATATATAAAAACCTAAGCAACCGGCTGACTGGCTGGTAGCTATAATATGCACTGACCACCAGAGAGGAGATGCTCAATGTGGGGAGCTGCTGAACGACAGCAACTTTACAGAGTACCTCCTCACACTCCAGGACTCCTCGGGGGATATCAGACTGCTGGTTTCACCCAATCCCCACAGGCCCCTAGTGAGTAGATAAAAGAGCTGTGGTACATTTACACAATGGAATACTATGCAGCTGTAAAAAAGAAGGAAAACTTACCTTTCAGGGCAACATGGATATTATACTAAGGATATTATATTAAGTGAAATAAGTCAATCAGAGAAAGACAAATACCATATGATTTCACTTATAACATAAACTAGCAAACAGAGAACAGACCGACAGCTGGGGGCTGGTAAAATAGGTGAATGGATTAAGCAAAAAACAACAACTCACACATACAGATAACAATAGAATAATTACCAGAGGGAAAGGGGTTTGGGGCAGGTACAAGAGGGTAAACAAGAGACAAATGGTGACAAAAGATTAGACTTTGGAATGGTGGACACACAATAGAATACACAGATGATATATTATAGAATTGTACACTTAAAACCTATATAATTTTATTAACCAATGAAACCCCCACAACTTCAATTAAGAAAAAACTGAAAATTCTCATCCACAGTATAAAATAAAGTAAAATAAAACCTATAGTTAGCACTGGGTAGAAGTTGAACACATACTTGTTAAATGCATGAATAAATGAAGGAATGAATGACTTGCGTTCTTCCACCATTTTAGGTTATAAAATGAAAAGAGAATTAGTCTTGGAAATCAGCTGGATTAGGGTATGAATCCTAGTTCTGCTACTTGCTACTTGCCTCAGTGGGCTTTCCACAATGAAATGCAAGGCAGCCCAGAGAAATGTCTGCACTAATTTCCTATTGCTATTATAACAAATTACCACAAATTCAGTGGCTCAAACCATTCCCTTCCCTCTTCCCCCCTCACACACACAGAGATTTATTATAGCACAGTTCTTGAGATCAGAAGTCCAAAATGGGCCTCACTAGGCTAAAATAAGATGTTAACAGGGCTGTGTTCCTTCTGAAAGCTCCAGAGGGAGAATCCATTTCCTTGTCTCTTCCAGCATCTGAAGGCTGCCCACATCCCTTGGTTCATGGTGTTTTCTCCATTGTCAAAGCTAGAAAAGTAGCATCTTTAAACCTCTTTCTGGCCCTCCTCCTTCCCTCTTCCATCTTTAATGTCACTTGTGATTACATTGGGCTCATCTGTATAATCCAGAATAATCTCTCCTTTTCAAGGTCCTTATCTTAATCACATTTGCAAAATTCCTTTTGCCGTGTAAGGTATCATGCTCACAGGTGCCAGGAAATAGACATGGATGGCTACGAGGGGAATGCGGGGTATTATCCTGCCTGCAACAGTAACCATGCAGCCAATGGCTGCACTTACCAGATTGATCCAACAGTGATGGGAAGCATCTCCATTCCCCTCCAGGGTAACACAGATAATACGTTAAAAGTGCTCCCAGAGCCCAGCTAGTGTGGCTCAGTGGTTGATAATTGACCTATGAGCCAGGAGGTCATGGTTGGATTCCCAGTCAGGGCACATGCCTGGGTTGTAGACTTGATACTTAGAGTGGGGTGTGCAAGAGGCAGGCGATCAATGATTCTCTCTCGTCACTGATGTTTTTATCTCTCTCCCTCTCCCTTCTCTGAAATCAACAACAAAAAATATATATTTTTTTTAAAAGTGCTCCCACGGAGCATTCTCCACTACAAAAGCAGTGAATGGTTGGAAGGAATCTATTTCTACCTGAGGGTGACTCAGTGGTCTTCCCACTGTGGGGCAGAGGAAAGGTCTTGGTTCTCAGGAGGCTTCCTTCGATTTTGTAAGACAGGGTCAACTTCACTGCAGCTTGGTTGAGTGTTCATATATATCGATATAAGTGTTCAGTTGGCAGAAATCATTCCTTTAATGGTAACCTTGAACTGTGATTCACACCACCCATCAAGTCTTGGGGGGGAAGAAACCTACTCACCTGAGATGGGCAGACCAACCACACCTTTAAACTGACCTAAGATCAAGACAGACAACTTCCTTTTGGCCCTAGGATATTTGCTTTCTTTCACTGTAGTTTGCTTTACTTTGGTGCTACTAGATTATACTAGGGATACACCTTTTTTTTAAAAAATCAAGGAAATAATGGCATTTATTGTAACAGTTTGTTGAGGATGTTCATCACATTTCTGTATACATTTCTTATGAAAAAACAAACAAACAAACAAAACACTAAGAAATATTCCTCAGTTCTCAAAACCCAGTACCAGTTATAATTCTCTATAATAACTGGTTATTCCCACCAAGTAGTCTATCGAATACATGTTATGTATTCACATTGCTGGTCATTTTTCCCTATTTGCACATAGTATTAGGAAGCTAAGTACCAAGATTACTGTCCATCTTCACCAAAGCATTAGGACATCATAGCCTACATTATGTGTGACAATTTATTTTCCTCCCCTTATTGTCCCTTTCCCCCAGAGGCTTCATCTGTTTCACATCTTAGTTCTTATTATATTGTAATGTCTGTAAAGCCCAGAATATGGCATGGTAAAAACTTTGATTTGC
The DNA here is from genome assembly GCF_014108245.1 of Pipistrellus kuhlii. Lineage (NCBI taxonomy): Eukaryota > Metazoa > Chordata > Mammalia > Chiroptera > Vespertilionidae > Pipistrellus > Pipistrellus kuhlii. The sequence goes on from NW_023425482.1 coordinate 13,634,398, forward strand.
AGAATTTTTTTCTCTTTTGTGAGACACATGCTCCTGACACATGCCTCTTTGTTCCAGGAATATGGCCATTTAAATGAAAAATCTAAAAACACAAAAGGAAACATCATCAGTGCTAATGTTTAGAAACTGACTCTCAGGAGAACTGTGTTTAGCATCATTGTAAAGACTGGTGTTTCTGTTGATAATATGAAAACAAGTCTCCAACGCTTTGTATGCTGAGCACACTGAGATCATAAATGCTAGGATTCTAAATGGCTTGCTTGCTGTTCGCACACTAGCTGGCATTGAAATCTCTTTCTATTCTAAGGGATGTTTAGCTTTTATTATATCTTTATTCATGGTCAAAAGCCATTAGCAAATTTGCTACAGTGATTGAAGATATTCCTCTGAAGGCATTCCTCAAGTGTCATCTCTTTGCCTTCCTGTTTTTTTTGTTTTGTTTTGTTTTTTGTATGTGAACTTGTCTTCTCAGAAAGGAAAAATGCTTTATACATTGTAGGGTTTTGGTAATGGTAAAAACTCAATATTTTAAAAAATCAATGTTAGCATGACCTCCAGTGAAAATATCTCCAAGTTAGACCCAAGCATAAGAGTTCATATCCCTGAGTTCATCAAACTACAGAATCTCCAACACTGAGAACCTCTCAAACCCTACTAGATAGGATATCAGGACCTTCTCTTATTAATCTCTAACCCATTGACTCCAGAACATAGTATGTATTCAACAAATACTTGTTGAATTAATGAGTGATACCTCTCACTCTCAGAAAGACTGCAGTTCTACTCAACCACAGTAGACCATGAAGGGAACACAGGGCTTGTCATGTGGCAGGCATGCAATATGTTCTGAGTAGCTGTCATTGAGACACATCTAAGCCATGGAAGAAATTTCTGTCATCTCTGAACTCCAGAGCAGCAATTATTCTCCCCCTTGTCAAAGACATGCCTGATAGATGACATTCGCGTGTGCAACTACTCTCACGGGTGTACTTACTAGTAGGTTTATGTGAAATTCCAATTGTGCTAGTACAATCTCAGTCTCCCTTTCTCCCACTCAAGAAAATACATCAGAACACAAATGAATAAGGATGGCATTAATATAGGAACAATCTTGAATTCATGGCAATGTATTGAAAGAGTAAATCATTCACCATTTTAGCATTACAAATAATAGTAATGCAGGACCATGAGACATCTCACAGTGATTGACAGAAATAGCTCATCATCATACCAAGACCAAGGGTGCTTCTTACAGTAACCATCTCTGAGACCCACTGAGTCCTAACATGCCATCTTGAGGACCTTCCCAAACTCCAGAGAAACCATCTCTGAGGCTCATCCTATCTACAACACAGTCATCTATACAATCTCTTCTGTCCATGATGTGAGCTTCAGCAGAGATCATCGCGACTCCTGGAAATATAATAGCTCACATAGGAATCTCACTGTCACGTGGGTATCACTCCACTTTCACCATCATGGCCTGAGGAAGATGCCTCACAAGCACCAACTTACCACGCCGCCACCAGCTGAGTGCACGAGCACAGACATCCCTTCTCGGAGGTTGGCAATTTCAAACAGCATCATGTAGGCTGTGACGAAGTTCATGGGGAAAGCAGCAGCCTCAGAGAAGCTCATATCATCAGGGATCTTGTAGACAAACTCCACGGGCGTGCAGACCACCTCTGCCCAGGCGTTATAATTGACAAATGCCATGACACGGTCCCCAATCTGGGCATAGGGAAGCACAGGGTTAGTGAAGTTTTCTTAACCTTTTTGGGGGGGTTTCTCAAATACTCAATAATACGATGAAAATTATAGATTCCTTCTCAGAAAAGCATAAATATACAGTGTGGAGCACATCGCACACCATGAAATGTCAGCGTCAGGTCATTTTACTCACTCAACCTCTCATCTAACCTCTCTGTTTTGGAACTGAGAAAAACTGAACCACAAGAAAGGTTAATGGGCTAAGGCTAGGAGTAAAATCTACTCTTGTTTGTTCTCTGCCAACCCACATGGGTGCTCCGACAGGCTAGTTCATTGTGGCCTTTGCATCAAAGGTTAGCACTGAGTTACCGATCACTGTGGACGGGAATTCGGTGCATCAGAAAAGCCATGTGAATTAAGTGGAGACTTGATAAGAGCAACCAGGCTCAGAGGCAAATAAGAATATGCCACCAGGTGTGAGAACAACTCCCATTTATTAGACATATGTTATATGACAGGGATTATCCTAAAAACATCGCATGTTTTAACTCATGTAATCTTCAAAACCCTTATAAAGGCATGGCTGAGTACTGTGTTTTACCATGAAAAAAAAAAAAAAAAAGAAAGAAAAAGAAAAGAGCAATCATCTTGTTAAAGCAGTTATGATGGTATGATGGTATGCTAAGTGTGGGTTTTTTTTCATAGCTTATCATTATTAAAGCAAAAAACAAATAAGTGAACCAATACTAATAGCTTGTAGGAGCTGCAAAGTGCTAGCTAAAGCGAACCATGCTGCTATTTATGTTAGTGGCTTGTATTATGACTTTCAAATGCAATACTCAAATTGCTGTGGTCCTAATAAATTCTCAATAAATTAATAGCTTTCCTATATGTGTGTTGTTGTATATATATTTATAATGGATTCTACTGCTATTTTAAATTCTTTGTAGCTCAGCATTTCTCTTCTATCCCTACTCAACAAACTGCAAAAGGCTCTTATGAGATGGTTTCTATAAGAATCCCATATTACAGATGAATGATTGTAGATTTCAGACATTTAAATTGATGCAAAGAGAGATTAAAGAATATGCCCAAGGTCATGTAGCTAGAGAGCAGCTGGGCCAGGATTTGAATCTAGGCAGGCTGACTGCAGATAAAATAATTCATTACACCTGAGATAAGGGATACAAAAAAGACAAAGTTATATAAGGATGTCCAACAGTTGAACCTACCAAGTCTGGAATGTTAGTTTAACTCTAAGCCCCAGTTTCTTCAGTTCTCAAATGGGTATAATATTAGGAAATGGTCCTTATGAGATTAAGTAACATAATATGCATGCAGTGCACTAGGCAGTATGCATGTAAAATGAGGAAAGAGCAATCAGTGTTGACTTAAAAAGAACAGATGGTTCTTGATCTCATGGAATTCACTGTTTAATGATCAAAAGCTAAATATAGACCCAGTAAACTTTATGAAATGGAAGGAGTAGCTGTCTAATTATGAAGCTGATGAAAAGAAGAGGCTGTCCCACTGACAATGAGTGTCTCAATCCCTGAGAATGTTGAAGACTTAATGGTGAATGTTGGGAATATCACCTTAAATGAAACGACTTGGGCCAGAGGATCACTGTGGTCTAACACTGGCTTCCTCTTCTGCACAGAATCATCAAAACCCAAAACCCAAAACAGTGTGGCTAATGGCCTCCAGTGTCAACATAGAGTGGAATGAAGAGTATTTCAACCACAGTGAGGGTTACAGCACCAGAGCAGGGCTGACTGCCTCCCTCTTTTCAATTTCATTATTAAATGGCAAAAGGGCTAAGCCATCAGACCAGCTCCAGACCCAGAGACAAAAGGTAGGCAACTTAAAAAAAAAATCCAATTCATTTCATTATTTGATTCTATTAAGGAAAAAAAAAAAAAAAAAACAGTCTTGGGTGATGAAGTCGGAATTATTCCTTTACTGCTGTGCCTCTGGCAACAGTTTTTCAAGCCTCTGTTGCAATCTATCAACCAGGAGAGCTATTAGTGTGCTGCTGCATGGAATTCCATCTCTACTGGATTGAAAATCTTAAATCAAAATTATAGAAGGAATTTTAATATTGGATTGCTCCCAAATCATCTCCTGACTGGAAACCTGTAGGTGGCGTCTTTTATTTGTGCCACTGAAAGTCACTGGAGAGAAGTGGGGGTGAAGGATAGGTTGGAGAATATGCAAGCCAGAGCTAACTAGCAGAAGAAAGGTCATCTTTAGAAGGGAAAATACACATAATCAAGCAGAGTAACTCCTCCCTCTACACCAAAGTCAACAACATCCCTCTCTGCTGTTATATTCTAAAATAATGGGTTATTAATCCAATGCTCAATTAATAGAGTTAGTAGTATGATTTTTTTCTTTGGGACCCTGTGAAGGAGTGAGGAGCAGATAATATTTCTTATATGCAGCAATTTTGGGGAGAGATGCTGCTGCCTCTGTTATATTGCTTATCTGGGGACAGAAAATGCAAAGTCATATACAAGAAAAGAAAAAGTACACATACTTCTCGCTCAACACTTTTCTGCTATATTATCTGAAAACTATGGACAAAAAGAATGAGCGGTGAGAAGATATTTCTAGACATTTATCATAATGAACTTGGAGCATATTGATACTTTCAGAGTATACTGAGGCTCGGATGCACTGATCAGCAGGCTCCAAGTCAACTACAAGGGCATCTTGGCATTGCATTTTATAGGATGTTTCTTCCTGCACTTAGTATTGCAACATTTGCAGGTTGAGAGCAAGGGCAAAGATCATGGGGGAGTGAAAAGGCTCTGGTGACCCGAATCCAGATTTTACTACTATGTACCACCTTTTGGACTCCACAGAAAAGTAATAAACCTTGCTGAACCTCATCTCTAAGGAGACAGTAACAATCTTTACTTCGCTGGGCTGTGGCGAGGCTGAAAAAAAGATAACTTGCCTGTATTTCTGGTTATAGTGGATTCTAAGATGCTAGCTGCATTCATGTCTCTCTGGGGAAGCACTTAGTTATAAGAGAGAGCTCTTGTACCTAATTTCCATTGGTTTTCCTGACTCCAAACTACTGCAATTTTGTGTGATTGATTTACCTACAGTTTCAGATTTTATAGACCAAATTCTATTTTATTTGCATTATAATGGGAGAAAGAGTCCTATGTCTTTTCACTGTTTAAATTTTTTATTATGGAGAATTTTGAGCATGTATGGAAATAGTCAGAATGATATAATAACCCTCTTTATCCACTGCTCTACTCCCAATCCATCAACCCATAGCCAACTCCATTCCACTATCAGGTACCGCTACCTTGTGGCTTTAAAATTTCATCCCAACCCCAGCTAGCATGGCTCAGTGGTTGAGTGTCACCCTATGAACAAGGAGATCATGGGCTTGATTCCCAGTGTAGGGCGTGCAGGAGGCAACCAATCATTGATGTTTCTCTCTCTCTCCTTCTTCCTTCCTCTTTGAAGTCAATAAAAATATATTTTTTAAAAATGTCACCCCAAAAGACCACATCCCCACAGTCTGAAATAATGATTATAAACAATTTCTTAAATGTATCAGTTAAGTAGATAGTTAACAGAATAAAAACATAGAGGCTATTTCTCCCCCAGCTTTTGTGTTTTGTAATTGATTTTTAAGCCAGAAGTGATGGGAAAGTGTGATCCATGGGTGGGAGGAGAGGGGTATACACACTTTAGTTAAAACAAAGTCAAATACTCTTATTTAATAACTGTATAGTATGACTAGAGGGAATGGCAAGATTTCTCTGGTCACCAAACTGTTGCTAGGAGCACCAAGATGGTACATGAGACCTTTGGAAAGTCCTGTCATTTATAAACATTGTTAATAATACCAACCAATAAGACATCAATAACAATGCACATTATAGATTCTGTCAAGCATTTTTGCATAATCTTTCATTATTTAAGTGGATTCCAGATTGATATTACTCTTTCAGTCAAAAGTCAGAACGTTACCTCGTATCCTTTCACGCTGTCCCCCAGAGCTTCCACAATCCCCGAGCACTCAAAACCTGGCACCAGAGGAGTCTTGGGAGGGTTGTCGATATTCCCTTGTCGTACCATCAAGTCAATGAAGTTTAAACCACTGTGATCAGCAAATGTGAAAAGAGAAAAATTCAAAATGAGATCCCAAAGCAAGCACTGGCATGGCTTTTCTTCTCTTCCCTTCCCTACTCCTCCCTTACTCCTTCCCCCCATTCCTCTCTCTTTCTTTTCCTTTCTGGAAAAGGGTGCCCAATAGTAACATCACTTAGCTCAATGTCACCAATAAAGCAAACCTCAATTATCTCTATAGACAAGTAATGCTTTCCTGGCAGTTAAAATAGCCGTTGCAGAGTTTACACTCTCTCTGAGCCAGCTTACTCTTACTTTTAGAAATACACATTGACTAGCCAGGTCATTAGCCATTCTAGCACTTAATCATGGGTAGAAAATACACTAGGAAGAAGTTATAAGAAGACACATGGAAAGCAGCCAGACATAATGGCCATTGGCCAAAGTAGGAGAAAAAAGACCTAATTTAAAAGGTCTCAAAGGAACAGTCACACTCCCAACTATCACACAAACTTACATTAGCGCAGTGCCATAAACAGCACCCATAATGGTGAATATGAGTCATCAAGAGATGACATTATGTCCAGATGGAGGAGGGGGACTCAAAGAAGAGAGATCACAGGGATGGACCACTGGATGCAGGAATAATGGAGGGCTGCTTTCATAATTTTTAGGTATCTCTGGATGAGAGGAGTTACTCCATATTTTCTATTAACATATTACTTTTAAGATAAGAACATTATAGTTAAAATATGTCAAAGTGATCACCTTGGAAAACCGTATACTTGATTGTAATGATGCTCTAAACCATGGTCAGCAAACTCATTAGTCAACAGAGCCAAATATCAACAGTACGACGATTGAAATTTCTTTTGAGAGCCAAATATTTTAAACTTAAACTTCTTCTAACGCCACTTCTTCAAAATAGACTCGCCCGGGCCGTGGTATTTTGTGGAAGAGCCACACTCAAGGGGCCAAAGGGCTCATGAGCCGTGGTTTGCTGACCACTGCTCTAAACTACATATATGTAAATTTTATTTATTTCGGAGAGGAAGGGAGAGGGTGAGAGAAATAAAAACATCAGTGATGAGAACCATTGATCAGCTACCTCCTGCATTCCCACTACTGGGGATTGAGCCCACAATCTGGGCATTTGCCCTTGACTGGAATTGAACCCAGGACTCTTCAGTCCGCAAGCTGAGACTCTATCCACTGACCAAACCAGCGAGGTCTAAACTGTATATATATCTATTTTTTTAAATATATTTTATTGATTTTTCACAGAGAGGAAGGGAGAGGGATAGAGAGTTAGAAACACTGATGAGAGAGAATCATCCACCAGCTGCCTCCTGCACACCCCCTACCGGGGATGTGCCCGCAACCAATGTACCTGCCCTTGACCGGAATCGAACCTGGTACCTTTCAGTCCGCAGACCAACGCTCTATCCACTGAGCCAAACTGGTTTCGGCTAAACTGTATATATTTTTAAGAGCTACAATTGGGAGTTGCATTTAACACCCATTTACTAACTAAATGAGAAAACACATCCCATTAAACATGTATTTTTTCCACCAGATGTGTTTTTAATAGACTCCCTGGTTTTATAAACCACCATCTAAGAAAGAGTTGGGTTATAGAAACCAAACTCCTTGGTCTGGCCCAAAGCTTGTTAGCATCTGACTATAGTTTCTTTTCCAAGCAAGATAACTTGAACTATCTCTTAAACACGGCTCACCTATTTCTTTCTTGGCCTCTTTGTAGCCAAGGAAGCATCTAATTCCACCTGGTCTTAACTCATCAGTTTGATCCATAGGGAGCAGGTATTAATGAGGACAATTGCCTTGATAGGTACGTTCAAAAATCACCATCTTCTCAAGTGTTTCCTGCTCACAAAGTAGGCAAGTTTCACATGTTGTCCAACTGGAGTGCCTCTAGTGTGTGCCCTCTTTGAAAGGAGCTGTGTGCCTCGTATTCCTTTGCCTCCAGGATGCCTGGCATAGTAACAGTGGGTATTCAAGTAACATCTGCTGAATGAGGAATATTCCTGTATATCTAAAAATCTGTGTTGCCAGTTTGCATACTACTTTTCAAAAATGGTCAAGGGATGCTCAGAGAAATGGACACATTTCTGAAATGTGTATGAGGATTTACTATTAACTTTGAAGGTGAATAGCCTTTAGGGTCATCTCTTAACCAAAGTGCTCTCCAATAACATGGCCGGTTTCTAAAGGGCTTGGGGAGTCTTGGGCACAAATCCCAAGTCCATCACCTTCTACCTGTGTAACCTTTGATAAGTTACTTAACCTCTCTAAGCCTCAATGTCCTCTGCTATAAAATGAAGGTTATGTTAATACCTATCTCACAGGCTTATGAGGAAAATTAATGAGAGTTAGTCACATAAATGTGGTGCCACATACATAGAAAATACTCAAACATTAGCCTTGAAATTTGCAATCTCTGTTAAGAAGGCAGAAGTATGTGATACAGTTTAGGAAGACTCTATTAAACAAGGGTTAAAATAGTTTCAGAACTGAAATGGAAAAACATCAGCTGTCTGTAATCTTCATTACTGTGAAATAGCCCATTTCCCAACACCACCAATTAAATAAAGCATAACTTAAAAGGAATTTCTATGTCCCAAATCAAACACTCCATCTCAGCAAACTGTTTTTCCTTTGTGTGAAAATCTATGATTTCCCCAGACCCTGATGGAGAAATGCCAGAAGTTACTTGGTAGTTCGGGGTCCAGGTTCGATTCTGGTCAAGGGCATGTACATTGGTTGCGGGCACATCCCCCCAGGTGAAGGCATTATCATGGACACTCATCACCCTGTTCAATAGGGTTGCCTTCGATCTCCATCCAGAATGAAATGGACATGGTAAGGGAAACTGAGAGCCATCTACCCAATTCCAGTGAGAATTTACTTTGAAATCCTATAACATCCCATTTGCTCACGGGGTTATGCAGTGACCCCATCAGGGTTGTGGAGAATGCCACCCATCTTCAGGGGAGGGAGGGGAATTGAAGCAGTTACATCCTGGGGGACAGGGAAGGAGTCAGTGTTGTTTATCTCAGCACAAAGGAGAGGTGAACAATTGTTAATAGAGTACCTTTCTGTAGATAGACCCTCTCATGGTGTCCGCCCACACCACCTCCTGATATGGATATAGCGAGCGTTTAGTGAGGGTTTTATTTGTAGCAGGAACTGTGCTAAGTGTTTACTTTTGCTATTTATATCTCAACTACACTCCTATGAGATATGAACTATCATACCCGTTCTTCAGATGAGGGACCTGAGATTCAGCAAGCTTGCATAACTTGTTTAAGGTCACATCTTCAGAAACTGTCAAAGTCAGGATTAGAATTCAAGCAAATTCTATTGGGTCGGCAACTAAGTAATTGCGTATTTTTTAAAGAAAATTAAAGACAATTTTTTCATGGAACTAAATAACTTTATTCTGTAATGTATTGCCCATTTTGATCAATGACCTTTTGCAATCTTTCAGGCAGCATCATAATCCCACGATAAAAAAACTTCTGGTTTTTATTAGCAAAAAACTGAATCAGGTACGATTTGACATCATCATCATTATTGAAATTTTTACCATTCAAGGAGTTTTGTAAAGATCGAAACAAAAAGTAATCAGATGTTGCAAGGTCAGGACTATATGGTGGATGTGGCAAAACATCCCAACCAAGCTCCATTAATTTTTGCCGAGTGACCAAAGATGTGTGTGGCCTTGCATTGTCATGATGGAATACAACACCTTTTCGATTTGTCAATTCAGGCCGCTTTTCTTCAACTGTATTGTTTACTTTCGTTAGTTGTTCAATGTAGACATCAGAATTGATCGTTTGGTTGGGTGGTAAGAGTTCAAAGTAGACAATTCCTTTGTAATCCCACCAAACTGATAACAAAACCTTCTTTTGATGAATATCAGCTTTTGATGTTGTTTGAGTTGGGTCACCTGGCCTGCTCCACGATCTTTTCCGCTTGATATTGTTGTAAACAACCCATTTTTCATCGCCAGTTATCAGTCGCTTTAAAAATGGATCATTTTCATTACGTTTCTTTAGCAAATCGCAGCTGCTAATGTGTTGCGTTAACTGTGATTCTTTCAGTTCGCGAGGAACCCATGTATCGAGTTTTCGAACATAGCCAAGTTGTTTTAAGTGATTTTCAATGCATGTATGTGATACATGAAGCTTCTCTGCAATCTCACGTGTTGTACTGTGACAGTCCGAATTGATTATTGCTTTGATTAGGGTGTCATCAACTTCAACTGGACGACCAGAGCGTTTTTCATCTTTGAGTGAAAAATCACCAGAACAAAATTTGGCAAACCAATTTTGACACTGCCGTTCTTTTAAGGCTTCGTCACCATAAACAGCACATAACTTTTTATGAGCTTGCGATGCGTTTTTCCCTTTGCGGAAATAAAAAAGCAAAATATGACGAAAATGTTCCTTTTGATTTTCCATTTTTCAACGAATGCCAAACGAAAACTACAAAACAGATCAAAAAACTTTTTTTACTGATTAACAGCTGAATAGCCAACTATCAAATAACAAAATGTGTTTTACATTTGTACTTCGTCTGCAAACCTAAAAATTCAACTGAAGCCATATATGTGTGAAACCCGCAATTACTTAGCTGCCAACCCAATAGAACCTGAGCCACTACACATTGCATGGACTTCTTTGTGGGAATTTTACCCACTGTCCTTGCTGAAGAGGCACACCCAAGGCACCATGTTTGTAGCTTATCTCTGACAGATGATTATACTAGTGGTCACCCAATGGTGGAGGAGTGGCCATACATAATCTAAGCAGGAACCCATTCCTTAGGATGTTTGCTCAAAAAATATGAATTGGAAAACATGCAGCAAGTGAACAACTTGTTACCAGAAAGCATGTCGAAAGATAGAATTGAGCTTGAGAGACCTAGTGACTTGTGCTTTAGGGAAACTAAGTGAAAACTCAGTAGGTAAAAGAATTAAAGAAAAGAAAGAACATGAAGAGCAGTAGAGTCAACCCAAAAGCCTACACCAGGGTCAGGCTTTACAGTTTTCACTGTTGTGATCAAGAACAGGAGGACCCAATATCTACCCATTGTGAGACCCAGTCTCAGCGTACCTCCTGCTCTCTGATTTCCAAGAGTTTTTTTTTTTTTTTTTTTTTTTTTTTAATAGTTATTGCACACGTCTTTATAATAGGACCTCTTAGTTTTGGTTATGAATGTGGTCTCTGTCTCATAAAACCAAAAGATGTACATTAAAGCAAATACCACATTCAATAACCGTAAATCTTACCCATTGACCTCATTGTGTTTTCAAACAAAATCAGTATCTTTGTTTAGAGATAATAAATCATTTGCCCAAGGCCACACAGACAGTGAATTGAGAAGCCATGAACCTAAAGTTGGGTCCATCTAAAACTTTTCTTTTCCACCCACCAGAAAAAAACAAATAGGGCAGGTCAAGCTATACGTGTTTATAATTATGGTCTCCATTATTCTCTAAGATAATTTGATTTTCACCTGGAATTTTTTGTGGGGTTGGCAAATGACTGTACCTGTGATTCAGATCCACAAAGAGGGTGATGTTAAGATGTTACACTTAGCTGATTTTTATATGGCTCTTAAACATTTAAGATCATTGCCAAAAAAAAAAAGTAATTATGGCAAGTGTTTGACATAATTTTCTGCTAGGTAATTATATTTCTCTCAAACACTGGTATAATTTTACTAAGACTTTTATTTTTTCCTCCTATGACTAAAGCCTAGCTAGTCAAAGGCTAGGCTTAAAGGATTATTACTGAGTCATAGTCTAAAGGAATGGAGGCAGAGGTTTGAGATAGGGACCCTGAAAAACTCAAATTATAGGATGAGGGATATGATAGAATATACAGGAAATTTAGGATTAAACAATAGCACTCTTACATTTGCAAAGCATAATGCAGATTATTGTGTGCTTTCACACACATCTCATTAAACCTTGTAACAATCCCATAAAGATAAGGAGGGAAGCTATTAATTATTCCCATTAAATAGATGTGAACATTGAGACTCTGATAAGAATACTGACTTGTCAAAGATAACTCAATTTGAACTGAGACTTGAATGAAGGTCTTCAAACTCTTTGCTCATTGTATGTTCTAGGACACCATGACATCTCAAATAGTAAAGTAAATGTTACTGAAATCAACACTTCAATGTTCAGAGATAAGAAGACTAAGAGGAAATGGTCAAAGGAAACAGATGTAGGGTTCCTGGGTGTTAGTTCCTGGGCTGCCACCAGTGAGTTGTAGGGTCTGGGCTGAGTCTCTGAAGCCCTCCTAGCTCCCACAATCTGGTCACTTGATGGTCCTTTATCCTGTGAGCTCTGCGTAAAATATCAAAATTAAAGTTTAGATAGGAAGAGATGCTTGGAGGTCTTCATAAAAGACACTAACTTGGGATACTAATATCTATCTAGAAGTTAAAGTAAGGCAAGCTGGCCTTGGCCTCTATGTTTTCTGTTATCTATTATGATGGATGTCAACACTATAAAGTCTCAGGGTTGCTTAGCTGTCTTCATGTTGTGTCCTACTGGAGTCTGCTAGTGTTCCGGTAGAGTCCATCTACTTGAGTCATCATCCCCCATGATGGTGATGCTACATGTGAGGTCTAAGGTATCAACTATTTTAATCTGTCTTTTCTGCAAGTTAAAGGTGAGGCCCAGAGAAGATAAAGTACCTTGTGCAAGTAGGTACCAAACCTAGGATACAAGCCCTTTTCATACGATTTCCAAGCTTGAATTTTTGACTTCTAAGCTGTCATTCTATTATCCATGGTAGGCTGCTAGGTATTCTCCCCAACATTGTGGTTTGGGATCTGTTCATTTCCTTTGGATATGGTAGTAATATCGAAGAAGACACAAATGATTTCTTAAAGGATACCACTAAGTGGATGACAGAAGCTCAGCTCAGCTGTAGTTGGTTAACTTTCCAATTTGAGATAAAATTGACCTAAAGGAGTTAAGCAAAGCAGAGACAAGTGGACATAGACAAGACTCCTTGTCTTTTACTCTTCCACTGAGGGCAGGGGTTGTTAAAATGAAAAGATTTTAGATCTCTTGCCATCTTCCTTCCTCAGGTTGTAGGTTATCTTCAGCGGTGACCTTGGGAATCCAAACACTGGCATACCTGAACAAAGTATCAGAAAAATGTTCCTCTTCAAGTAGCCTACTTCTGTATTGATGCAGACCGTAGAGCATTTTGATCACACACTCAGTAGAAATTAAATCTTGCCCCATCATTGATTTAATTAAGAGGTCGATGGCCAAAAAAAGAACCTTCAGAAGTTCATTGTCCTGCTTACTAAAGGGACACTGTTAAGCATATCATTGGTTGTAATATATATTTGCTTCTTCATGCAGAGGAATTTTCTTTGAATCTCAGCACAAGGATTGGTGGTACAAATCCTACAGGCCCAGTACAGATTATATTTCTTTTTTGCATTGGCTATTAGGAAGCTCTGAGACAGATTTGTAGTGCCCCTCTCCAAAAATTTCAGGGCTATAGTCATTTATTCTCTATGTTATCCTAACACTCAACATCCTCTCAACTTTCAGGATGCTTTTGAGTTTCCATTTTTAAAAATCTTAAACTCTATTACAGTGGTTCTCAAGTTTGTGCATCAGAATTCCCAGAAGGGATTGTTAAAACACAGATTGCTGGGTCCCTCAGTTCGTGACTCATTACATCTGGGGTGAGACCCAAGAATCTGCATATCTAATTTCTAGGTGATACTGCCTCTGGTGGTCTGGAGACCACACAGAGAACCACAGCTGTATCATGTTTTTTTTAAGCTACTTCAAATTCTTTTTGGAATGAGGCTAGATAAAAATTAATAGATGATTATTAAATAGAAAAGAAAATGAAAAGCTCTCTCATGTCCACTAGGGCAGTTGAATTTTTTTTTATTGTAATCCAATGGATGATATGTACCCTTATTAACTGTGATCTTATTAGATTAGGTTCATCATTCCAATTTGCCTGGCTCTTTCCTGAATCCTAAATTCTTTCATTCTTGGCTCTTTCTCTGAGATTTGTATCCTTTGAAAATGTAGTTATCAGGCCATTGGCATGTAAGTCCAAATTGCTGATAAAAATATTAAATGGGCTGTCATGCTCCTGGTTACTGAGGATGTTTGTGAAGATCATGAGATGTCATGGAGGGAATTTGAAACACAGGATTAGCTGACAGGTTTCAAGTTTCCTTGACTCATAAGCTCTTATGATTCTATGAACTATCTCTAAGACACTTTAAATTTATGTATAATGTATAATGTATGTAGTAAGACCACGTGGCCTCACTCTTGGTGGGTAATGGCAGTGAATTGCCCTCTCCCTCAATAGCAATAATTGCTGACCATATGGGGCACAGCCTGACTGAGCCTCTAGTGCAGTCATCAGGATGCATGTCTGGATCCCCATGGTGTTTATTTTATTCTTATTTTTTCCTAAATGTACACATCCTGGCCCCAACTCTGAGAGTCTCTTTAGTCAAGGCATACGCTCTCATGTGCCATTAGGACTGAGAAAAAACTGCTTTAGTAGCCCAATGTCAGCTGTGCATATGAAGAATGTTTAAGAGAAGATGTGCCCTTTCTCACAGAGGGCTCTGTGACTGTGTGAGGGGCCCCAGGAAGCCAGCCGATATCTAGGAACCCCGTTCTAATTTCTCTGAGATGGGCCAGCAGGAGAAAAGGAATTATCTGTGGCTAGTAATTGTAATAGATAATATCTATGGAGTGCTTACTACTTATCAAGCACCATGTTAAGTGCTTTGTAAGCATGATATAATATTTAAGTTTCATGACAACCATATGATGCTAAGAGATAAATTATATTATGCATAAAATTGAGGCACATGGAGGTTCACAAAGCCAAGGGGTGAACACAAGTGATGTGACTCCGGTGCTTTTGGTCTTGACTTCTAAACTTTGCTCTCCTTTTGAGAGACCCAGTTGCAAAGAGGGGACTTTCCCCAGTTGCAAAGAGGGGACTTCTCAACTCATCTGTCACATTGAAAACTTGCTATACACTAAACACAGATTAGGTACTGGATATCCAAAGTTAACGGCTCAAAATTCTCCTGGGGAAGTAGAACCAGAAAAGCCCACTGCAAAGCCCTCATGAGTAGTTTTATAGAAGTGTAGGCAGAGGGCTCACACAGCTATCAGAAGATGTGCTAATGCAACACACTGACGCCCAGAACTTCCCCCAAAGAATTGTCCTAGTGGTCTTCTGCAAGCACTCGGGCCGAATTTCATTCTTAGCTTTAGCTTTCTGGCTTCTCAAATAGGTTGCTTGACTTCCTTAATTCTTAAATTTCTCGTCTTAAAATGTAATAGTAACACACTCACCCTGAGGGGCATTGGTGTGGATTCCATTTGATAGTACATGTAAGACAGAATGCCTCACACAGAGTATTACTATCACCACCACCACATCATCATTATCATTATCATTATCATTATCATCATCATCATCATCATCACACAAAGAAGGTGTCACAGGTCAGGTTCCCTGAGAAGCAGATTCTGAGACTGAGATTTGCCTACAGAAGGGAGGGCTGTAGGGAACTTCCCACACCCTGTTTGGGTGTGATAGAATCTGGATTGGGTAGAGGGAGAAGTTGAACATTGATGTAGCAGTAAAATGGACTCAATTTATCCACAGAAAATTCAGAGTCAATATGGTTCTTCAAGTCTTCGTGAATCAAGACAAGGAGACTGGACCTTTGTACCCTTGCATCAGCTACTCCTCAGATGAGAGCTGCCTGCGGGCAAGGTATGCAACCTTGGGCAAGGGAGGCAATTAATTCTTCAGGGGAGATGCAGCCACAGCCCTCAGGAGCCAACACTCCCAGTAGCTGGGATAAGGGACAGCTGGGTCCTAAAAGGCTGTTCTGAGTGGTATGCTCAGTATCCACTACAAGAAGGGTGGCATGATCTCCCTTTCAGGGTTTCATTCCCTTGTGGTTACAGAGCAGTTATAACTGACGGTATTTACGGAGCTCCTTTGCACAGTAGTCCCTGATGAGAAAGGATCCGGGTGATCTTATCACTAATGCTGGGAATGCAGAGAGGAGAATAAGATCTTTAAATAGGGTCCTAAAGGAATGAGAGAAAGGTAAAAAAGAGGAATTGAAGGGATCAAAACATCAAGGGATGGATGGAGACCAACAAAAAAGAGAAGGGTAAAGACAGATGAACTGTCAAAAATGCATGCAGGAGTAGATCTTAAATGTGGTCACACACAAAAGAAATGGAAACTGTGATGGGATGGAGGTGGTGGCTAACACTATGGTGGTAATCAACTTGCAATGTATAAAAGTATCAAAGCAACCCATTCTACCCTTTAAAGTTTCATATTATATGTTAGTTGTATCTCAACGCTGAGAAGAAAAGGTGGGCCTTTTATAGGGTTTTATAAACAATTTTCTGTTATTAAAATAAAAAACATGCAGGATTGGTAAATCGCTCAGGAAAACCCATGAAAAATACTAGCACAGGGTTTTCTTTGTGTCTTTTGGAAGTTAGAGATCACAGAATGCTGGAGGAGACCTGGGCATTGTGAGAACACCATCAAATTGCAAAGGCAGAATTTGGGATTCTCTCAGTTTGGTGAACATCTATGACCCAGCAGCCACGGCACCCTCTGCCCGCAGTAATAGAGGGAGAGGGCTTAGTGTGATGCTTTGTTCTGAGCAAAAGCATCAGAGAAGTTATACCTTTCTTTATTCTTCTCAGTCTTGCTTTTATATTCTATATTCATCAGAGCATTTACCTCCAAATTGAAGGGAGGGAAGAGAGGCAGGTGTTTGAGTTATTCCCTCATTTCCCCAGAACTTAAGTTTTCCTTTTTGTTTGTTGTTTGTATCACAGCTGATAACTTGAAAATGCCTAAGGCAATAGGCATTGATCTTCAAAGACTTTGTTCCCAACTCTTTTCCTGGTTTTTTTTTTTGTTTCCCCCCCCCCCCCCCCTTTTGGGTTGTTTGTTTAAACACCTGTTTTGTTATCTCAAGACTCTGAGAATAGACTGATACAAATCTGCTTCTCCTTGTCTAAAGCAAGGACACCTTTTTGCAAATCCCCAATGGCATCTGTCATTTGAGAACAATCAGAATTGTCCTGGATGAACCTCAGGAAGCATGGAGGCATCCACAGGAAAGTATCACTTAGGAACTGTGTGTCCTTTGCTTACCCCACCTCTCCATGGAGGGGAAAGATAGTGTCTGACAGTGCTTGACTTCTTACTGGAGACTTAGAGGGACAGGGTCTCCATAGAGAAACAGTCTATTTTTGCTATAACATGACAGTTATCTTATATAATAAGTCATTGCTGCTGACAAAAGCATTTAGTGAAACAATTGTTTCAATAGGAAAAATGGGGTGAAGACTAGGCAGCGTTTCCTAATAGAACACTTCAGTGATGGAAATGTGTATGTGTGTGCATCCAATATGGTGCCTGCCAGCCATACGTGGTTATAGAACATCTGAAATGTGACTAGTATGATTGAGGGACTGAACTTTTAATTTTAGTTAACCTATATCTACATTTAATTTGCCTACAAAAGAGGCAGTCATCAATCACTACCCTACTGTCTTCCCCATACACTACAAGCAACTCCAAGGCAGAATGCTTTAAAACCCATTATTCAGAGTTCACTGCTTAGTACATTCCAGACTTGCAAACAAGGTTCCTCCACGAAAGGAGTCAACAGGAACATATGTAGGAGTAGTAGTTCAAGCTCTTTCCTTCTTTCTTCTTGCTACCTTATTTCAGCCATGGTTGGCTGGCAGCCTTGTGTGTATACTGGGAGTGGTAAGGAGGAGAAGGAAGAGCAAAGGACTGCTTTGGGAAGAGCAAATATTTAATCCTGAACAAGAAAGGAATAGTTGTGAAAGGTGAGCAGAGATACAAAGAGGGGGCGGGGCAGGGGCTGAGGGCCTGGGAGAGTAAGACAGTGCAGGGAGACAGTGGCAGTAATATGAGGCACTGGGGAGATACAAACGGAAAGTGTATTTTTGAGAAGTTTTCCTCCAAAGCAGGAATGGATCCAGCTTTTGTGTTTTCTGAAGGACCAAACAGAATTTGACAGTGCTTTTCAAGTATGTTGGAAGTTGGGCTTCTATTCAAGAGCAAATAGGCTCAGCCACTTCAAGGCCACAAAGGGTGGAAGCAGTAGGGGAGAAAAATAGGAAAAGAAAAAATTGTTAAAAGAGCAAAAGGAAGAAGATGAGTCTCTCATAATTGTTGCTGGCTGAGGGCAGAGGCTCCCAGGAGAGGAGAGGGTGAAAATTGCCTTTGCTTTCTTTCCCATGAAGCAACAGTCCCAGAGGCATGGGCCATCTCCTCTGTGGTCAGACAGAGAAGGTTCTCAAGGATCTGAAGGCAGATAAACCTGAAAGCACCATTGTGGGAAGGTGGGCATGTTGCTCTCTACGTTACACACCCCTGGTTCCAGTCCAGGCTGCCAAATGTTGAGTCAGAGTTTATTACAAGGTCCCTGATCAGAACAATTTTAGCAAGTTTAGCCAGGAGGATAAAGAGGATCCAATCACAAAGTCGCTCAGATGAATCATAGGAACTGCAGGTTTAATAGCATCTCATTAGCTGATTGAACTAGATGTGGCGTAGATAAGTAAAGCAATTCTTTCTAATCTTAGACAAGGGATCTTCTTTTTTTTTTTTTTTTTTTTAAAGGATGTCTAACTTGATGGATAGTCTATTTAAAGGAGCAAGTGTGTCTGTGTTGGGAGGAAGGGCAGGGGGCTACATAGAATGCAGCTGGAAAGCCTCATCAGAGTTCACTGTAGAATTCGGATTGTCTCAGCCAGTGGGGCTGCCCCGTCATATACATCTATTTGCATGAAGAGCAGAGAAGCCTTCTTAGGGAAAGGAAAAACCCAAAACTCATCTTAAGTGTGAGTTGGAGAATATGAGCCTGAATGAAGAAGCTCGTGGCAAAACAAGAGGAAAGCTTGGCTCTGGGTGCGAAGTTGCCATGACTCAGGTCACCGGTCAGTCCAGGGGCTGTGTGTAGGATAGAGCAGTAAAAGGTGGGTGTACAGTGAGAGAAGATATGGACTCTGGAGAGGAGAGACAAACCCTGGGTCACATCACAGCTCTCTGCCTTATTAGTTGTGTGGTCTTTAACAAGCTCCCTCACCTCTTTGATCCTGTTTCTTTAGCTGTAAAAGGTTTGGTATCATAGAAATTCTCCTAAAACACCTAACTCAGTACTTGTGGCACACAGAGAGTACTCAATAAAGGTCATTATGATGATAATGATGATAAATAATTAATGCCAAGGCTTTCATTATTATTAATTTGATTAGCCTAAGAAGGAGGCCTATTAAATATACATTGCTTTGCAATCTGTGTTGTGTGGAAAGGGCACCACAGCTCAAGCAGAGAGCCAGACATGGAGTGGAGAGGAAGTGGCAAAGTCATTCATGGCTTCAGGATAAGGTGGGAGGAGCAGAACAGGCAACAGGAGAGGGCCAGAAGCAATGGGGAACCAGGATAACTGTTCTGAGCACCGATGCAATAGCCCCTGGGAAACCCTTGCAACTATTGGGAGATATTGAAGGGTGGGGTCCTGATACCTACAAAGAAAGATAGGGGCAGAGTCATGGACATACAGTTTGTTTGAAAATCGTTTTCCCTCCAAGAGTTGAAAGTAATTATTTTCAAGTTTGATTAAGATATAATTGACATTGTATTAGGTTCAGGTGTACAACATAATGATTTGATATTTGCATATATTGCAAAATGGTTAGCACAGTATGTTTTTAGGTAAGCATTGTTCTCATATCCAGCTGGTGGGCTCTGGGGTTCCCAGGTATACAAGCAAGTGCTTTTGGAATAACAATCATCAGAAGCCCTACAGTGGGTGCTTTCCAAGAGCCCTGGCCTCCCGCACTCCATAGAGCTGATGTCGATAAGGAGAAAATTACAGAGCATCTTGAGAAGTCAGAAACCCACCTTCCCCAGCCTAGGGAAAGTAGTTATTAGAGATAAACTTGGAGATTCAAGAGAACAGACTGTGTAAAGGAGAGGTAAATCTCCCTGAAAACGTAGCATGCTGGAGAGATATAGGCCTCTTATCAGTGAAAGCTGAGATGACAGAGGGGAGCTGGAAGCCACATTGGCTTAGAATGGCTACTGTTTGTATTAAGAAAGCCTTATCTACAAGTGAGATGGCAACCTCTGCAGAAATGTATAGCTAAAGTTTTGGGAAATGTCATATTCACCCAGTTTCCAAACATTTATTGAGCACCAAGCTTGCCATTCATCATACGATAATAGAGAATGTTTCTGGAATTTCCAAGACTGGAGGGGAGGGTACAGGGGGGATAAATGGTGATGGATGGAAACTTGAATTGGGGTGATGAACACACAACACAGTGTACAGATGATGTGTTGTAGAACTGTGCACATGAAACCTGTATAATCTTGTTAACCAGTGTCACCCCAATACATTCAATCAACAGGATTAAAAAACAAAAACAAAACAAAACAAAAAACCACACACACACACCTTTTATGGCTTTCATCTAAAGGGATGGGAGAATGAGCATTTTTTCTATCATAATGCAAGGCATTTTGTATCCCTTCCCAGGATGCTTATAAATACCCTCTGCAAATGGAAAAAATGATGGGCCTCAAATTTGAAAATATTATGCATGTTATTTAATATGACTCAATAACATTGTGCTGAAAAATTAAGGTCCCAGGGTAGAGAATGAAGGTGTCTTCCTCCAGTCCCCTCTCTGATTCTTTACTTTCTCTGGTGAATAAGACATACTCTTATCCCCCAGGGTGGCTACCATTTTTTTTTATCAGTTCTATGTGTTTCTTACTATTGTCTTCTTCTAACTGTCCTCCTTTCCTTTTGGAGCATCTACCCCCACCCCAACACAACAGATGCACGTGCACACGCGCGCGCGCGTGCGCGCGCACACACACACACACACACACACACACACACACACATATACACTTTTCATGCTTTCCTCATGTGGCTATCAATCATGATGCCTCATTCTAGGTCAGGGTAGGAGTTCCTTAGACACACATGTCCAATCACAGCACTTCATTTTCTTGGGCCAGAGAAAAAAGAGATGGGGGGGTGGAGGGGGACTGGTATGTGATTCACAAAGGGCCAATCAGATTCCTGCCTTGATATATGAATATTGGAAGAAAAAAATTCTCTTTGCACTGGATCTTACTACACCTGCCCCAGGCAGGTGGACCTAGAAGGAAGCTCAATTGCAGTAGGGGCACCTGAAGCTAACTTGCGAGGAGAGAAAAGAAAAAAAAAATATGGAAGGAAAAAAAGGGGGAGAGCCAAGAATTCCGGCAACAAATGCATCATGGTGGCCAGGAAAGCCAAAATAAGGAAAAAAGAAGTCAGGACAGAAGTGATTGGTCTTCTGTTTAAATATCTCTAAGCTTGGCCCAGTTTCTGGCACACAGTAGGAGTACAATTCATTTGGGATTTTTTCCCCCTCTCCTATGTTTTCAGGAATTCATCTGGATATTCTTGCTTATATCTTGATATAGTGGAACATCCTATCTGGACCGCATGTTTGTTTGTTTTTTAGTTCTCACGTGAAGATATATTTTATTATTTTTTTTTAGTGAAAGAGGAAGTGGGAGGTGGGGGAGAATGAAGGAAGGAGGGAGGGAGGAAGGGAAAAAGAGAGAGAAACATAGATCAGTTGCCTCCTGTATGCTTGTGATGTATAAGATGACGATCCAACCAACCGAGAACTGAACCATCTGGCCATGTCTGGGCCTCTTTTGATGTTAAGATCTTATACCCTTTGGGAAAGATAAATGGGGTCTGAATAGAAAATTTTATAGAGAGGAACTTTCTAATGTCCTATTTCTTTGCATCTCCTCTCCACCATAATATATATTGGACATATACTATGTGACAGAGGTCTTCATTCATTCAACAAATATGAAATGGGCTAACATCATTGCTAAGTACTTAAGATAAATTATATTTTATAGTCACACACACAAAAAAAATGTGCCCCTTAGTCATTATTATATCCACAGAGTATGGGCATCCTATCTAATAAAAGAATAATATGCAAATTGACCATCACTCCAACACACAAGATGGCCACCCCCATATGGACACAAGATGGCCACCACAAGTTGTAAGCAGGGGAGGGCAGTTGTAGGCAACCGGGCCATCAGAGGAGGGCAGTTGGGGGCAACCAGGCCTGCAGGGGAGGGCAGTTAGGGGGACCATGCCTGCAGGAGAAGGCAGTTGGGAAGGATCAGGCCTGCAAGGGAGAGCAGTTGCAGGTGATCAGGCCTACAGGGGGGGGCAGTTAGGGGTGACCGGCTGACAGAGAAGAACATTTAGGGGTGACCAGGTCTGCAGAGAAGGGCAGTTGGGAGGGACCAGGCCTGCAGGGGAGGGCAGTTGAGGGAGACCAAGCCAGCAGAGGAGGGCATTTGGGGAGGACCAGGCCTGTAAGAGAGAGCAGTTAGAGGTGACCAGGCTGGCAGGGGAGGACAGTTAGGGGTGACTGGGCTGGCAGGGAAGGGAAATTGGGGGTAACCAGGCCCGCAGGGGAGGGCAGTTGGCAGTGACCAGGTCAGCAGGGGGGGGGGCAGTTAGGGGAAACCAGGCTGGCAAGGGAGGGCAGTTTGGGGTTACTGGGCCAGCAGAGGGCAGTTAGGGGCAATTGGGCTGGCAGGAGAGCAGTTAGATGTTGATTAGGCTGGCAGGGGAGTGGTTAGGGGGTGATCAGGCTGGCAGGCAGAAACAGGGGTGATCAGCTAGGTAGATAGGCGAGCGGTTGGGAGCCAGCAGTTCTGGATTATGAGAGGGATGTCCAACTGCCCGTTCAGGCATGATCTGGCAGTTGGACATACCTTGAGGGGTCCCAGATTGGAGAGGGTGCAGGTCGGACTGAGTTTTTTCATGCACCAGGCCTCTAGTAATTAATAATTGCTAAAATTATCAGAGCCAAGATTTGAATCCTAGTCTATTCCACTTCCAACATTAACTATTTTATAAGAAAAAAAGCATACTGTTTCCCATCCAGGTTGAATGTATAGTCTTGTCCAAAAAATAAATCATTATCATTCCTCTCACAGAAGAAAATTATCTTGCACTACACTCTAGTGACTACATCTGTTTAGAGAAGTCAAGAGGAAGGGGACCCAATGCTTTTACTTGCCAAGCGGGTTCATGACTCCAGACCAAATAGAGGGGATGAGGCTTGGCTAGGGGGTCAAAAGTCACACACAGAAGGAGATTGAAGTCAGAAGCTCACTGCCTGCTTTCATCAAGAAAATATCACATTCAATGATGAAACAGCCCCTTTGACTGGAGTATCTATTTTTGTCTCCTGGGCCTTCAGACATTAAATTTACTCATTTTAATACCATGACTCCAGCCAGTTTTCTGTGTGAGATCACACACATAGGAATCAAACTAATTTGAAATAGCACTCCTGCTGCCCTTTTTTATGAAGAGTGTCTTCTTGTTTCAAATTGAACTTTTTCTTCTATGACAAATGTCAAGATGTCATAAAAGATATCTATTAAGAATGAGAAGTGCCATGAACTTGGGGCCATGAGGTGCTATTTTCCCATGCTCTGTTGTCAGTGTTGAATGTCAGTGATGTGCCAAAAAGTCAGTAATTTTGATTCCTTTGAATGAGAGTGAACCAAAGTCCAGCGGCTGGCCTATGTATGCACACCCTGGTATCAGAGAAACCTCTGCTGCTTATCGGTGGGTATGCAGGCAGCTGGTGTGACAGTAGCAACAGATCAGTTCAAATTCATTCCCAACCCTGGGAATGCAATTCAAAAGCCAGCACCCTATTCAGTTTGCTGGGAGGACAAGGACTAAGTGGATGGCATCAAGTCCTCATTCAGTGTTTTACAGCTCAGTGCCTTAAAAGAAAGGAAAATAACCTTTATTGAGTACCTGTAGTGCACAAGGAATAGTCAAGACTTTCATGGACTCTCAGTCTTCAATCAGGACTTTCACAGACCCTTCAGTCCACAGGCTGACTCTCTATCCAGTGAGCCAAACCAGTAAAGGCATGACTGGTTTGGCTCACTGGACAGAGAGTCAGCCTATGGACTGAAGAGTCCCAGGTTTATTTCCAATCAAGGACACATGCCCAGGTTGTGGGCTCTATCCTGTTGGGGGTATACTGGAGGCAGCCAGTCAATGATTCTCTCTCATCATTGATGTTTTTATCTCTCTCTCCCTCTCCCTCTCTGAAATTAATTTTTAAAATTAAAATTAAAAAATGATGCAAAAAAGTGAGTGTTATTACCAAGGTGGTGATACAGGCAAGTAGAAAGTGTTATTTGCTTGTGATCACACAGGCATGGTGAGGCAGAGTCTGCAGTCAGATCTGTTGAAGCTTTTCACTATTTGCTCTCATCTCTGAGTCCCAATGTCATCTTTTAGGAAGGAAGGATAATATGCTCATTGAGTTGAGGGAGTCAGATGAAAAATGGGCAAAAATATTAGCTCTGTCCCTGCAAAGATGCTGCAAGTGGCAGGTAGAGTGAGCATGATCATCCGTCATCATTCCCTGTGCCCATCATGAGCCACCTGTCCTTGGTTTCCGTCTAGTGCCTGATAATTAAGATCAGACTGATGTCTATGGGAACCTACTCTCTGTCTGTTATTCTATACTTTCCTTTTTGATGAAGTCCATCCCTTTATTGGCTAAAGAACCAGACATTGTCACCATCCGCAGCCCTCACCAGTGAGGACAGAGTTAAAGGGAGCATGCAACTTCAATGAATAAGAAAGAACCCTTAGGTAGCATCTCCATCTTTCCATCACCAAATGGGGCTCAATGTGACTCAGCATAGTCATCCTTTCCTGTCAAATCCTGACATCTCCATCCAACATAGAGAGATTTCAAGCACTTTCTTCCCATCTCTGTGCCAGGGTGGCTCCTCCTGGCTTGGGTTGGGTATTAGACACACTGCAAGCAATTTCTCAGTTTTACAACCTCTGTCCCACTTAACCTCATGTACTGCATTTGTTTATTTCATAAACATGGGGAAGATCATATTGGCTGCATTTCCTTGGATTGACCTAGCAGTGACAGTTTAATGCTGTGTTGTTTGGGGCCACTTTGTGCTCAGGCTGCCAGTGCAGCAATAGCCCAATTGAGGCCAAGGGGGCAGAGGGAGGAGCTCGAATGTCTTGAGTGGATCTCAGGAGTGGTGATTGGGTTTAATCAGCATGGGTATTCTGGGTCAACAGGCATAGCAATTTGATCCTTGATGAATCCCAGGAACATCCCATACCTAAGAAATGAAGGGAGGAAAAGTGGAAGTGATGCAGAAACATATTTTTAAAACATTTTTCCTTTTTTAAAAAACACACACATATTTTATTGATTTCAAAGAGGAAGGGAGAGAGAGAAACATCAATGATGATAGAGAATCATTGATCGACTGCCTCCTTCACACCCCACACTGGGGATCAAGCCCAAAACCTGGGCATATGCCCTGACTGGGATTCAAATCGCGACCTCATGGTTCATGGATAGATGCTCAACCACTGAGCCTCGTTGTCCAGGCAAAAACATATTTCATTTTAAAGGGTTGAGGCAAGATGTCATTGTACAATTCTGAGTCTTATTAGTTAACACTTCTCTCTATATATTCCTGATTCCAGCCTTTGTGTCTGTCTGTCTGTGTTCTCTCTCTCTCTCTTTCTCTCGCCTTTGTCACTGTCTCTGATTTTCCAATTCCCAAATGTAAAGCAGCCAGGAACAAGACAGACTTCGATTATCATGCCACTTGTCCACTTAGTAGTTAGCAATCTTGACATGCCTCTGAATGGCAGTTCCCCATCTTTAAAATGGAGATAGCAGTACCGGTCTTACGGAGTTGCCATTAGAATAAAATGAAACAAAGAGTATATAACAGGCAATTCAGTTCCTGGCTCACAACAAGGGTTCAATAAATGTTAGTTCTTTCTCGTATCTCCAATATAATTTACCCTCATGATATATAGGGTCCCATCAACCTGTTGGCTTTCCTCTAGCGTGGGCTGCCCTCAGCCCATTTTCAGATCAACCAATGGAGCCATGACGCTGGAACCATTTTTCATCCAATTGGTCTCATTCCAGCGGTTTCATGAAGCCTCTTGCTGTAAATCAGTCTGGGAAAATAAACGTCCCCAATCCATTAGTGCCTTTCCACCACAAGCCAATTGAGCCACAAACCAGACAAGGCTTGTTAATGGCCACTTAAAAACATTCCTGAAGCCCCACCTGGGACCCTCCGCCCCAGATCCTACCAGCTCTTTCCCCAGAGAAGCCCTACTGTGACAAGACTGCTCAAAACAAAGGCATCAATCTGATCCTTATCAGTTAGGAGGGATCATGCACCTGTAGACCCAGAACAATTATTTTAGTGCCCCTTCCAAAAGAGTCCCAGCGTGAATGATAAACTATAGACGGTGTCTATGGAAACCAAAAATAATAGTTGAAATATTAATTGCTATCATTTATTGACCACTTGCTATGTGCTAGGCATCATCAGAAAGATCTTTATGCATAGTATCTCATTTAAACTCCATTACAACACTATAAAGGAAGGTGCTATGTTTATCTCCATTTTATAGAAAACTCACGTTTAGAGGAGTAAGCAACCTGTTCAAGGTTAACCATCAGTGTAGAGCAGCGTTTTTCAACCGCTGTTCCGCGGCACAATAGTGTGCAGCGAGATGTTGCCTGGTGTGCCGTAGGTGCAGACAAGACAAGAATTTTATAATTTTTCACTATTTTGTTTACTTAATATTTCATAATAAAGTAATTATAAAATACTTTCTTTGTGTTTATTTGATTCCTATTCAAGAGAATTACTTTATATATAGTCAATATAGGCACAGAGTTAAATTTTTTAACATTTTCTAATGGTGGTGTGCCTTGTGATTTTTTTCATGAAACAAGTGTGCCTTTGCCCAAAAAAGGTTGAAAAACACTGGTGTAGAGGGCACGCAGTCTGTGCTTCACCTCATCCCCTTTACTAGGCAGTGCACCTATCCACCTGCTGGGAGTGCTGGTTGCTCCCTCAGAGCAGTCCTCTTCCCCGCTTCCCCACTTCCAAGGGGGACTGCCCTTGGTCAAACAGAAGCCACCTCTGCTTGAAAGGATACCCCTGACTCAGGAAGTAGCCCGCAGTCCAAAACCAAGTGAAGAAAGTGGGAAGGACGAGCAGTGGAAGGTACAAAATGCTTCTCCTGTTGCTTCTAGGTCAGATTAGCTCTCTAGGTCAGATTAGCTCTCTAGGTCAGATTAGCTCTGTGGTACAATTCATGCTGGAGAACTCCTAATGGGATCCAGATGAAACCAAATCTTTACTTAGCTTCTTTCCCTGCCCTGCTCCTCTTGTTCCCATTCTCAATCAGCCACTTAAAAAAATCCTAGTCATAGGCTCTGCTTCCAGGGACCAGTCCTAAGACACCCCGTTAGCAAGTGGCAGAGCTGGGACTCGTGTCTAGAAAGATCTTGCTCTTAATCATTAAGTAGATGTGACATGATGTTGCCTAATTATATACGTGATTAAAATGATAGCCTCTAAGTTATCAAGGCACCAAGAAATGACAATAGTCACAATAGCTACGGTTCTTTAGTGCCAACTGTGGGTCAGTCTCTTTCCTGCATCTGATCCTGCCAGTACCATGAAATCCATCTTATTATCCCCATTTTGCAGTCGAGGCATGGAAAGCTCAGAGGAGGTAAGAGATTGGTCCACAGATAGAAGGTGATGGGGCTTTGCCTTCCGTTCAGGCCCATCTTCCTCCAAAGGCAATGTGCTGCTTCAGTTTGGTGCTTAAATCACTTGCTATGTAGCTTGTTCAATGAATGGTTGATAAAATGAGTTCCCCATGAGAGCTAATGTTCTTGTAACAATTTAGACAGAAAACTCTCCTATACCTCCTACCCCACGCTCCTTGAGTTGGATCTTTTTGAGCTGTATTTGACCACATGTCTCTACTTTAAAGGAAAGCCATTTTGCTCTGAAAACAGCCACAGAGCATTCCCTTAAGCCAGACATAAAAAGATCAAAGGAGCTATATTCACGGAAAAAAGGAAAGCAAGCTTACATGACAGAGGTCTGGAGAAGTAAATCACATTTCTCATGGCTTTACCGTGGAGAGAGATAAAATAAAAGGAAAATAACAGGAGAGACAGACCAGGATTCAAATCCTAACTCTACTATCTGTGTGATGTTTTTTTGGCAAATTACTCAACATCTCCAAGCCCTAATTTGCTCTACCATTAATACCTATCTCATTGGGCCATAAGTGAGAGGGTGTAAGTGAGATATAATATGTATTTCCCCCACCCCTTCTCTTCCATTCCCAAAAATTTATACAGAAACCAACTTGGATCTTCATTCTGAATACCAGGTCTGAATACTAGTTCAGATGAACTAGGCTTTATTCCCAAGCATAAAGCTTATCCATTAAAAATAGAGAGCAGATAAAAGGGGGACCTTCAACCAGGAGGCCATCCACTGATTCATAAAAACACAGAATGAGTCATCTTGGCTCTCAAGGCTAAACTTATAATCAATGAGCATCTTTGGCCAGCCAATCCCAGCCCAGTGGAGAAGGAAGGGCCCAGCAGGCAATCTTCAAAAACCTATTTCCCCCCCTCCCCCCCCTTGCAAAACTCTGCTTCCAGCTTGGTGAAATGGAAATCAATCTGGGGCCTTTGCAATCCTGTATTCCAAAGGCCCCCAGCCCTGGCTGGCTTTCTGAGCAACTGGGGTGAAGGATCTGCAGTGGTTGCAGTGTGTGTGTGTGTGTGTGTGTGTGTGTGTGTGTACACACATGCATACAGCTCTAATGAAGAACGGGATTGTGTATCTGGCTTTGAAAAATCAATCTTCTAGCTTTCATCTTGACATTTATTATCTCAAAATGCCTCAGTGCCTGTCAGTGTTTATGCACTTAGCATAAGGCTGGAGAACCCAGACCTATTGACACTACAGATGACAGCCTTTTCTTCAAAAAGGAGCTTCAACGTTTTCACTCCCTGGATACACACACGGATTCCTAGAACCAATCTCGATTTGGATGGAGAGTCATAAATTATACCTATGTGCGTGTGCGCACGCGCACACACACACACACACACACACACACACACACACAACATATTTTTGATTGGTGGTTATGGGAGGTGAATTATCAATATACATGATTTTAATCTTACTAGGCAGACATTCTTCCATCAGCAAGTGAAGAAAAGTAATGATGCAACAACCCCCCCCCCCCCAAGCATTTTTTTTCTTCTCTATCCATTCATTCAGCGATAACTTATTTAGGATGTACTGTGCCATGCACTGGAGATTTCTCTGTGAAAAGGTCAGACACATAAGCTTTGTCTTCAGGGATCAATCAGTTTGGTCAAGTCAAGAGTTAACAAAACAGAACTATATAGGAGTCCCAGTTTGCAGAAGCCGCTTTCCTTGCCCTGAATTCCCCAGGGAGAGGCCCAACCCAAGAGTCCTGATGAGAATCAGGCATGACCAGCAACATGTATGCAGAGCCAGTCAGAGACCAGTCCCTGCTTCTCTCACCAGCTGCCTTCCAGTTTGGCAAATGAAACCTGCGTCTGCTCTCCAAGTAGCAAGGCAGGGGAATCTCCTTTCCCTTTTTATTTATTTACTTATTTTGCTTGTAGACATGGTCCCAGGTTCTGGGAACGTTGAGCTGGCTGCTGTGTTAAGAAGCAGTGCCTGTTGTGGGATTTAAAACACATACTAGTAGATGGGAAGGGATATGCCATCTGACTGTGCTAACAGCAAGTTCCCCTGAGAGCTTCCCAGGCTGCTGCATACGGAACTCGGTTGGGGCCAGGAAACATTCCAGGTGAGCCCTCCCCCGAGAACTGCAGCGGAAGGATCCTATAGTGACAGCAACCAGAGTCTTAAACACACCACTTGGCATCCCTTTGGTTCCAAGGAAGTTCCCCCAGGAGGAGTGGGGAAGGGAAGGTCACTCAGATTGATGAGTCCATCCAAGACAGGAGCGGGCGTTCTGGGAAGATTAATCAAGTTTGGGATTTTCCCCTCTCAGAGACCGGCAGAAGATGCTAGCGGGGGAAGAGGGAGGCTTATGCTTCAGGCTTGAAAGCCCTCTTCCCTCCGCCCCCTCCCCACACACATACCAGCACCACTACCACCAAGCTTAGACGCCTGGTACCTAACTCTGGGTTCCCAGTTCCTTTCCCCTAGCTTCCCAGTTCCTTCTCCCATCCCAGGCCTCAAGGAGGGAAGTGTGCAGGAGCAGGAAAAAGGACACATGTCAGCAGCCCCATCAGCTGGTCACATAGAGATGACAAGGACCAATGACCAAACCCTGGCCGTGGCACTTAGAGGAGGCAGGATGATCTCCAGCAAATCTCAATCAATCTCTCTCTCTCTCTCTCCCCCTCTCTCCCCCTCTCTCCCCTTCTCTCCCTCTCTCCCTCTCTCCCTCTCTCCTTCTCTCTCTCTCCTGGTTTCCGCACCTGTAACGGGAGATGCTGAAAGCACCTAACTCACTGGGTCCCAGGAAGTATTAAATGCAATGGCTCATATAAAACTTAAAAACGATAGCTGGTGTACAGTAAGCCGACGGTTACAGTTATTTTTTTTTAACCATGTTACCATCAAACACACTATCCTGGCTGCTTCCCCCGCAGCGAAAGACCCAGAGTGCTGGATGCCACCATCCACCCTCGCGTCCCCTCCCAGGAGCTCAGTCTCCTCTGGTCACCCCTGGATCTGGCTTGGGGAGGAGAAGGGCCACCTCTCAGCATCCTCCCCAGCATCAGCGGCGGCTGGCCGCGGAAAGACTCTTGAGACCAGGGTCAGGGCGCGGACCCGCGGCAGGGCCCCTGGTCCCCGGCCCCACTATGCTCCGCCACCGCCTCCCGGGAGCGCCGAGCGCGCACAGAGAGAAAGCGAGAAAGGCGCGGATACTGGACCAGGCTTTGACGCGGATCTTGAGCTCGCCGTCCTGCGGCTCGGGCATGGCCTTCCTGGAGACCCGCAGCTTGTTGAGCCCCCCGAAGCCTGCGAGCACCACGGCGCGCATCTCCTGGGTGTCCCCGAGTCGGTGCGAGCCGCCGCCGCCCTCCGCAGGCTCCTTGCCTGTCTCCTTCTCGATCATTTGCTCCGTCTCTTCCGCCTTTTCCGCGCCTTCCTTGGCCATGGTGCGGGGGGCGCAGGGGCGCGAGGGCGCGGGCTTCGGCGGCTGCGGGGGTCTCGGAGGTCCGCTCCCGCGGTCCCTCCTGTTGAATGTGGGGTGCTCGGTTGTGCAATGGCTGCAGCCCCCGCGAGCGGCGCCGCGGTCCACAGCCTCCGCCGTAATCCTCACAAGAGCTGCGCCCGCGGCTGCTCACCTCCTTACTTTCCTGCCAAACGAAGTCTCAACTCCAATTTCTGAACCAGTCTCAAATCAGGGTCTTGATTGCAGCCCCAGAGCCAGATTCCCCCCCCCCCCCAAGATTCGTGAATAAAACACGCAGAAAAGCCACCGTGTCCTTCGCTTAGGCGCAGTACTTGGTTATATACGGCTCAGGCTCAGGGCCTTGAAATGGACAGAGATGAATGTCTGGGCCTGGAGGATGCCTCCCGCAAAGAGGTTGCCTTCTCTCCCAGGGATCTGCGGGAGAGACGGGAAATTGGGCTCTTTCCCACACCACCGGTCCAGGCTGGAAGTGCAGAGAGGTTCTGGAAGAGGGAGGCAAGAGTTGCCATTCACCCATGTGAAGAGTTCAAACTCAGTCATTTCGCTCAGGACATCCAGGGTCAGTGAGGGTGGTCTTTACTCAGCATCACCAAAAGCGTCTTATTCTCACCCCCCTACCTCCCCCCCCCCCCCCCGCATTATCTCGGGCCATTATAAAAAGCGTCCCTGTCTTTCTCTCACTCCTCCTCCCCCCCCCCCCCCACACACACACACCAGTAACTGGCTTTATGCTTTATTTTTGTTACAGAGCCCTTCGAAAAAGAACTCCCAGAAAAACTTGGGTTTTCAAGGAAAAAAAGTTGGGGGGTTGCGTTGTGCCAGTTTATAAGAAACATACTTGAGGAATGGTAGATGCATATTCTAGTTACTGTGTAGCCTCTGCCAGCCTTGGGATCTTAGGCGAGGCATTCAACATTTCTGAACCTCAACTCTCATCCATCAAGTGGATACATTCATTTTGTTCATTGCATTGTGCTAAGTGCTGGGTGGGTATGATTTTCAGTGTCACATGGTCCTTACTTTGGAGGAGCTCATTCTGGGAGCGTGAGGCAGGGATGACACAGCCCACAAACAGACACTCCTAATGAGTGGTGTAAGTGTCTCTTTTCTCTCCATTTCCCTGATGCTTCTATGCTTTAAACACCCTGGCCTTCTATTCCTCAAAGAGTACATGTATTGTGTTTCCTCCTACCTCCAGTTGTCCCCAGGCCTGGGACCCATGTTCCATGTCCTTCATCTGGTGATAACTCCTACTCCACTCTCACTTCAAGTGCCTATTCCTTGTGGAAGGCTCTGCAACCCCCAGGTTGGGTGAGCATCGTTTATGGTAAACTCATGGCAGTGAGTAGCAAACTTTTATACAATATGATTTCCTGATAAGGTCTATTTCCTTTTCCCATCTGTGATCTTCGTGCATTTTTCTGCCTTTTATCCAGCATGGTTTCCCTGAAACTTAGAGCATGATTGGTTAATAGTAGAATATGCTCAGAAAATGCCCGTTATATGAACAAATGAGTCAGTGAATACAGATGCTATGGTGGGAACCCAGAGGGGAAAACCACCGACTTGCCCAGGCAGTGAAGTCTTCATGGAGGAGGGGGCGTTTGAGCTGACCACGAAGGTTGAGCCCAATGCTTCAGACAGGGAAGATCACATGTACATTCAAACAAACAAAAGGTGACAGCAATAGGGCTTTGACACAACACTGGCTTTTTCTGTGTGAGCTGAGTTATTGCCTGTGTGTAGCAATCAATGGAGATGAAGTGGGAAGGTTGTTTAAAACCATTTTTTGAGGATTTTACATACCATGTTATAAAATACTAGAGGCCCGGTGCACTACATTCATGCACTGCAGGGAGTGGGGGAGGTCCCTCAGCCTGGCCTGTGCCTTTAGCAGTCCAAGAGCCCTCTCGGGATAGTGACTAATGCCCATGGGGAGAGGGCCTAAGCCAAAGCCAGATATACTTAGCGCTGCAGCAGAAGCAGGAGAGGCTCCTGCCACTGCTGCTGCGTTGGCCAGCCTTCAGCCTGGTTTGTGGCTGAGCACACTGACCACAGGGCTGCTCCTGCGTTGAGCGTCTTCCCCCTGGTGGTCAATGTGCATCATAGTGACCAGTTGTTCCACTGTTTGGTAGATTTGCATATTACTCTATTATTATATAGGATATCACATAATCATGGAGGCAATGAGCACCACTGAAGTCTTTAAAACAGCAAGGGACTGGCATTAGGATAATATTTTTGGTATTTTAGGATAATAACTTTTGTATTTTAGGATAATAACTTTGGTAGTAAGTGGGTGATGGATTAGATGGTAGAGGTACTGGAAGCATGGAGGTCGATCAGAGACTGTGGTGCAGAAAAAAATAAATAAGCAAGAAGAGCCTCAGTGGAGGCAGTAGCTGTGGGATGGGATAGAAGGGGTTGAAAGGAAGCTGAACAGACAAGGCTTGGTTAACAAATTGAACATTTTACTGTAAACCCAAGTGTCCAAATTATTAAGCCTGTTGAGTATTGTGTTAGGTTGGACTTTATCCTGATCAAGATTTTGAGTGCCAGAGGCTTATTTTGGAGGTAATCCCAAGGAGCTCCCACTAGGAAGTAGGACCGTGAGACAGGGAAGTGACAGAAGCCAATGCAGGTGCGCTCCTGAGCAGGTTCCCACTGGGACAAACGGGACTCAGACCCACAAGAGATCCATGAGAGGCAGAGTGGAACAAGCCTCAGAGTTGTCCTGTGAGAGGAATGAGGAAATGGGTATCCATCACTATATTTTATGCATGATTGGCTAAGATCTGTTGTGGAAGTGTTAACTCCCTGGCACTTTCTTCCCACCCCATGTACCTGGGATGAGAAAATCCCCGGCATGCCCAGCCAGAGAGATAACCTATGAACCAGGAGATCATGGTTCCACACATGCCTGGGTTGCAGGATTGAGCTCCGGGGAGGGGGGGGGGGGCGCGGGCGAGGGGAGGCAGCCAAATCAATTATTCTCTTTCATCGTTGATGTTTCTGTCTCTCTTTCCCTCTCTCTTTCCCTCTGAAATATATATATATATATATATATATATATATATATATATATATATATATATATTTATATATATATATATATATATATATATATATATATATATATATATATATATATATTTTAAATAAAACCCCAAGCAGAGAACTACAGGTACTCTCAGTAGGAAGCCATTATCTATCTATATAGGTAATGGTGAATTCCAAGGGGATATGGGGTCACCAGTTGTACTATTTTGGGGGTGTCTACTGTTTTGTAATTTGATTTTTAGAATAACCTTATTAGGTAAGCATTATCATTCCCACTTTTCAGAAGAAGAAATTGAGCCTTCGCATGGTGAGTTTTCATGCTCAAAGGAGCACAGGGATTGTGGTAGGACAGATACAAAACCAACTCCAAATTGGTGCTCTTAACAACTTCCATGCATGTTTATTTGGATGGGCCAAATCAGTTCTTCCCCTGATTGATAATATTCCATGGTATATTTTATGTTCTCTGCTCTTATGTTGGCCTTCTCATGATTCTGTCCCCCCAAGATCCCTTGCCTTGGTTTTGAAGGTTTTCCTTGAGCATTAGTAAAGTAAATCTACTTTGCACTCAGCACACAGCATGTTTTAGAGAAAGTGTTTGCCCTGTAGTGTGTTAAAGGGAATATACTAGTAATTGCTCTCTCCAAGGGAATCTTCTGGCTGTTTACAAACTCCCAATTATAATTGGTATGCAGCTGATTGTCACGACAACCGAAAGGAAACACATTGCAGTCTGTGCTGCTTGGGAAGGAATACTTCTTCTGAGCGCCATATACCACTATTTGGATGGTTAAATATTCCCAAATCTGCTCCTCTCTAGAGGAATGTGGTAAGAGCCACACTGCAAGGCATCTCTTCAAACAAACACAATAAATCTATTTTCCATTTATAAAATTGATTCCTTGGGCATTCACTTGGAGCTTCAGTTGCAAAATATCTTACATGTAGGACGATGTGAAATGGTGGCCACTCCTGCTGAAACAGCATTAAAGCTCAGCTCGATGAACTTGTATCTCATCAGAGAACAGGTGTAAGTGCCTGTGAGAGGAGTGTAGAGGGTCAAATTCAGGAATCCCTCGAGGTGTTGGCCATCTTAGGAGAGAGTGTCACCCAAAAAAGGTTAGGTATTTAAATATGAATATATAGGAAACAGTTTTTGTATGCTATTTTAAATAACTTAGGATGGTTGAATAATTTCCAGAGAAATATATTACCTGGGGCAGACACTCAGTGTCTTCTATATCCCTTACTTATAAACCTATTGTAGTTTAATGAACACAATGAGAATTGTTTATTATACATATATATATGTTACTTAATCTTCAAAGTAATCCTGTACCATAGACACTATCATGCCTAGTTTACACAGCCAGAAATTTAATAGAAACTGAGTAACTTTCCCAGGGTCACCTATTTACTCAGTGGCAGAGTTGGGTTTTGAAGTGACTCTAACATGTGGATTCTTAACCACCATCCTATGTCTTTTCTGCTATACCTCTAAGAAATGACATAGAGTAGGTCAAGAGGAAGGAGACACATTTAGCAGGTCAGTAATGGAGAGAGGCAGCAGATTCTGGCAATGAAACTGCTTACTAAAATCCAGGGGCTCATATCAAAGGATGTGTGCACAATTTCTTATAGTTTGTGTTGATGCAATTTAAGAGATAATGGAGCATGAATGCCATGAGCACAGCATTCTCTTCAGAGAAGCACTGGATAGGTGTGCAGCTCATGCTGAATGAGCTGAAATACACTGTCTATTGATATCGTAGGACCAGTCATAGGCAGCAAACTGCAGATGTGTCAGAATGGGAATAATGTGAAGCAGAAGGTATCCAGCACCTTTGGAATACTGACCTTGGGTCACTTACTGTTAAGTACTGGCAGTAGAATGGTGAAAAAGACAAACATATTCTCAGTCCTCATGGAGATAATTTTCTAATCAAGTAGATGTATGGGATGTATGGGGTGTTCCCCAAAAGGTATACACAGTTTGAATAATTATGAACCCTACGGGTTAAATCTGAAAGGAAAAAAAATCAATTGAACTATCAGAAAAAAAAGTGTGTGTTCATTTTGGGGGCACTCTATATATCAATTTAGGTTGGATTCCCCAAAAGCAACCCTTTCTTAATTCGAGGATCTGAGTGTTATTTGTGTGATGATTCCAGGAAGCAGGAGTCTGTGGAAATGAGACAGGAGAGGGAAAGAAGTCAACAGAAGGTGTATAATCTCGCAGGTTAAATCCTGTAGGATAACTCTAGATGACTCTACTGTAAAGCATACCTCAAAGGTACCCCAATGAAGGGTCAACATATTATTTGGCTCAGTGGAGCATCAGCCTGCAGACAGAAGGGTCATGGGTTTAATTTCGGACAAGGGCAGGTAACTCAGTTGCAGGTCCTATCCCTGACCCAGTCAGGGTACATGTGGGAAGCACCAATCAATTTCTCTCCCTCTCTCTCTCTCTCTCTCTCTCTCTCTCTCTCTCTCTCTCTCTCTCTCTCTCCCAAACTTCCCTCCCTCCCTCCCTCTGTCACTCTTTTTCACTCTCTCTGAAATCAATGGAAGATTAACAACAATAGAAAGAGGCAAGGTAAATGAAGTATCCATCAACTCTGTCTGTACTGGCTTGAAGGATGATTCTGAAGGGTCCTTCATCTACCTCTTCTGCTCTGTCCTATACACGGGCTGTTTGAAAATAGACATCTAGCCCAAGCTGTGTGAAACGAGTTGCAGGTGTTTCAGTTGAGAGCCATTGGATCTTGTGTGTGACAATGGTGAGTTCCAAGAGCATCAACAGTCCCTGCGACAGATGTTAAACCAAAAACTCACATAATCAATCAATCATTTACTAGGATGATAAGTGCTAGAAAGAGGAAATATTAGGTGTTATCTGGAGGGTCAGGGGAGCCTTCACTATGCAAGTGATGGTAAAGTATTAGATTCAGCAACAAATTTTAAAAAGTGGTTTAAAGAAGATAGATGACATAAGGATGGTATGAAAGCCCCACAAATTCATAAAGAATCAATATTCCTTCCATTGCTAAATCAACTAAATAGAGGATCGACCCTCATTCTCATGGTTCAAAATAAAGCCATCATCCATGTTTCAAGTAGAAGGATGGAGATGAGTGGAGGAGGAGAAAGGCCCACCACCTTCTTTTAAAGGAGACTTCAGGAGTCCCCCCCCCCCAACACACACACACACCCTCCCCCCTTGATAGTACATCTACAAAACTCTCACGGTCACATGCTGTTGCAGAGGAGGCTGAGAAATGTGGTGACAATGTTCCCAGGGAAAATCAGGGTTCTATAATTAATGTAGAAGAGGAGAGATACTTTTGGGAGGTATAGCAGTGCCATTTAGCAGATGCTACTGAGGGGCTTTTAACAAATGAATGTTAGACTGTGTGGAGAATGGAGGCTAGTTCCTGTGCCTCATGAAAGCACAAAATTATCCACAGATCTCAACCTCTGGGACGCAATGCCACCCTCTCAACAACTTTATAAAGAGAGTTTTTACCATCCCGGGTGGGTGGTTCAGTTGCTTGAACTGTTGTCCCACACACCAAAACGGTTGCAGGTTTCGTTTCTGGTCAAGGCACTTACCTAGGTTGCAGGTTTGAGCCCCGGGGTGGCATGCGCTCACTCGCTCTCTCCTCTCTCCACGTTTTCACACTATTGGATTTTCTTTCTGTAAGAATTCAACTTCTTAACAAGTTCACAGGAAACCCCCAATTCTCTTTTCATGACCCAAAGACACTCAGAACTGCCTCAGCTCTCTAGGAACCCGATCGTGTATGAACAGAATCAGAAACATTGCACCTGCTCTTATTCTTTTATCCATAACTGGCTGTTATCCATAGAGAGATAATCTTGTCAATTGTTTAATGTCATTTGGTAAACATACCAAGTGAGAAGGAGAAGATACCACATAGGACTGAAGGGGGGATTTAAATCAAGTAGTTTATGTTTTTGGAGCTTTGTTTATGTTAAAAGATAATTTCTGAGTGATTTCTTTTACCCCCTTCCCTGAATATTATCTGGGGTTTTCCCCCTAGTGTGCAGCTATATGATATCTTGTATGAATCATCTCTACAATGGTGCTGTCTGCGTCTTTCAAATGCTGCTGAGAGCTGTGTTCTCCCCAAAGTACTTTGCTATACATCATTGTGAATAATAGTAATGGGATGGATGGGGATGTAAAATTCAGGTTCAGAAGTAAACAAAGCACTTACTCCTCAGGTGGAGTCCAGGAGAAATCAGAAAGTGGGAGAAATTCGCTGCCCATCCCAGCACCATCACTTTTTTTCTTTTCTTATAAGCTGACACATCATAATACTACAAATCAGCATGAAAGAACCCTCCAGCTAACCCAGTCTTTTATTTCCCTGATGTCTGTGTTTTGGGCCAAGAGCTGATTTCCCTGAGAGTTTTGTTTCCTTTATTATTTTAATGGCCCATATCTAGTTGGTTGAGACTGTTTCAGAGTAATGACTGTGTAAAACTATAAAATCTTTCTTATTGCCTTTTTTTTTTTTTTTGAGAAAGAGAGAGGAAAGTGGGGAGAGATAGAGAACCATCAATCTTCCACACAAGCCCCAAAAGGGGATCAAACCCACAACCTGGGTATATGCCCTGACCTGGAATCGAACCTGCCACCCTTTGGTGCATGAGAAAATGCTCCAACCTACCGACCCATTTTTGATTGTCTACTCCAGTGCTACAGACACCTAATGAGCAGAGGGCAGGGTGCTGTTAAACATTTTACAATGCACAGAACAAGGAATTATCCAGCCCTGAATGTCAATGATGTCCAAGTTGAGGAACCCTGTTCTAAGCCAGGAATCCTCAAATCCTGCAAGGGAGGCAGCCTTTGGTTCTGATTTGCTGCCTGTGTGACTTTGGAAATGTCCTTGTTCTAGGTGGCAAAAGCAGATACTTGGACTAATTGATGCTCAGGGGACTTTCCAGCCCGGAGCTGAGGTCACATCAGCCATCAATGTTGGCAGTGGCTTGGCACAAGGGCTCCTCTCCCTGCAGAAATGACATTGATCAGAAACGATAACTACCGAGATGACAGCACACACAAGGAGAATGTTTCCAACCTGCAGGACTGTGTGTCCTTTGGATGCATTCGAAAGCCTGTGTCCTGCGGGCCTCCTTCCAGACAGTTGCATACATTTGGAGCTGGTTTTAGAAGGCTACTAAATCATGCCGGGTGATTTTGTTTTAGAGACCATTCATATTTTGTTGAAGGAAAAATCAAAGGACGCGCATTAATTTAATTCACCACAGCCCTTCCAAATAGAAACAGGCTCTCAGATATTGATTTTGAGTTTTGGCATTGCATGCGCCTGTTTATCCTGATGCGCCTGGTTATCATGAGAAACGTTTTTCTTTTAACCTTAAAGATTCAATTCAATCATGCCCACAGAGGCAGGCTATAGGATGAGGTCTGTGGGGAGGGGCTGATTCTCTGAGCAGCACAAGCAGGGATGGGGGAGGGGGTGAACAGAACAGAGACTACATGAGGGTAATGAAGACAAAAGTCTCCGATACTCAGCACATCACTGCAAATGTCAACTCTCACCCTATCTCTAGGCAGTGGGAGTCACCACTCACTCAGGCTGCCTTCCTGTGCCGTCCTTCCTCCTTCCCTTGACCTGTAGCAGGCTGGAACAAATTACTACAGAGAAGGAGCTTTCTGCAGTCCTGGGGAGGGAGAGGCAGGGATGTTGTTTGGGGA
The DNA here is from genome assembly GCF_014108245.1 of Pipistrellus kuhlii. Taxonomy (NCBI): domain Eukaryota; kingdom Metazoa; phylum Chordata; class Mammalia; order Chiroptera; family Vespertilionidae; genus Pipistrellus; species Pipistrellus kuhlii. The sequence goes on from NW_023425482.1 coordinate 13,674,347, forward strand.
CTCCTGGGCAGACCTTATCCTGACCCCCTCATCCTCAGAAGGAGGTTGTGGCCTGGGGGCTGCTGAGTTTCATCCTGCAGAGCCAGGTGTTCTCAGCATTTGCTTTCGCAGTGCATGTTGATGCTAGGTGCAAGTTTGAGGCTACAAGAGCAGCAGCAAAGCAAATCATTGATGTTGTGTTCCGGTGTCAGAGCAGGTGTGTCCATAGCAGGTCAGGGGCCCAGAGGAACCACACCCACCTGCTAGCTCTGCTCCCAAGCTGGGTAGCAATCACTCTTCTAGTAGCTTCCTGTACCCTTAGCCCAGTGGTTGGCAAACTGCAGCTCGAGAGCCACATGCAGCTCTTTTGTCCCATTAAGTGTGGCTCTTCCACAAAATACCACATGCGGGCGTGCATGTACAGTGCCACTGAAACTTTGTGGCCCATGCCCAGAAGTCGGTTTTTGGCCTGGGTGAGTCTATTTTGAAGAAGTGGTGTTAGAACACTCAAGGGGCCAAAGAGCCGCATGTGGCTCGCGAGCCATGGTTTGCCAACCATTGCCTTAGCCTATGGAACTTGGAAATAATCAAATTATATGTCAGGTGTATGAGCGATGGAGGCAATCCCTGCCAGCCCCTAACCCGGGGGGGGGGGGTGTTCTAGGTGTGCAGGTGTCTCAGTTAAGATTTCTCCTAGAAGACTGATTCATTTGCCTCTCAGCATAACCATTATGGCTTGTCTCAGTTTAGGTTCTTACAAGGGTATTTCTTGGATAACATGATCTCACACATCTAGAGGAAACGACGAACAACATAGACTGGTGAATAAAAACAGACCCAGAGAAAGAGAAGCAGCGAACAGACTTTCAAACCTCAGAGGGAAAGTAGGGGAGGGTGGAGGTAAAGGGGAAGAGACCAACCAAAGGATTTGTGTGCATGCATATGGGCCTGGCCAGTGGCCGTGGACAACGAGGGGGTGAGGGCATATGTAGGGAGGGGTTTGGGGTGGGATTGGGGGGATGAGGACAATTGTGTGATACTATAATCAATAAATTAAAAAAAGACTTCCCCTAGAGCAGAGTCTGAGACTAGGATGTGCGTCCATAGGGTATATGTGGGAGAGCATCCCAGGAAGCACTGGTAGTGGCGTGGAAACATTAGATGGGGAATGAAAGGAAATGGGTGAAGGATGAACCTTTAAGCAAGTGGTGAGTCACCTGGGACTCACCCCCATGGGAAACTCCAGCAGAGAGTGTAGAACAAGCATGTTAAACTCAAAGGCTAACACGGGCCAAGTAAACAAGGTTTAAGTGTATGTGGGCCGCAAAAAGCACAAGCTTCCATTTTCATAGAAGCATAGGTTTATTTTGAAAAGTATAGTATAAAATAGAACAAGAGCAGTGATAAAATGAATGTTTTCTTACATGCCGTGGACTGCATGTGGCCCACAGGCCATGAGTTTGACAAGCTCAGTGTAGAATATGCTTTTCAGTTTTCCTACGTGGGCATTGATAAAGCCAGGATATTTATGCACCATTCTCCCTCTGTCATTTGTTGAGGGCTGTTGCTGCTTTCAGGAGCATTAACGTTTCAGAAGGCACAGCTTGCCCTGCTCTCTGGCCAAGAGGGCTCCCGTAGGCAAAGGCCCTCAGGCAGGGAATAGCAGGTGCTCTCAGCGAGGCTGTAGGAGTGCAGAGGTGAGTGTTACGGATATCTGGGGTGAACAGGGCTGGCACCTGCTGTAGCATACTATCGCTGTCATATACTACTTACATGAGCACAATTCAACTGCAATATCCTTAAACTTACAGCTCTTATAAACAGCCCCTCAAAAGCAAAACACACATATTACATTTTTTTAGCAGTGAAAAACCCCAATAAAATTCAAAATTACAACAATAGCTCAAAGTGATGGGAGGTATTGTTCGGTCAAACAAAGTCAATTTTCGTAACATAAATATGGTGTTCACTTCCAAGGGGCAGGTTATTTTGAATCCAGATTTCCCATAATATCCTGTTATAACTGGATTTCTCCTCACTTTCCTATATTCTAGCTGCTACAAAGGTGACTTGTAGAGGTATGAGGTTATTTGGTCTTCACATGACATAAATGTCTCGTTTTGTATTGTCTTTTTATCAGTCAAGATTCTTCATGAAACTGGCTGATTGAACATATAAAAGGAGTTGCCTGGAGAGGTGATGGGTAGCTCACAGAGGCACTGGGAAGATTAGAGAGCTAGGCTCTGCTGTCCTGCAGAAACCATAGAGGTTAGGAAACAGCTAAGACCACAGCAAAATTATGCATGAAACCCTTGAGGTGAGGACACTGCTAGTAAACATGAAACACTTCAGCTTGTGCTCCATCACCAAGAGCAGACACTGGGTACCATTGCTACTCCATTGCTCTGTTGTTACTAAAATCCTAACACGCTACTACTGCTCCAGCCACCCATCACCAGAATCAATTCTCTGCTACCTTGCTGCAAAGCCCAGGTTGGGTGTGAATCTGATTAGTGGAGCTTGGACCGTGAGCCTGCATCCTAACTGGCAAAGCAACATCTTGTCAATGGGTTATAGCGTGGGACTTGGGTTCAACACGGGGCATCCCCCAGACATGGGCAGAAGATTGAGATGCTGGGCAACCAGAAAAGGTGACTAAGGCCCATTTGGTCTTTCCCTTTGCGTTTGTTTGTTTGTTTGTTTTTCATTAGGGTTTCACAACTAAAGAAGCAAAGGGAACATTTGCTGGGCGGGTCACAGTCTACTGAACGTATCCCTGAAAGTTAGTGGGGTGGTCAACTAAAATGGTATTTTAAAGTTCCAAAAATAGGGAAATGGAGAGTGCTTAGTACAGAAATCAGTGTAGTCTTATCTCTGCGTGCCTGTTGCTATATCTCATTCTAGAAGGCCAGGGTTGTGTCTTATTTGTTTACTTGTGAATAAGAACAGGCATTGAGTTTATGCTCGAAGTAGGTAGCAAGGGAGGAAAGGAAACAGTTTACATTAGGTCTTCAGCTCCTGAACATGAATAGGTTGGACACTGATTTAGCAGGAATGAGGAGAAAAGTACAAGTTTTAGGATAGAGCAGAAAAGAGTTCCACTTATTGTGAGAAAGAGACCGAGCAAAGGTATTTTGAAGCTTCAGCCATGGTTTGGAGAAATAACATGTCGACATAAGACCACGGCGTTTATCAGAATACCAAGCATTCTACAGGAAATACGAGCCCGGGAACATTCAAGGGTAACTTGGCTTTCCACAGTCTTGCCCCAGAAATGAAACTCAGAGGAAGTCTATTGTATTAATCAAGACCGTTTGAGCAGCAGCTCTCATTGACTTCAGTTAATACTCTAGACTTTAATGAAGGCTTAATTATTTTTAATAAAAAGATTCTAGGGTTCCAGGTCAATTTATCTAATTGTGTACAAAGTAAATTATTCCCATAAGAAGAGTATTGCAAACAGGTGGGCTAAATAATCTTTTAAAGACTCTCCCATCTATAATTTTGGACATCTGGGGATTAACCTGGGATTTTATGGGAAGGCATATGTTCAGAAGTAAAAGTCATTTTTTCAGAGAGACACGGCTCAAGAGACAAGACCATTCCTATTCATAGAAAAGGCCCAAGAGAGAGCATCTGGGCAGGGCAGCAGTTTAAGAATGTTCCAGTTGGTAAGCAAGAAGCATCTGAAAAGGTAGGCTGAAATAAACACAAACTTATATACTGACATCCTTTCTTTTGCAAGTAAATTTGAAAAGTGTGTGAGAATGTATTTGTGTGTCACTGTGTATGTCTTTGGTACCACAACCCAATGCAGTGGTAGGCCTGGGACAAAGGCGCTGTATGGAGTGTTTTTGGAAGTGGTACAAGCATTTGAGGGGAATTTCTGCAAGTGAAACAAAAGCCTTTAGAAGATGTAAACGTTTGACTCAGCAATTCCCTTTCAGAAAGATATATTAAAGAAATAATTAAAGACGTGCAAGTATTTCTGCTCTAAGCATTTTTACTGCAGCATTAATTATAATAGTCTAAGCCTAAAGTTCTAACAACAGGAGACGGGATAAGAGATTTGTTTTTCATAGCCATACAATTGAAAAGCAGGGGGCCTTTGAAAATATTATCAAGACCAGGATATTTTAAGCAGGTTGAGGAGCATGGATAAGTGCTACCTACACGTGTGCATTTGTACTTGATGTTAAGATCCGAAAATACCAAGAAAGGTCTCAATGGTGATTTACCTCTGGTTGATGACTTTATGAATATCCTGAAAATTTTATTCTTTTTGCAGATCTGTACTTTTTAATTTTTCTGCCAATAATATGTATTGCTTTTATACTTACATACTTTAAGAAAATATATATTCCAGCATACATCTTCCCTCCCAGCTCTATTGATGGGAGAAGAAAGAAGTTGTTTTTGCTAAGTGAATAGATGTGTGATGTATGATGTTTTTATGTTTTTATACAATATATATCATTTCCTTAATTGACATGGTATCCTGTGAGGTAGAAAGTGTACTTTTATCTTTGTTTTATTTCTGTTTACAAGAAACTGAGGTGCACCTCACTAAGGAAGTGAAAAACCTGGGGTTGACCACATCGGCTGGTTCCAAACCCATACCCGCAGTAACCCAGGTGCCCAGGGATCTTCTGGGGGGCACTTTTACCCCTGCTTTTCACTCCCCAGAGTTCAGTCCTTTGATTGGCTTTGAGAGGCCAAGGCTCCTTTTCAGGAAAGGAAGAAGGAAGGAAGAGAGGGAGGGAGGGAGGGAGGGAGGGAGGGAGGGAGGGAGGGAGGGAGGGAGGGAGGGAGGAAGGGAGGAAGGAAGGAAGGAAGGAAGGAAGGAAGGAAGGAAGGAAGGAAGGAAGGAGCGATGGGTCCTTCATCCCATGTCCTCACTGGGCACCAGAGAGGGGACAGGCATCAGAGAAAGTGGCTATGGAGAGGAAGCTCATAAAGAGGCTGAGCTCTAGGCACCAGGACCTTCAGCCTCTGCAAAGCCCTTGCTCTCAGCCATGCGGTGAAAGCAATAAAGAACTCCTCCCAGCACATATCAGCAAGGACAGGAGCCTCCAGAGTGATGCTCTGCCCTTTGGAAGACCTCTAGGGCTTTCACAAGTTGAGGGGAATCTGATGGTTGTGTTCCTGTCATCCTACTGGGGAGAGGAATCACCATAGATTTTTTCCCTCTGTTTTCACTTTCTTGTTTGTTGTTGAGATGCAGAAGGCTGGTTAGTAGGCCCAATTTTATTCAGAGAAACAAATGTGACATTTCTTACACCCAGTTTGTGGAGCGCAATTCATTTCCCTTTCATATCTGCACTACCATATTTCATTCTCCCAGAACTCCTGCCAGGAAGACATTATTCCTACTCTAAACATTTCGAGTTTAAATGATCCAGAGAGACTAAGTTTCTTGCCCAACAACACACGGCAAATAAGTGGCAAAACTGGGATTTATATACCCTTTGTCTGAAGCACTAATCCCCAGACTGTCTTCTTCAAACAGTAATACTTCTCAACCCTGACCATGAGTCAGTCCTTGGTCACAAGAATCACAGTCTCTCAGAGCTGAAGAATGCTCATTGGTGTGTGTTGTCACTCTGTTCGAAGCTCAGGAAGCACAGAGCAGTCCCAAGGATTCTGTGCTGTGGAGTCTGCACAAGTGCATCTGTCCATGCCCTGGACTGATTTGCATAAGCAGAGAAAGCAGTGAGGGATACTTATTTGGCACATTTTACAAACTCCGTAATTCATTTTCATCTCTTGGTTGGGAGAGGGGCAATTTCACACCAAATCGGACAAGAAGCCATGAAGAGTGCTGGGTGAGCTAATGAGACTGATTGTGAAAGTGGGCCTGGCTTTTTCATTGCATCTGTCTTCTTGAAAGGAAATGAAAACCTGTAACAAAAAGCTTAAGGGGAAAGCGAGGTGGTGTTTGGAGGGACACCAAGGGCAGATGGGGGAGCTGAACAAGGAAGAAGTCTGGGACCCAGACCAGTGCTTTTTCCTTCTCTGGGAGAGTGTGGTGTTTCCTCTATGCTTCTGTCCGAACATTTGCTTTTCTTTCCTTTCCTCTTTGTTTGCTTCTCTGGGCACATGGTGAACAATGATTTCTAGACCTTCAGTTCCTTTCATACATAAGAAAGAAAATAAGTCAACCAGTAAAAACCTGTTAGAGTGAATGAGTGTGAGTGAATTTAGTAGGAAATGAAGAGTCTAAATTAAAGGGCTGTTTCCCTTCCAACTTCTAGAAGTGACCTTTCCATGAGTGCAAAGAGGGCTCTGCATTGGTGGGGCAGTGCAGGAGGCCACAGGGCAGATGAAGGCAGATGAAGGATGCTAATAATGTCTTGGGAATTGAAGAGTACTTTCTAGATGTGAATAGTTCTACTACTGCCATACGTACCAAGAGCAAACACTACTACCTAAAGATTCAGGATTAGGATGAGGCAAGCCAGACTGAGTTGTGCAAACACAGGGGTGGATCCTGTCTTTATTAACATATTGATGTTCCAGCTGTGGATTTTCTCATTCATTTCAATTTCTAGAAATCTCACCTTAGAATGTTATTTACCTAGATCACTTTTGGGTCATCCCCTTAAATCTTGCATCTCGAGGGGAGTGTCTCACTCTCCTGCCTCTAGTCTTGTCCCTACAGTGGCTTACCTTATAGCAGGTTTTCCCAAAGTGTGGGACACACACACCCACACACACACACACACACACACACACACACACACACACACACAAGACTTAGCCCTTGAGCATATTGCCATGACATTAAATAACACTAGTCACTTCATGAGAACGTTATTTGTCCTTTTTCCCTTTCTTTTCCACAGCTGTGTCATATTTACATATTAACAAGCATGCATACCATCGTCTATGCAGAGAGGTAAAGTGACTTCCCCTTGGATGCATAGCAAGGGTGAGAAGAAGGGGACTAGAGTGCAGACAGCTGGCCCCATGCTCTGTGCTTTGCATGGGATTGTGTGCAGAGGAAATGCTGCATTAGTTCTGGCCCTGCTTGTTGCTGTGCAGACTATCTGGCAAGAGTGACCAGTCCTCATGACAGGTTCTTTGGAAGGCTTGGAGTGAAGGCCTTTGAGGCTGGCCAAGGTGATGTTTCAGATGGTGGTGATAAAGATGAAACTTCTCCTTGGGTTTAATAAGCTCGGAGAAGGAAAAGAAAGGTCTCACTAGTGAATGAATGAATGAATGAATGAATGAATGAATGAATTCAGAGAGGCTTAAGGTGAGTCTTAACCTTTCATACCCTGGTTGCAGTACCCCACCTTCTTGCCTCCTGAATACTCCTCACCAGCAGCAAGTTGACTTCCTGTGACATCTTTTCCTCTTCTGGAACCTACTTTAGGAGATTTGGTGTGGCCTGGGCCCCTCACCCCTCTGGAATATTGGTTAACTTGCTCCTCAAATGGTGTTCTTCTCTTCACAAATACTAACCAAGAGCCCACTATGTGCAAAGCAAATCATTTGGCACAGAGAGAGCCCCAAGAATAAGCAAAAGGAAATGAGGGTTCCCTTTTTCCCAGCCAAGAAGAGGGATAAGAAATATTGAGCCACTCTTACTGCCACAAACAGTGTTAGGGACCCCGTACACAGCCCCTCCTGACATCATCACAACAGCCCTGAGATGGGGAAACTGAGTCTCAGATAGCGATGACATTATCACATATGTCCTATTAAGGTGCTGACCCTCACAACTATGCCAGGAAGTAGAGACCACCATTTTCTCAATTTATAGCTTTGGAAGCTGAGACTTGGAGGGATTAGTGAAATGGCAAATATACTACATTCTATGAGCTGCTACAGGCTACAGCCAAAATTAAATCCCAGAGTTTATCATCAGGGCCTGTGTGGCACGGTAGTTAAGGGATGGACATCCCAAGAGGCATGGAAGTGACAAGCCCCTGCTTGAAAGGTACATGTTAGCCAGGAGATCACTTACCTTGGAAAGAAGCAAGTTCCTTTTTTTTTTTTTTTTTTTTTTTTTTGGCAAAATGCCCTGTTGTGTTTGTCCTTTTTCTGAAGCAGGGAACACTGTGACTTTCATATTTGTCTTCTTTGATAAAAGGGCAAAGCTGAGGGCTTTGCATCTTTCCAACCTCTTTGCAAAGTGGGACTTTCAAGAAAGGCAAAACAAGTAAAGAACTGACATTTGTATAATTTACAAAGGGCTTTAGTGCTTTTGATTCTTCATATAAACTAATGGGAGGGACAGTTGTCGTTAACTGGTGTCAGGTGAGTCATTGATCTTCGTATACAGTTGAGTAACCTGAGAATACAGTTGAGTAACCTGAGACAGGAATCGATTAGTAGGAGCAATGATGAGTGTTGAGTTGAGCAAATGCAAAACCTCCAGTGCTTGATTCAGTACACGTTCCATTGCATTCATTATGTTGTCTCTGTCATGCTATTTCTCCATCATTTCAATTAGGTAGGCACGGAACATTTCCACTTAGCACAATGGCTACTGTGTCATCAGAGCTTAAAAGGTGTCAGCTATTATTATTTTTTCTGTCACTGCTGCGGTTATCACTAAGCTATTGATGTCACTGCTGTGGTTGTTGTCATCACTTCACTGAGACATTTGTCCCAATAGCAGAAACTCTGATTTGGGATGAGAGATGACATGATGGGAAGAGCATGGAGTTTGTAGTAGATTAAGATTTGTGATGTCTTGATCATGTTGCTTAATCCACCTCACCTTTATTGTTTTGCTAAGATAATAGAAATAATGCTCACCTTTTACTCTTGAACTAAGTCAATTTTGTGCATGATGACCAACATTAAAAAAAATAAAAATAAAACAGAGCAGAATGTAATAGAAGGTGCCATAGTGCTTGCACTCAGGGTGGTTTGATGGAACAATTACAAGCATATGTGTGCATAATCTCTTAGTATGGGTAATACTCCACAGTATTAGAAACAGGTAAAGCAAGAGCTAGGCACACCGTAAGTGATCAACTGGTCATTGTTATCATCATCATCTGCATCTCTAGACTAGCGAGGAAAATCGTTGGCTGCCTATGTTGAAACAGATGGTCCACTGATCTGACAACCAAAGGACAGTTCAGGTGTCTGAGCCGGTGCTCCTTAATTCTGCTGACCTCAGAACTGCCTGGAGATGCCCATTCCAAAGGCAGCTGACTAAGACAGCACCAACCTTCTGAACCTAAGCGCCCAGCAGAGAACAGGCTGAGCTTGTCTTGAGGGAATCGAGGTACCTTCCAGGCATGCTGTGCCAAGAGCTTTGTCACCATTTAATACCTGGCGTTCCCTCTCGAGTTAAAAAGGATTGAAATAGCAACTGGCATGTTGATTACTACTGAGCAGCTGTGTCCCCAGCCCTGATCAGAGTGGCATCTGCTTGGAACAGAACATCTTGTTATTCTGGGTCCCTTTTCCTATGGCAGTTCAAGCATAATGGGACAAATGAGAGACATTGAGCAGATATTTATCAAACACCTACCAGGAACTGAAACAGTAATTTAGTTGTGCCTTGCTTTTACAAAACAGCCTCCACACGGTTAGCAAATAACCTTTCCTGGTTATGTCGATGCGCAGAATTTCCTTAGTGACGCACTCAAAACCTTCCCTAACATGCTCCTTACGGACTCTCTGCTTCATCCTCTGATCTCCTGCTTCACATTTACACTCTGTTTCCCCTCATGCTTAAAGCCCCCTGAATAGGCTTTGTTTTGGTGTCTCCGTGCTATTCAGATGCTGCCCCCTCTGTTTCGACTGTCTCTCCCTATCTCAGTCACATGCCACATTTCCATTCATTTTCAAGACTCGGTTAACCTCTTTTGTGAACCCTAGAAGGTTAATTACCTTTTCCATTGAAAACACATGAACCTAAGGGATATGCTCATAAATAATTATGACAAATTACAGTCAATTATTTAGTTGTCTATCTCCATAAACGCATCTTCAGGTGGACATATACTAAGTATGACATCCACCAAATAAATAAAAAATGTCAACCAACCTTTACTGAACCTAAGTGCCAAATTAGAGACCCCAGGCATGATAGACTCTGTAGTGGCCCAAAAAACATCCATATCCTAGCCCCTGGAACCTGTGAATATAGTCATACATGGCAAAAGAGAGTATGCACATGTGATTAGGTTAAGAAACTTCAAATTATATCCCAGAGAGAATCATGGATGGACTGCTAGGTCTTCAGTATAATCACAGGATTATAGAGGGAGAGACACAGAGCTGTGTGAAGACTAAAGCAAGTTGCTGCGCTGGTCCTTTCTAAGGTGGAGAGGAGCGCCACCGCCAAGCAATGCTGCTCTACCGGCTGGAAAAGGCAGCAGAACTGCTTCTCCCTGGGAGCCTCTGGAGGCAGCCAGGTTCTGCCAACACTTTGGTTTCAACCCAGGAAACTGCTCTTGGGCTTCTGGCCTCCAGAAGTCCATGAGAATAAACCTGTGCTGTTTTAAAGCCTTCAAATATGTTATCACTTGTTACAGCAGCCATAGAAACCTAATACACCAGATAGTATATACTAGAGAACAAGCATTGCAGATGGTAATGACAGCAGACGATGAAGCAGAGCTGTGCTTCTCAGGCTCCAGCATGCACAAGAATCCCTGGGAATGTGTTGACAGTGCAGATTCCTCTCCACGAAGGGTCTGAGGTTCTGTGTATCTCCCAAACTCTGGAGAGAGGACCATGTTGCTTGCCCAGGGACTAGGCTTTGAGTAGCAACGGATTCGAGAGCATTGATGTAAAGCAATAGTATAGTGATCAAACTGGAGAGTTTTAGAGAGGCCGCTGTGGGCACGTTGTTCTAGAGATAGAAATCTGATGGGCAGGAGTCATGCAGTGAGGACCTGGAATGGGGTAGAATACAGTGGTTACTCAGTGCTTGCTTGGTCAGGGGTCTGGAAGCTGCTCACTTTTTTGTTTGTTTGTTACCATTTAAATGAATTTTTAAAAATTTCTTATTGATTAAGATATCATATATTTGTCCTCATCCCTCATTCTCATCCGCCACTCCTCCCCACTCATGCCCCACCCCCCTATTGTCCTTGACCACTGGTTAGGCTCATTTGTATGCACACAAGTCCTTTGGTTGATCTCTCCCTTTTATCCTCACCTTCCCTCTGAGGTCCTAGAGTCTGACCCATGGCTCCTTATCTCTGGGTCTGTTCTTGTTCATCAGTCTATGTTATTCATCATTTCCCCTAGCTGAGTGAGATGATGTCCTACTAAAAATATAAGAACCAAAAATGAGACAAGCAATAATAGTTATGCTGAAAGGCAAATGAATCAGTCTGTAGTGAGTTTCTTTCTGGGCCAACAGTTCTTTTGAGACCCAATTTTAATGTCAAACGGTTCCTTATGTGTACATGTCAGCCATGATATTTCAGTTCTGGATGGTGGACAAATGGTGGTAATGCAGGTCTGACCCTCTCTGGTTTGGCCCTGGGCAACCTGCAGAGGCTGCTCACTTTCATTGTCCCATCACTTCCAACAGCCTGCAGAGTAGCACCTTCATGCTGCTTTGGCAGATGAGAATGTGGAGTCTCATGAGATTGAAGAATTTTGGCCACATCAGCATGGGGTCAGCTGTGATGGGGCCAGAATTACCTAACTCCAAAATCAGTGGTGGTTTTCCTACTTTCCTCCACCATCTTTTTTCGATCATCAATAATATACAGGTGGTGCTGGACTTTGAAGAGAGAGCAGTGATTTTCTGTTTTCTGTAATGTCTGGGGTCCACCCCAATGGACATCTTCGAATCCCACAATGAAATATGTTCATGTCACCAGGGATTGAAACTGGACTTGCCAGGACCCAGGCTGAGAGCTTTTGCCAGGACATCCTTTGAGGTAAAGTGACAGTCCGAATGCTGAGTGGACCGAGGGCGTCCTCTGTAGAGTGTGGGGCTGAGAGGCGGAGAAGTAAAGGCGCCCTCTTTCTGTTGGGCGCCCTCTTTCTGTTGGCAGGTGAAGAAAGTAGACTGAGAAATGCTTGCAGAGTTCTATCAGGGAAGCCAAGAGCATTCAGCAAGTCCCAGGGGCAGGAACGGGGATAAAATGGGAAAAGAAAGTGCAGATCCAAAACTAGAATGGGACTAGCAGCCACTGAGGGAGACCGTGTCCTTTATCCCCCAGGTCTGTGGCTTTGGTGATCTCCTCGTCATGGGAATGGCTACACTGGTGCTGTGGTTTTGTTAAAAAGAAAGAAAGAATAATGAATTTTTACCATTAGAAGTGAATTGAGCCCAGCTTCACTCGGTGAAGTTACTTACTGGTAATCCTCTCTGGGTCTCTATTTCTTTTTTGTAAAGTGGAAATGGAAATACTGTAGCATCAACCAACCTGACAGCCTTTGAGAGGGTTAAATAGGAAAATGATGCTGGAAAAGCATGTAGGTCAGGGTTCAGCAAACGTTTTCTACTAAAGGGTCAAGAGTCAATATTTTGCAAGTCCTGTGATTGTCTCTGAGGCAATATTGAACTCAATCCAAGTAGAGCCAGAGCAGCCGCAGGCAGTATGTAAATGAAATGCTGAGGGAGGGGGTGGATTCTCTCCTCTGTGCTTTAAACCTGACAACAGAATGCTATAACCCATGCATTTTGGTATTGCTTTTTTTAATATGTTGGCCCCTTAATGATCTAATTTTTATTGATCAAACCTTCGAGTAACTGAGGATAAATTGAGAAATAAATAATAGACAGCATAGTTCATTTCTCTTCAACATAGCCAAGCTTCAACTGCAGAGCTGGAGAGGGAAGTTCTATAGTATAGAAAAATGAACTGCAAAATGCGAGTCGATCACGATAATCTAATTTGTTTATTTTTAGCTCTCCCTGGGGTCTGAGTTCTTGTAGCCAACAGAATTTATTTAATGAGCTTGGTCCCAGAAACACAACTTTATTTCCTCCCAACTAGCAGAGCATGAGCGTTAATTTAAGGACTGCCTGCCCTACAAACATGGATGGCCGTAATGAAAAAGTTCATCAAGCTCATCTCCTGATGTGTTCTTAGCTGGGAGGCAAAATTAATGAATTTTATCAGATTGCCTGCAGTGGGACAGGAAAGGATAGAATGCTTGACATTCTATTCCCACTTTGTCATCTGCTTAGTGTTTTTGCTTAACATTACTCATAAGGGTTTTCTGAACTTAATATTGCCTAGTATTGCATATCCCCTATTTTCATAATGTTCTTTAAAATGTCTATAATTCTGGTGCCTTCGCAGGAAAAATAGCACTGGGATCTATGACAGGAACCTCAATAGGAGTGACTGGGAAAAGTCAAAGATGTTGGTAGTTAATACATTTGAAGTTAGGGTTCCTTGAAAGGGACAGAAACCCAATGAAGACTAGCTTAAGCAAGAAATAATGGTATAGACACTGTAGACAGGAAATTCATTCATGACAGTTGGCCTAAGGAGATAGGAAAACATGCCGGGCATGTTGAAAACATAGCTACTATAGAGTCCTACCATGATGTACCTGATCTCGCTCCTCTTATGGGAAATTTGATGTAGGTGGAACTGGAGAATCAGTTCTGCTATAGTTATCCTCGCTTAAGTATCCCCATGTTCTTTTAATATATATTTTATTGATTTCAGAAAGAAAGGGAGAGGGAGAGAGAGATAGAAACATTAATGATGACAGAGAATCATTGACTGACTGCCTCCTGCATACTCCCCACTGGGTATCGAGCCTGCAACCCAGACATGTGTCAGAACCGTGATCTCCTAGCTCAGTGTTTCCCAAACTTTTGACATATGTGTACCCCTTCTATAATTTTCATAATGCTGAGTACCCCTTGTACTCATGAGAACATAGAATTAGGTGCAGCTAAGCACGGTGCAGTGCATATCCCCACCAAACTCCAGTGCAACGCGTAACTCTTCCCTTACCCCTCGGGGTGCGAGAAGCATACTTTGGGAAACACTGTCCTAGTTCATAGGTCGATGCTCAATCACAAAGCAGCCCTGTGTTTTGAGGCAAGCCTTGAACATCACCAAGCCACCTTACTCACATGGCGGGACTGTTCCAGTCTCGCACTAGCATTACCAGGACAACTAAGCAGTATGAAAGAGCTCTGTAAATACACATACTGTTCATTCCATTGTTATGTGGGTCCTTTTAGACCCACCTGTTTCCAGTAGGAGTTGGTGGAAGAGGAAGCCACAGGGAAAGAGTTGCCTCATCCATGTGGAAAGAGGAATGAAGGTTTTCAACATCTATGTATTCCACAAAAGGACCTGCTCTTAGTCTCATATTAAAAATCTCTGGAACGAGAAGCAAGTGTCTTCTGCATGTGAAGTCTCAGACTCTTCTTTAGTTACAATAATTAGTTTTCAAATAATTACCCACAGCTGGCCATAACTTACACCCATGTCTTCAGGATGCTTGTGACTGTTGAGTAGCCTTGACATTTTGCATGATTGCAAGGTACTTCCTCCCCCCTCCCCCCACCTCTTCCTGCATCTTGCTGAACCAGTCTTAGGGGTTGGTCTTGGGATAGATATACATCAACATTGTTTAAGACAAGTGAGGGGCAAGCACGTCAGAACCTGCAGGGTTCGCACACTCGGCTCTCTGAGGGCATGTGTTTCTCCTCTGAGGCTGCACACGCTGGGCACTGTAAAGTGGCAGCAGGAAACCAGGCAGCACTCACTGTTCATCTTGTACCACCATCCCCCTTTTCAGAAATTCCAAAGAATTCCTGGTGCTTTTGTCCAGTCTCAGTCTGCTAGCCCAGAATTTCCTCCTTCCAGGCTGATTTTCTTCCAGGGGCCCTGTGGTTCTCCTGGCAGCTTGCTTGCAGTGGGGTCCCCCACCAAGCTCTGAGATGCCAGCACATTGCTGGACCCTATTGTTGGCAAGTTTCAATTTACTTTCCCAGGACATGGTTCAGCCCCCATGTGAATTAGTTGATAAGAATTAATGCCCAAGACAGAGAGCGGTAACAGACCTTCCTTATATATTTGAAAATCTCCTTAAACTTCTCTGAGTGTTTTACACATGACCAATGTGTAAGGCAGGTACTTGAATATAATAGACTGGGGGAGGGTGGATGTTGAAGGAAGCTATAGTAGAGCATGCAAGCAATGGTGCAGGAGAGAGAATGAAAGGGAAGAAGGTCTCAAAGTCATCAACATTCTATCATGGTGCTGCAGGCACGCTTAGCCATCAGCTTAGCCAATGCCTGCCAAAGATGCACCAAGGATTACCTTTATCTCCTCACCCCAGCTGAATCCTGCAGCTGAAAGTCCTGGTTTCTGAATTTAAATTTTTATTTTTCATTTTTTATAAACCTAGGGATTAGTTTGTTTTTGTTTTATCTGGGGGAAAAACTCTCATTCTACTCAAACCTTGCTTATATTATAGCCACTCAAGGTTTTTGATTTAAAGGATAGTCATAATCCCAACCTCCTTCCCAATAAGAGAATTTTAAATACTTTTATGAATTTTCTTCTAAATGGAGAAGTATGAATAAAATTATTTGACAAAAGTATATACTTTTCTATCATTTACTATAATTCGTTTAAATGGTTCACGATAAAGGAGATACATGTAAGACTTCAACAATAAAGAATTTTTTAAAATAAAAATGAATGGTTTACAAATTGTTGGGTGTTTAGGGTGTTCCCATTTTTTCCTAATGTATGCACATATAGAGCTGGGATAATTAGCTGGATTAAATTAGACATTAAAAAAGGAAAACATTAATACTTATAAAACATAATTAGAATGCATACACAATTACAAAATTATCTTTTAGTGAAAGAAATTGTCAATATTAAAAAATATTGAAGTGTTTAGGAATATTTTATTTTACCTAATCATTGATGTGATTTCATTATTGTGTTGACTTACTTCTGTGTGGCAAAATGACTTAACTATTTTATTTTCAATAAAATTAATTCATTTATCTATTCAAGACCTATGTATTACATTCCTGGCAGAAAATAAAGTATAATAAAGGATTCCCACACTCCCAGAACTTATGTTTTAATGGGAAAGGGTGGGAAAGCAAATAAACAAACAGATAAAAATATAAAAATATATACAAAAGTGGTAGGCAGAAAATGAAAATATGGGTGTGTAACAGAGAGTGGCCTGTGGTAGGACTCTCCGGGAAAAGAGAAGTATGCTGAAAAGTTATAATAAAACTACTGCCAGCCATGCAAATCCAGGGAGAAGGGACAGCTTGTGCAGAAGCTTTATCTTGGAGAGGATCTTGAAATGTTTTAGGAATAGAAGGAAGATTATATGCATTTCAGTTTATGAATGAAACAAGAGAAATGACCTAGAGTGAGAGAAGTCAGGAGTAGACAGGGTCCAGAATGTGCTAATTTTGTCAGCCAGCCAGGAAAGAAAGATGAACTTTATTATAGGTACAATTGAAAGGTACTAGACAGTTTTAAGCCACGAAGTGATAGGATGTTACCCATGTTTTCTAAAGATCATTCTATGTGTTGACTAAAGGACGGAGTACAGCAGGCTAGAGTAGGAATAAGGGGAGGACAGTTGGAAGGCTATTGTAGATCTCAGTGGGAGGTAGCTGAGTCCAGATGTCACAGGGGAAATGGGGAGAAATGGGTGAATTTGGGGTCTGAATTGGATGCTAAATGAATATGGACTGTAGGTGAATGCAGGAGGAGAACATAAGCAGAATCAAGGATGATGCCAATTAAACTACTGAGAAGAGTAGTTATTTTGTCTAATAATTTTTTGAAAGAGAATGTTTGGGCATCATATAATACAAAACATATTGTGTACTTTTTATAATTATAGTACTTTTCATTTATTAAATGCCTACCATGTGTTGGTCACTATTTTTCTTACTGTGTGTATGGGGAATACAAAGATGTACATTAAATTAAATTCTATTCCTTTCATCTCAGTTACTAAATTACAAATGACCCATGTTTTCCATATGGCCTTTGCCCCTCTGAGGATTGCATTGCCAAGGAAACGGATTGTTAAGCAGAGGCACTGTAGCTAAATCCTATTAAACATGCAGTAATTCAAACAAAACACACAAAGCCAACCAAGCACTCGGGTTTGGAATATTGGCTCCAAATGTCCCCTTCTTAATGCCTAACTATATACCTAATAAGGTTCAATGTTTAAACGCCTGTCTAATTCTACCCAGAGGTCTGTACTTGTACAGTCCTGCCCCAAATCCCTGCTTTGAGTGTCAGAATTTTTAATTAATCTCCCCAAAATGGTATTTTCACAAAATGAACTCTCCACATGCTTCAAACAGTAGACAAATAGGCAGTTCTTTTCATTTCCTCAGGTTTTTCTTTTGTAAAACATTAAGCAAAACTGCTTAAATAGTAGTACTTGTATATGTTCAAATATGTCTTGAAAAAGTCCAGAGTAGAGATTTCAGAAGTAGAAGTTGTTTCGAGACCAACTAGTTCAAATCTGCTTTACACATAAGGAACCTGAAATTCATAAAGATTGATTTATGTCTTCAAGTTCACCTATATATTAATGTGCAACACCAGGGCCAATACCCACTTCCACTGGCTGGTGACCCAATGTTATCTTTATTTGTTTCAAAGTTATTCCTCTCACCACCCCTCTTCTAAAAGTTGTCCTGAACACTACTGTAATATAAATTCTTCACTTCCTACCTTGTTTTGCCTACATGCTTTGTTCTCTAGCCTGATCCTTACTGCCTATCCCTATCTTCCTTTGCCCACTCCTCAAATACAGCTTCTTATATCAAGTTCAACTTCTGATCTTATAATTCACTCCCATCATCATTTCTCAGGCTCATCTATCTCCTTTAAGATTAATAAGTTGACATATAAAATGTGCTTTTCATAAGTGTAGAGTTTTTGGGGTGTGTGTGTGTGTGTGTGTGTGTGTGTGCGTGTGTGTGTTTCCAATATAGCACCCATGGGTTTTGTACAAACAAGGTTGTCCTCACTTGACACTGTCATTTCATTAAAAAACAAAACAAAAACAAACAAACAAAAAAAGACCCAATGGAGTAAGGAAAAGTATGATTGGAATCAATGTACCATGTGTACATAAATTCTTCTTATTTAGAAAACATCACTGCAAGGCTTATTGGATGTGGAAGGTGAGCCCTAGTGGGCATGAGAGGTAAGAAGTCAAATAGGTAGAGACAACTCTTTTGCAAATAAATGAGTGCCACTTTGGTAGTGCAAGCAAAGAGTGAAGAGAAAGACAAGGGCAAGAGCATTGAGGAATACAGCATCAGCCTGGAACCGGATTTGGCAGAAATGGACAGAACCTTGAAAAATAAAGCACAATATTTAAATTTTGTTTTGCTTTCTCATGCTTCAAAGTAAGTTAACCTGGCTGACACCCTTATGTCTCCAACTAAAATCACTCAGAGATTTATATGAAAGGCAGTCTTGGGAAAAATCAGAAGCAGGTTCTGTCCTGGATTTGGGTTGGCACTTGGGTTAAGGGGTAGGGGAAGACCTCAAAACACAGAATACAGAACTAAAATTCATTGAAGCTAGAAATTCAACCAGAGGTGATTAGAAGAGATGCAAATCCCACTAAATTACAATAGGGATTTAAGTCAATGTATACTAGATGTGAAGGAGCATGGGCCCTAAACTCCGAAAAGTGGAGACTTGTGTATGGACTGCAGGTGAATTCCTATCTCTAGTAGCTCATCAAGTCAGCTAGGTATGGAAATAAGTTACAAGACAAAATTGGTTAAAGATAAAAGCTGCTCATTCGTGTCATTCTTTGTAGAGCACATTATACACCTTATGCAGTAAGTAGGAGATGACTAACAACAAGGTTGGTCACGTTAGGCTGACATTTGTCAGGTAGGCTATTGGGAAGAGACTGAATTTCTTCTCAGCCCAGTGAATTGGCTATATGATGAAAAATAGCTGCCTTTTTATTTAGTTTTATTCTTTCATTTAATATCTGTTAAGCACCTACTTTTTGCCAAGCATGGCAATAAGTGGCTAGGGTAAAATTGAGACATGAGCCCTAGCTTGTTTGGCTCAGTGGAGCATCAGCCTGTAGACTGAAGGGTTCCAGGTTCGATGCCAGTCAAGGGCACATGCCTGGGTTGCAGGCTTGATCCCGTTTGGGGCATGCAGAAGGCAGCCAATCAATGATTCTCTCTCATCATTGATGTTTCTGGCTCTCTCTCTACTTCTTTCTTCCTCTCTGAAATAATAAACATATTTAAAAATTAAAAATAAGAACAATGGGAAGCCATCAAGGTGACTCAAAGAAAACACGATCAGATATAAATGTTGAAAAAATAACTGTAGCTATAGAGGAAAATGATTAAGAACAATAGTTACCAGATATATGTATATTTTGCAGAAGTCTGTGATGGCTTAAACTAAGTTCATATCAGCAGAGATAGGAAGAACTAGATTTGACAGATATTCAGAAGATAAATTTAATACATTTTGGTGATAGTTTGAATATAGGGGTATCTTAGTTTGGGTTTATATGGAAACAAACTCTGAGACAAGATTCAAGTAAGGTACTGGAATACATGGGCATATTGGTATGGGAGTGGGGCAGGCAGCTTGTAAAAAGTGAGGTATTAAGCCAGCTTTCAACATGGACAACTGAAGGTAGTTAAAAATTGTGCCATAAAATTATTTCATCTGAGGGGCAAAGAAACTGTGCTATTGACATACCAAATTCCACTAGTCATTAGTTAAGGGCTGTTCTAGGATCACCTCCAACCTATGGATTTAGAAAAATTCTTCAGAAACAGAGATATAAGAATAGCTGTTGGAAATGGACTAGATCTCAATGCAATGTATCTGCTATAGAGGGCAAAGGTGAGCGTCAAAGACAATTCAGATTTCTGGGTTGAACTACTGAGATCAGAAACATTGGGAAATTTTGCATGCCAGACAATGTCAGGCCTTGGGAGTGCCAGCAAAGAGCAGCCCCTACCCTCATGGGATTTACAATATGACAACTAAGCTAGTTAGTGAGAACACCCAAGGATGTTCTCCAGGGAGCAGGGAGACAGACTCTGGTGCTGCTTGTTCTAAACTCAAGGGAACCACTGAGGTAAGAACTATGACGCATTGAGCTTGGGCTGGGTGTCAATCCCTGGGCAGTCAACAGTACAGTGTTCCCATCTTAATCCTGAGACAAAATGAAAAAGCTATTCCTTAAATGAGAGGTGGTTTCAGAAGTGAGGGGAATTAATTTTTCCTAGGGCTGGTGTCACAAATTACTGAAGATTTGGTGGCTTTAAACTACAGAAATTTACCAAGGTGGCATGGTTCAGTGGTTGAGTATCAACCTATGAGCCAGGAGGTCACAGTTTGGTTCCCCGTCAGGGCACATGCCTGGTTGTAGGCTCCATCCCCAGTAGGGGACATGCAGGAGGCAGTCGATCAATGATTTTCTCTCACCATTGATGTTTTATCTTTTTCCCTCTCCTTCCTCTCAGAAATCAATAAAAATATTTTAAAAATAAACTCCAGAAATTTATTCTCCAACAAAAGTCCAAAATTAGTGTGTTGCCAGAGCCACACTTCTCCTGAAGTCTCCACAGAAGGAGTTGCCTCTTCCATCTCTGGTGGCTCCTGGTGTTCCTTGGCTTGTGGCAGCATCATTCTAATCTTTTCCTCTCTTTTCACATGGCCTTCTTCCCTGTGTCTCTGTATCTGTGTGTCTCAAATCTCCTTCTCCTTTCTTGTATAAGAACACCAGTCATTGGATATACAGCCCACAGTAAATCCAGGATGATATCTCCTTAGGATACATAATTACATCTATGAAGACCCTACTTCCAAATAAAGTCTCATTCACAGGTACTATGGATTTGGAATTGGACATATCTTTTGGGGGCCACTATTCAATTAACTACAGGGGGCTAAGTCCATTGATATGTGTTTACAACAGGTTAGGAGTTC
Source organism: Pipistrellus kuhlii (assembly GCF_014108245.1). NCBI lineage: Eukaryota > Metazoa > Chordata > Mammalia > Chiroptera > Vespertilionidae > Pipistrellus > Pipistrellus kuhlii. Next base: position 13,695,238 of record NW_023425482.1, read on the forward strand.
TAGAAAAACTATCATCAGTTTATTATTTGATCTGATGTTAAGCCATACAGATTTATAGTCAGAAAAAAAAATACCTGTAGGTTATGTCTCAGATTGCTCTATGAGCTCCTTGGGATGTAGGGGATTTAGAAGAATAACTCCAGGCTGGTGGAAGGAGACGAAATGAGCCTAGAGCAGAATCTGTTCGCAAAGTAATAGAGACACAAATGAATGAAGAAAGCAGAACAAAATAAGCAGAAGGGAAACTTCAAGATTCACATGGGAAATAAGTGAAAGGAAAGAAAGGAAACTAAAGTGCTACTGACAATCATGATGAAGTAAGGAATAAAGTCTTGAAAATATAAAATGAAAAATGAGGGAAGTTAAAGTCAAGGGAGTACTAGACCAAGGCTACACCAATAAAATAAAAATTTATGGACTTGAATATGAGACCTTAAGTTGCTTCAGGAAATATTTCTTCTTCTTCCAGTTGTAGCTGGTGGAATCTCTAATATACCTAGTGCCTAGATCAAAGATACACTTCCACCAATTATTGGCCAACTAACCTTGAAACTGACTTCTTGGGCTTCCTCATCAGCATGCACATGGCCAAAATAATTCCCAAACACATATTATCTTCTGGCATAGTTCAAATTCTTTGGAAAATCTAATAGGCTAAGCTCAATTATTTAAGTGGACCACACAAGTCATAGATTACTGCAGCGTTTTTCAACCGCTGTTCCGCGGCACACTAGTGTGCCGTGAGATGTTGCCTGGTGTACCGTAGGTGCAGACAAGACAAGAATTTTATAATTTTTCACTATTTTGTTTACTTAATATTTCATAATAAAGTAATTATAAAATACTTTCTTTGTGTTTATTTGATTCCTATTCAAGAGAATTACTTTATATATAGTCAATATAGGCACAGAGTTAAATTTTTTAACATTTTCTAATGGTGGTGTGCCTCGTGATTTTTTTCATGAAACAAGTGTGCCTTTGCCCAAAAAAGGTTGAAAAACACTGGATTACTGGCATCTAGTTTATTGGGTTGACCACTGATCCCTGGCCCATTCACCACAGGTCAGGGGAAGTCAGACTGAGGGGTCTCATGGTTTGTGGATCTGTCCCTTCAAGGGTCATGTCTGGAATAAAATTGTACATATATTAAGCAGATAAGCAGAGGGGTGCAATGGAGCAGTGTCCATGCTATAAGGTAGGGATGATTGGAAAAGTGAGCATAGAGGGATTGACTCTTAAAATCTGAGTAGTGTTCAATAGTGAAAAGCAGAAGGAGGTTGCTGAGGGATGATGGGAGGGCAATCAAGAATTCTGAATGGAAGAGGCACACATAGCCCATTAAGGACTTCAAGTAAGACAGCTAGACCTGGGATGAGCATTCCAGCGATTTTATCAAAACCTTGTGCTATTCTCATATAAGAAGCCAACTGGAAACAAGAAAAAGACTTGAATTATATTTAATCATCTTGTCTAAGGGATGGAGGGATATTTTTCCATCTCAGTTCTTTAACTGGAAAGTTGGCACTATGCACAAAGTTGTTAAATTAACAAGTATGCCAGCACTTTAAATTATTAATTGGTATGGTCCATTTTAATTAAAATCATCCTAGCTAATGACTCATTTCACTGTGTGCAACACCAGCTGAATAAGCTGGAGGACATGATGAGGGTGTGAATTGTTTTTCCTTGCACCCATAGTGATTCTGGAGAAACATACACTTAACCTTCTAGTCTTGCCTCTGTGCTTATGAAATGAGCTTGATTTTGGAATAAGTCAATATGGTAGAAAGAGTATGGACTTTGAAATGCATACATGTAGCTCTGCTGTGTGACTATAGGAAAATATTTTAACTTCTCTGATCCTCAGATTTTCCCATCTAAAAATGGGAATAATAATAATACTCACTATTTGTTGAGATTTGTTGTGCAGGTTAAATAAAATAATGAAAGCAAAGAAGCAGGTGTGTAATAGTCCCCATTATCACTACCACCATCCTACTTACCTGGGATGGCATCTCCTTATCCATCAAGGCTCAGCTTAACCACCATCTCCTCTGGGATGTCTTCCCTGAGTCCCAAATCTGTGCAGGTGTCCCACCTCTCTTTGACTGTGTATTTATCCCTATCATGTGGCTATATCTGAATCTTCCATTACTTGTGTGCCCACCTGGGGTGCCCAACTAATGAGAAACTGCAGTTATTTAAGACTGAAATAAATAAGTATTTTTTCTTTCAATGTATAATACATGCAATATATTTTCAAAGGACTATCATGTTAGTATGACATAAACACTCATTAAATTGTTTGAATATAATATCATTAACAAAAAAAATTATGTGTTTCTTTGGCCTGGATGTGCTGTAAGAAATATTACTGTGAACCAAGAGAGATCAGGAACCTGTGTACAGGAAAATGATCATGCTCTGAACTAGAGAAATGACAGTGATTATTATTATTGCTATAACAAATGCCACAGTTATAATAATGTCATAGCCACTTGCTAACATGTAATTCAGCCCTTCCTATTTCCCAGGCACTGTTCTGAGCATTTGGGCATGCTTAACGGGGTCACATATATTAGCTCCTTTAACCCCCCTTCACATTCCTAAACAAAAAGTGTATTTCTCCCACATTACAGAAGAGGACACTGAGGCGAGGCCTGTGGAGGAAGAGTAACTTGCTTAAGGTCCATGAATAGGTTGATGCTGGAGCTGGGATTCTAACCCAGGCCTTCTGACTGCAGATGCAGGGGTCTTAACCACCTGCTTGTCGAGGCTGTGGGGATGCAAAGGAAAGAGTTGAGCTTTCTGGATGGCAGAATTTTCAGAATTCACAGATTTTAGGGACGGGAGAGAATAGATGTTTTGAGTTGTCTACCTAACTGACTTGAGAAATGCTCTAACCCCATAGCCTGGTAACGCAGGTGACTCAGGGAGATGTGTGCATAGGTGACCCAAGCAAGGCCCAATGAAGCTTTTGCCAAGGAGCTGAGGACTGAATCAATGAGCTTCTGTTGATTTTCAATGTCCACCTCAATCAACCCAAACAGATAGTTATTGTCACAATGTAACAGGAGGCAAAAGTGAAGGAGGTTCATAACCTTTTGCTGATGAGGCCACTGCCCAGTGCTATGCTTCTAGAGACCAACTTGTGTAGATTCCCTGGAATCAGCACTCTACCAATAACTTTCTTTTATTTGAGCCAGACTTTCTAGACTTCTGCTCCTTTTAACCAAAGGATGTTTAACTAGGACCTTGGACATAGATGTCATAAAAATACACCATTAAAAAGGGAGGGGGGAGGGGAAGACAATACCTCCATCACTAAATATTTAGCTCCTTAAATTGAGTGGCCACGAGTGTCATCCAGATTGTAGACTTCGGCTAGGCCAACTCCTCCTAGAAACCAGGCAGGTCTGTGGAGTTCACAACAGTTTAGAAAGGCGACTTTCTGCACTGCTCGAGAGGTCAACAATCTGCCCGGCAATTACACTGCTGTCAGATTGTAAGCACACATTTGCAAATGGCTCTGTAATTGTTCAGAGACAATTTAGGCATGTGCATGCAGGCCTCTGTTACAGACTGTTAATGGGAACCTTACCCAACATCTGCTTTCATGGTTGGAGCCAGATTTGTGCTGTTTCAACACTTATGGGTCTAAAACAGCAGCTCAGATATTTTCCTCTGCCAATTCTCAGAAAATAAAAGCTCAGCAGCACTGGGCAGTCGCATGGCTGATTGATGGGCTTACGGCATTATTATCGATATCACATGATTGTTTTCAGCAATTGCAGTCTTATTAAAAGTGGTTTGGCTTTCTAAAAATGTAGTAAGTCAATAAGATGGGCAATTGCCAGCAGACAATCCAGGTTACGTTGCTTTACTCACCTGCTTTTCTGACCTTGTGCAGGATGGTTAATACCATAAACTAAGAAATTCCTGTTAAATGTAAGGCATGATACATGGGGATGCCCGGGTAAAAAGTGGTAGATCTCAAAGCATGCAGTTCAGAACGTTTGTCTTTGCGACTTTTGATGTGGGGCATATCAGTGTTTTCCTGCTCTCAGCATGTTGAGATAGACACATCATGTCCCCCAATTGGTAGGCATACCCTTCATTACAGCTGCTCTGGATGATGCCTGCTGAGCCCCACCAAAACCCAAGGGTGTCCTGTGCCTGTCACAGAGCCCATGTTACATGTCACAACTCATCCCAATTCTAACTGCTGGCAAACACCTCAAGTTTGGGTGACTCTCTACCTGGCCATTTTCAAGCGTTATATTTAGAGTTATAGCTCTGCTCAAAGTGACTACAAATTATTGTGGCAGAAAAGGTAACAGGATTTATTCTTCTCCCATACAATAGTCCCAACTCCCACGTGAATAGTCCAAGGTGGCAAGTTGCTTTGCTCCAGTCATTCAGAGATCCAGGCTCTTATGATTTTTTAGTGGTGCCATTCTGCTAGGAATTGTCTTCATCTGTATGGTCAAAGCTGGGGTCCAGATAAATTCATGTTGCAGCCCATGGAAAGGGGAAAAGAGTCCAGGGAAGCTGGCTTATCTCTTAATTGGAGATGACCTGCAAAGTCAACTTTCATTCACATCCCATCAGCCTAGACAGTTCTAGAGCCACATTTGCCTGCAAAGTATTCTGGGAAATGCTATTTCTACCTAGGCGCTTTGGTCTCAGGTTCAACTCCATTGCCATGGAATAAAGGGACAATAGATTTTGATGGCCAGCCAGAAATTGCTGACATATGTAACATCAGAAAGAAATATTACCTCTTATAAATAAGAGAAATGCTACATGGTTATATATTTAATAAATGTTTATTAAGTGCCTATTGTGTGACAGATACATTTTCTTATCCGTGTAAGAAAAGTGGGGCTAATATATTGTGGGAGAAATTATGCAATACCATAAACACATTTTCCACTTTTGAAAACTTTTGCTCTTTCAGATAACAGAGGGCAACTGGAAATAAGGCAAGGTTTTTATCTTCATATTGCCTGGAAAATATTCGCACCTGTCAAATTCCACCAGCTGGCATTATTGTTGTTCCGCGGATAAGCACACAGAAAGCTGCTTAGATAGTTATTTGGATGCTGGTCTCATAAATCATAATTTACTTGGTGCTTGTTTATAAAGCCTCATGAAGATTTCTTCCGAGGATGATGCTAGATCGTTGAGATTAAATTCAACCTCAAAAGTGGGTTTTTCCCCCAAAATAATTAAGGCAATGAACACAGCGAATTTTGCTGTTAGTCCTTTGATGTAGTAAGTCACACCATCTTCAGGATTTGTGTACTCAAAGCAATGAATAATAAAATGATGACCAGATTGTGTCAGTTGATTCTGGTGGTAGGCGTGTGGGTGCAGGAAATAGTCCAGAGGCACCACAAACACTTTCTTCACTTCATCGGGATTCGGCAGAGCCTGGAAGTTGTGGTCTATGAACCCTACAACTGGCGTTATAAATGTATTTGTCTAAAAGCAGAAAACAAAATACACAAATTAAGAAGTGAAGAGATACTGTTGCAAATGTGAAAGTCATGCCACTTCCGTGTAAACTAAGAAAACAGGCTGACATGGTCAGCGTGGCTTAGTGATTAAGCATCAACGTATGAACCAGGAGGTCACAGTTTGATTCCTTGTCAGGGCTACATCCCCAATGGGGCAGGAGCATGCAGGAGGCAGCCCATTAATGATTCTTTCTCATCATTGATATTTCTATCTCTCTCTCCCTTTCTCTCTGAAATCAATAAAAAATGTTAAAAAAAAAAAAAGGGAAAAAAAGAAGAAAGGCTTAAGCAATCAGTACATAAGATAGGCAGGGCAGGAGAAACTTGCTACAGTTGTAAACTTTATGTTACCATGAAATGTGGGGAGGCCCTGTCCTTACCCACAGCCTCTGTGAGATAGCTTTGTAAATATTTTGTGAACATAAAAAGGAACAATATTTTGGAATGACAATTTGGCATTATAAATTTGTGGTCCCACTGACTTAGCCATTGCAGTTGTGTAAGTATATTCCTACCAGTGAGAAAAAATACAAATGCATCAGGTCCTCTAATAATCTCGTTCCATTATAACATTGATGAGATGCTGTGGGAACTTGGTTTATGTCAACTAGCCTAGGGTAAAATTGGTTGTTATGTTGTTCACTTAAAGTTGCAGAATCTGTCAGCAATGTTAAGTAAGGACTTACTGCACTAGACTGAAGCATTATTTGCAATAGCCCAAAACTCTAAAGTGACACCCTTCAACTGACAGACATTTAGGGTAGATCAATTAGGAGTATAGCCATATCCTATATAATAAAAGTCTAATATGCCAAGTGCCTGACCACTGGACTGTTCACTATTCACTATTCACTGTTCACTGGTCACTATGATGTACACTGACCACCAGAGGGCAGACACTCCAACTAGTAGATTAGCTTGTTGCTGGGGTCCAGCTGGCCTGGCAAGCCAGACACGCCCTGGAGCTTTCCCACAGTCTTTCCCCAACCCCAGTCGTGCACTGGTGGGGTCCCTCAGCCTGGCCTGGGCTCTCTCACACTCTGAGACCCCTCGAAGGATGTTGGAGAACTGCGGGCCAGACCTAGGGACCACACTGGTGCACAAATTTGTGCACCGGGCCTCTAGTAGTGGGATAATATGCCCCTTAAAAAATGCGATAACTTATCCTATCAGTATAGAAAAAGTCATCTTATCAATAGAAAAATAACATAATATTGTGGCATATTCCCATTTATGGAAAATTATATTCATATATATATATATGTAAAATTATATATGAACTACTTTACATAGCTCATCTATTTATATGTGGGGGGATTTCAATTACCTTCACTACTGCTTGCAAATAAATGTAGACTGTTGTTAATTGAAAGATTCTACTGGGAATTTTGGCAGGGAGGCCTGGGGTTTAGTGTAGAAGTATGTATAGGAGTCCACAGTACCCAGTTTGGAAACCACTGATGGAGTTCCCCTTTCATTTCTGGATGGGGGAAGGGACTAGATAAGAAAAGGGGCTTGCCCAAGGCTACTTAGCTTATAAGGGCAAAGTCCACACAAGGATCAGTCTCGTCACTCTACAGATGACACTCTCAGAGGTCAGGTTTGGCCATCCTGAAGCCAGTGGGTGCACTGGGAGCTCACGAGTTCAGGAAACCCAGTTCCATTCCAGCCCTTACATCAAACAGATATGGCACCAGGCGGCAGACAACCTCCACCTGATGAGGACACAGCCCCACTTCCTCCTGGGCCTCCCGGAGGGCCGTGGCCACATCATCTGCATCTGTGGTTTCGCACTTTCCTCCAGGGAAGCAGACTTCTCCAGGCGACCGTCTCAGCTGGGCAGTGAGAAACAGAGCAGCACAGGGTGATTCCAATGTGGGAACCACTCACTCAACAAGCACTCTATGATATGCTATGGACAATTCTTACAATAGTGGAAATACATAAAGAGCAAGAGCAGAAAACATATTGTACTTGAATATTTTTATAAAAATGAACTCTGAAAACTGCTCTCACTTCTGACTTTTCTCTATTTGCCCCTTCCCCCTAATACCATCCACACACAAACAGATTTACATTGATGGGGGGTGGAGGCTTAAAGAAAGGATAAAAAAAAGGGAGATGCTATCAATAGATAACTTTTACTAAGTGCTTACTATGTTGCTTCACAGGGACTTTTTTTCACTGAGTTGTCAGAAGTTTTATATAAGCTGTTTTATAAAAGTTATTTTTTAATTGAGGTGAAATTCATAACATAAAATTAAACTAAATAATTAGTGACATTTAAAATATTCACTATGTTATACAACTCCTACCTCCATCCAGTTCTAGGACATTCTCATCACCCCAGGGGGAGACTATACCCACCAAGCAGTGAATTCCCACTTGCCTCCCCACCCTGCCCTTACTTTCTGTCCCTATGGATTTACCTTCCTGCATATTTGGCATCTGCTTTTTTCCACTTAGTGTCATGTTTCTGAAGTTCTTCCACACTGTACCATGTATCAGTACCTTTTTCCTTTTTATGGCTCAATAGTTTCCCACTGTATGTATACAGTATATTGTAATTGGTTTATCTTCCCATTAATGGACATATAGGCTACTATAATATTTCCACTTTTTAAAAAAATACTTTTAAAAATTGATTTCAGAGAGGAAGGGAGAGGGAGAGAGATAGAAACATCAATGAAAAGAATCATTGATTGGCTGTCTCCTGCACACTTCCTACTGGGATCCAGCCTGCATCTGGGGCATATGCCTTGATTGGGAATCAAAACATGACCTCCTAGTTCACAGGTTGATGCTCAACCACTGAGCCACGATGGCTGGGAATCATTTCCACTGTTAGATAAGGGAACTAAAGTCCAAAGATGTTAAATAACCTGACCAGTTTCACATAGGGTGAGTAATGGAGCTGGAACATAAACCAGGATTTAATTCTAGAACCATGCCCTTAAGCATTGCACCATACATTTATTAAGACATTACACAGAACATGTGGTCATCAGCATTGACCTCTGCACAGACTAAAGGAACAGGAGCCTCTTTCCCTGCAAAGCCCCTTCCACATATATCCTTGATCCCATGCCTCCCTGACTTCAGGAGGACCATCTGTGTCTTCATTTGTAGCATCCTGAATAATTCCCCCCTTTTAAAAAGCCCTGTCTTTAAAATGATTTCTTTCCTATCCTGGGATGGAGGAGCACAACCAGCCCCCCACACAACCCCCCGCTTCTCTCCTCTGCAGGACTAAACTTCTAAGCAAACATGATCACAATTTGTTTCAGACTCATTCCTGCCAGTGCCCACCATCCTTTCTCTCCTGAACTGTCCAGGGGGGACCTCAAGGTCAGCAGGGGTCCTGGGTCTGCGTCTTCTCAATAGTGTGCAATGCGGGTAATGTCTGTCCTCAGGGAGTCGGTCACATGAGCAGATGGTTGAAGTGCCTGGCACAACGCCTGGCCCATGTTAAATATTTATTAATGAGAACTTGTAAGGACAATTCTTGACATGCAGAAGCTAAATCAAAAGGTCATGCAGACATTTTTAGCACTGGGGCCAATATATCCACGTAAGATGCCATTATAAATTTTGTAATGTTCTACAGTTTAAAGTCCCATTTGGGCAAGCTTCTTAAAAATGAAAGAAAATAGTTTAAAGTTCCTCTCTGTTAATAAATCAGTAACAAAAATACATTTAAAAAATCAGTAACAATCAGGCGTTGCTATGATACACAGAAACCTCACCTGCTTTCACATCAATTGTAGATATAAATGTAGATGAAAACTAGATTGATGGACATGTCTCTACTGCCTTGACCATTCACCACTCAAATGCGTAAGAGAGACCTAATGCTATGTCACCTCTGGAAGCTGACTCCATAGCGTTAGCTCATTCAGCAGCGAGGGGCCACTGACACACTGACAGGGGCACCTTCAGGGACTCATCGGGCTCGACAGAAATACAGGCCTGATTTAATGCCTATTTTAAATACTCGTAAGAAAATGTCATGCTGTTTCAAAGAAATACATTCATAAAACTGATGATTCACAAACTGTCGGATCAGAAAGGGCCCTATATAAGTGCATAAGTTTTTTTTTCTTTCTTTTTTTGTAAAAAGCATAGTATTTTTATTAAGTAAGACCTTATGGAATTCTACTCAAATGTCAAATAAGGGTGCAGCCTAATTTCCTTAGACTTTCATCTATTTTTTTTCCCCCTTGAATTTTCTCTTGCCTGTTTCAAGTCCTAGTCAGGGTTGGGAGGAGAGGAGAGGAGAGGGGAGGAGAGGGGAGGGGAGGTGAGGGAAAGGAAGGGGAGGGGAGGGAGGAGAGAGGACAGACTATGACAGGGGAGAGAGAGGAGAAGGAAGAGGGAAGAGCATGAGGAGGAGGGAGAGCGATATCCTTACCCTCATAACACTAGGCACTGTCTTCAGTCCCATTTTAGGAAGAAAACTGAGGCTCAGAGAGAACTTGGCTCCAGGTTCCAGAGCTAGCAGGAGAGCCCACACTTGTGTGGGAGGGACTGATGACATGCACCGCCTTCCCCATCTACCAGGAGGAAATCCCTGGGCCCAGCTTGCCTGACTCCAGGGAGGAGACAAGCTCAGGTAATGCCTGAGGGAATTTCTTGACCTCAGAGCCAGACAGGCTTAGAGTTCAATTTAATTAGCTTTATTTTCTTTTAAAATATATTTTATTGATTTTGTACAGAGAGGTAGAGAGATAGAGAGCTAGAAACATCGATGAGAGAGTCATCGATTAGCTGCCTCTTGCACACCCCCTACTGGGGATGTGCCCGCAAGCAAGGTACATGCCCTTTGACCTGAATAAAACCCGGGACCCTTCAGTCCCCAAGCCAACGCTCTATCCATTGAGCCAAACCGATCTCGGCTAATTTAATTAGCTTTAAATACTTTTTTTGTAATGTGACCTTTGCATGTCAGAGTTCATGGTCTAAGATGATTCTCACTTAATAGTCAATAGACAAAGTTACTCTGGGTGAAACAGAGATCAGAAACCCATTTTGGTCTTGTCTAGATTTTCTACAAGATTGTTCAACTGATAATTTAAAAAAAACAAGTTTCTGCTGTATTTCCAGGCAGAGCTGGGAACAGACCTGATCCCCTGGTTCTGTGTTAAGTATCTCCCCTTGGAAACTTGATTGTCATCCTCTGACCCAGACAGGAAAGAATCCACACAAGTCTAATACCAAGTCCAGGAAACTTCAGCTGATATTTCAGCTTGCTTTTTCGAAATACTTTTGGTTATTCTGCGTAAAAAGACACTTTATTATGGCCCATTTTCTTTTTTGTACTTGGACAATTTGAAATTACTGCTTCCCAACTTTTCCTGGGAAATACTCCTAACAGCAAGGGACAGTGACCGTACCCAGGGTGTGTACCCAGGGAAACTCCATTCCCAGCCCAATATATTTTTTAAGTTGAACAGTTATCTTAGAAACCTCAAGCTATGTCTGTCTGCTAATGACACCAATGATGATGCCATCTGAAACTTAGCGAATCCTTGCTAAGTGCCAGGCTTGTTTTAGAAGCTTTACATTTGTTACCCTCTTAAATTCTCACAGCGGCCCTATTAGACAGGTGTTAATATTTTGTCCTCCTTTTGCAAGTGAGACTGCAGCACAGAGAGAACTATGTAAGACAGAATCACACAGCTGACAAGGAGAGCCTGCATTCAAACATGGGCAGCCAGCTTCAGGGCCCAGACTGTTAACTTCACTGAACTTTCCAGAACTTTCACGTTATACCTGGGGCGGGATTGATCTAAAGCAGTGGCAAACTGTCCCCTCCCCCTTATTCCTTCCAGGACAGGAGACAAACTCTAGAGACATTTGGGGTTATCACAAGGGTGTGTGTGTATGTGTTACTGGCATCTAGTAGGTAGGGGCCAGGGATGGTGCTAAACATACATCCCATAATGCACAGGGTGGCTTCCACAACAAGGAATTATCCAGCCCAAATGCCAGTGGCACCAAGGTTAAGAAACCCAAGTCTAAAAGTATTCCAAATTACTTATTCTTCTTTCTAAAGTTTCCCCCCAAAATGCCATGTTATCAAACATCACAATTCTGAAAGTCCGTTTGGGAATCTCTGGCCTCAAAATGTGTGCAAGTGACAACATTTTGTGGGATTTTCACATGTCCCGAGACTTTAATGGCAGAACCTCTTGTCACCTACCTTCTCTGACCGAAGGGTGAACAACAGATGAAGTTTTCCTTCTTTAGCCAACAATGGTAAAAGGATGGAATATTTATTAGACGACAAGTGAGAATATCTGGTCCCAACGTCATGCTGTTTTAAGCGGGCCTTAGCATCATCTATCAAACTGTTTCTAAAAGGGAAATAAATCAAACATTATACAATAGTACCAGTGTTATAGTAAAAAATCTTGTTCTGCCTATGTTTCTGCTTTGCTGAGTATCTTGAGGTTTACCATTTCTGAGTCTCGGTGTACTTTTCAATAACATGACAGAAATAATAATAAAAATCATATGATTTTCGGCAAGATAAAATGAGACCAAAACCTACAGTTTCACTTTCCAATGAACAACAATTCACCTTAGCCAAAAAATATAGTTAAAAATTCCAGAAATAAACAATTCATAAGTTTTCAATATGCACTGTTCTGAGTAGGGGGATGAAATCTTGCCCTGCCCAACCCCATTCCACCTGAGACATGAGTCATTCCTTTATCCAGGTGTCTATGTTAGCTGCCATTAGTCACTGAGTAGCCTTCGTGGTGATCAGACGCAGTGCTTGTGTTCAGATAACCCTTATTTTACTTAGCAGTGGCCCCCAGAGCACAAGAGTAATGATGCTGGCAATTCTGATATGCCAAAGAGGAGATGTAAAGGGCTTCCCATAAGGGAAAAGGTAAGTGCAGTACAATAAGATATTTTGAGAGAGACCACACTTACATAATTTTTATTACAGTATATTGTTACAATCATTCCACTGTGTTATCATTGTTAACCTCTTACTCCCGTTGTCAGCAAACTGTGGCTCGAGAGCCACATGCGGCTCTTTGGCCCCTGGAGTGTGGCTCTTCCACAAAATACCACGGCCTAGGCGAGTCTATTTTAAAGAAGTGGTGTTAGAAGAAGTTTAAGTTTAAAAAACTTGGCTCTCAAAAGAAATTTCAATCATTGTACTGTTGATATTTGGCTCTGTTGACTAATGAGTTTGCCGACCATTGTCTTACTCTGGTAGGAAAAACCATGATAATAGATATATATATATGGTTTGGTCTATCTGCAGTTTCAGGCATCTCCTGGGGATCTTGGAACGTATCCACCACGGGTGAAGGGTGGCACTATGTACTAAGAACACAGTTTAGTGCACAAGTTCATTTGAAAACTAAATTTAAATTATGGTAAAATACTTTTTAACAAAGCAATAGTTAATTATCAAAATCCATAACTATATTCAGGTAAAACAGGTTTGCTAAATAAGACATTGTAAGGTCAGATCATTGTAAAGTTAAGAACTTTCTCTTAATCTGGCCTTTATATCATGTTATCAAGCATTCCTTTTGTTATCAAATATTCAACAGTGGTTCCCAAACTTTAACAGAACAGAATCCCCTGGAGGGTTGTCTGGGCCCACCCCAAACTGTGACTCAGTAAGTGTGGGTGGAAACTGAGACTTAGCATTTATATCAAAGTCCCAAGCGATGGTGATGTTGCAGACCAGGGGAACACACTTTGAGAATATAGAGTATTGGGATTTATGACCACAAATGGTGCCCTGAATCCATGACTGTAAATTTGTTTGGGTCCTTTTGAACGGTTTATTTTGTTGCTCGTTTGTGTAGAGGCTTAAATAGTGTCCTCCCTAAACCACAAATCTGACTTTACTTGGAAACAGGATTTCTGTAGATGTATTTAGTTTAGGACTGGTTTTAAGGTGGGCCCTAATTCCAGTGATTGGTGTCATAAAAAGAGGAGAGGATACGGAGAGGCATATATACACTAAATAAGACATTGTAAGGTCAGATCATTGCAAAGTTAAGAAGAAAGAAGGCCAGGTGTAGCAGAGGCAGTGACTGGATGTGATGCTGCCAGAAGCTGCCACAGGCCAGGAAGGGTCCTCCCGAGAACCTGGCAGGGAGGATGGCCCTGCCAGCCCCTGGAATTTGGACTTCTAGTTTTCACAACTGTGAAGAGCATAAACTTCTGTTTTGTAAGCTACCCAGTTTTTCGACAACCCAATAAACTAACAGCTTAATTGTAATTTTTTTACGGGAAAGGCAATTTTGCAGAGTGGGCAAAATCAGATGTGAAAGACAGCTAGAACTGGTTTCAAAATGCTTAGGAATGACCTGAGCTCCCCTCCCCTCATCTGTACATGTTTGAAAGTATTTATGTGGATTTAATGACATATTTCATATATGGTGTCTGGTACTCAGCTAGTGGCCTATGAATGATGACTACTGTCATAAATGTCTCCATCATTAAATGAGCAGTTGTTTGTGGGAGGTGTTTGCTATTTTATGCCTCTTTCTACTGGCAGATGCTCCCTAAAAGTGGTGGGATAACCACAGTAAACTGCAAAATAACGACCAAAGGCTTAAAAGGAATCAGAAGGGAGGCATCCAGAGGAGGAAACAGGCCTGCCCAGTGTGGCTTTGAAAAGGCCCCAGCAGATGCTAAGTTTGCAAAAATGTGTCTGTCCAAATTAGGGGCTGATCCTGGGAATAATTACTATAAAAATACTAACAGAAAAGTAGCAGCCACCCGGTTCTGAGCATGGGCTTATCCCACACTCTTGCTTTGCTTTTCTCTTCTCATCTTCACACCAGCCCGGCGAGGTGAGAGCCTAATCTGTTCCAGAACCACAGGGTTATGTAATTGTGACCTAGGCCATGACTGGGAGTAGCCACCAGAGGACTTGAACCCTGGGTTTGCCAAGTGCGGGCTGGGGTTCCAGAGGTCGGACTCTGGAGGCGCCTGGAGCAGAAGACGTAAACGGCTGGGCAGGGGAACGCCTTGCTCTTGGGGGACGCGGAGAACCCATAATGACAGGTGTTCACTCAAGATGCCAGAGCCAGGCTCCGTCTGGGGTCGGAGAAGATGCAGGGTTCCCTGGACCCTGCCGGGGGCCAAGTAGATGAGGGCAGCGAGTGCGGGCTCGGCAAAAGCCATCGCGGGTAAAAAGCCCCTAGGACCGCCCACATCAGAGCCGGCTCAGAGTGCCGGGCGCCGGGGAGGCTTTACCTGACTGTCTCCGGAGGACTGGGTCGCGACATTGTTCCGGGAAAGTTTGTTTCCAGCGGGTGACTTCTCAGAGGTGCTGGGGCGGCTGGGCATGCGCAGAGGCAGCTGGCCTAGGGAGGGCATAGGGGCGGGGTCTGTGGCCAGAGCCGGTGATGGGGCGGGACCTAAGTCCAGAGATGGGGCGGGGCGTGGGGAGTGGGCTTGGTCTGGCCCTGTGGGCGGAGAATCGGGGCGGGGCGACACGTGAGGGCGGGGCTTGAGGGGCTTCATGCTGGGCCTTCCAGGTCCCAGGGAGAGGTTTCTGCCCTGCTCCTTGCTCTGTTCTTGGAACAAAGGGCATATGAGCAATTCTGAAATTGAGAAATGTAAAAAAAAAAAAAAAAAAAAAGGAGAGAAAAAAGGAAAATGCAGTGCTGGTGAGTTGAGAGGATTCTGACACTCGTATTTACTACTGTTGCTAGGAGGTTAAGTTGTTTCCATTTTTCTGAACAGCTGTCACGCATTTACTCAGCACCTACTGTGTGCTGGGCACAAATCCCACAGCTGGCAAAAAGGCACGTGGAGCTTACCGTCAAATGGGAGAGAGAGACTGGGAGCAGAAAATTACATAGATAAAGCAGAGGCCTTTAGTCCTTGGAGAACATCTGTGGGAGAAACTTGACCAAATTAGATCAGAGACGGCTTACCAGAGAGAATGGAAACAGGGCAGACAGACCTCCAAGGCAGCTGTCTCCAGTGCGGTTAGTTCAGGACCGCAGCATCAGCACCATTCGGGTGCTGTTAAATACAGACTCCGGAGTCTCATCCCAGAGCTGCTGAATCAGAAATGGGGGTCAGGACCAGTGATCTGGGCAAGGGAGATTCTGTATGTGTGGAAAGTGAACAAGGGAAAGGAGGGGGCAGAGGAGAGAGTTCTAGGAAGAAGGACAAATTTGTGCGAAGACTCCATGGTGTGCAAAGACCCGAGAGGAGGGCTTGAGAAGAGCCAGTGAGAGGGAGGGAGCCTAGTTGGAGCTGACCCTTCGGAAGTCAGACTTCAGAGACTTAAGGCCAGGCTGACTTCTCTGTCCTCTACAGGAGGTGCAATGCCTGAAACCCACAATAATGTTTTTATTTTAATTTCTTTTAAAATCAGAAGAAATGCATATAATAATAAGCAGCATAAAATAATAAATCCAGCCTGATTACATTCATCTTTATGTGAATCATACATAGAATTTAAATACAATCATAACATAGAATTTATTATTCTTATTCTTCTTATTATTTTATGGAGGAAGGGGTTCATAAAACCAAAATTGCCTAGGGACTGTGAAATTCACAGTGTGACTCTGGGTGGTGGGACAGTTGGGCTACAGTTCCCAATATCTCTAAAACCACTGAGCTTAGATGGTCCCCTAGCGAGTCTGCCAAGGCTGTGAGCCCAAACCAAAAGCTTGATGACAGCCTAATAATAACAATGATGGCATCTCACCCACATTTGTATACTTCATCCTCTGAGGAACCCTATGAAGTAGGGTTATTTCTATAGTGGTATTTACATCCTCGCTTTCCAAATTAGGAAATAAAAAAAAATGTCTTAAGTTCACACAGTGGAGGTTCAAGGTTAGATCATTCTGACCTCTGAGTTCATTTGTTTCAACATCACCTCTCAGAAGCAACTGACCTCTGAATTATATGGCTCTGATTATGAATGAGAAGGTAAATTAACCCTTCCTCTAATATCTATTGCATGCTTACTATGTGCTAGGCATGTCTAAAATGTGACGCCTTGACCGTTAAGACCTCTTAATCTATTGGGGGTTATAATAAACATGACTTAATCTACAATAGTAACGCACAGTGCATTCTCAGCTCTGTAGGGGAAGAGGAGGGGAAGTGATTCAAAGGATTGAATTGGGGACTAAAAATTTTTTCTGGGGATTTTCTTTTCTTGTCTTTTAGACAGCCTTTGATTGAATCCTCGGTTTGAAGAATAGCAAACTGAGGCTCAGTGTAGCCGAGGGCCTTGCCCAGGGCCACACAGCAGGTGAATTGTGGAGCCAGGTGCTGATCCCATCCACTGAGCTGCAGTTGGCACGCAGGTAGATTTGAGGAACAGATGGGGTTTCAAGAGGCCAAAGTGGGGGAGATGGCTTTCTGGGCAGAGGGAACAATAGAAGCCAAGCATGAGTGAAGAGCCTGGAAACAGGTGAAAGGCTTTGGAAGCCTCGGCAAGATGACCTTCTGCCTAAAGAGGAAATAACAAGTCTGGGTTTTCAGGAAGATCTCTATGGAATCGGGGTGGGTGGATTGGAAGTAGGGAGAGACTGGAGCTGAACAGGGGGCTCTCCCAAAAGACTGGGCTCCAGGAACCAGAAAAAGATGCTTCATATCTTCTGAAAAATCTCCATATTCCTGATGTCAGAAACTCCCCATCTTCCTGATGTCAGAGTGTAGCAGGGGATGGTCTTAATGTAAAAGCAGGAGATACCTTGCTGTTCCAAGCCTATATGCACAGCATTTTCTTTCAAGATCAGAGAGACTGATGTAAAAATATGTAGGTTTTATGGGGTTTGTAAGGCTGGGAGCCATAGCACATGGACCTATACAAGGTGAGATGCATCATAATAAGATTATATATACATACTGTATATACACATACATGTATATGTGTGCATGTATCTTCAAACCTGCAAAGCAACACAGGCTTCACAGCTAATGGGCAATGTCTTTAGGGAAAAGTACTCATCTCTGCAGCTTTTGTACACAGGTTTGTTGGTAGTGACATAATTCTAGAAAATGGGTTGAAGAGAAGCACGGCTATAAACATGAAAAGCCAACACCTCGATGTACAGGTCTCCCAAAGAAGCAGTTCCTAGACCTTGCCTGCAGGCCACCATTTGGAACCTTTTTTTGAGCAGCACCCTACAGCCAAGCCTGGGTGCTGCAGAGATAAAGCAACTCCAACCTGCCTTAGAGCAAAGGATGTCTGAAAAAAACAGACCTACAGAAAACCTTTTGCTTGAATGCCAGATGAATGCGCTAATCCAGGAAAGGGAGTAAGCGCTCTGGGGAGTAAGGTGCAACAGACCAGCTATTAATTCTGCCTGGGAATACATAGAGAGGTAGTAAGAGAATAGGAATACTTAGCCCTTGGCATTTTCTAATGCTCAAGAAATGTGAGTTTCCCCCATTCCTTCCTTAATTTACAGGAGGGTCTCTTGGAGGGCAGGTACAGGGAAGGGCTTTCATATTAAGTATCGCATCCATTGGATATAATGGTTATAGTTGCTGGGTTGGGCATTCATCCTCCATCTACTCCCTGCCCCCCACATCCTGCCAAATCAGAGAGCACTGTGCGGTATAGCCTTCCCACTTTTTGAGGAGGGGAAGTTGAGGGAGATTTTTGAGGACTGGAATTAAACAGGAATTTCTTTAGGAATAGATCAGGGTCCTCCACATCAAAATCGTCACAGACAACTCAGTGCCCTCAATCTGACCCGATGGGTACTTATCTCAGGGTGGAAATTCACCCAGGAATATGCGTTTCTGAGCAAGCTTCTAGATGGTTCTGTTGTAAAAGTTAAAGACACTGATTTAAGTGCTCCAAGAGAGACGTTTGATGTTGAGGACATAAGCCACCTCCTTGCCCCAGAGGTGGCCACCAGCACCAGGAAGCACCATTCCTGGTAGCATTGGAGCAGTCTTTCTTTCTGGTCTTTGGAATTGGCAATGTGGGCAGGTCTGTCTCAGGAAAGGATTATTTTGTAAAAATAAAATAAAATTAAAAAATGGGCTGGAGCAGATAGATCCTTACATAATGTGGTCTTTGATTTCTTTCTTTCTTTTCTTTTTCTTTTTTTAAAGATCCATTTGAAAAAGGAAAGAACTTATGAATTTGGGCCAATATGTCCTTCCATTGATGACTGTTCTTAGCTAGGCATGGAGTTGGATGCTGGAAATATAGAGATACATGACAGTTAATTCTTGCATTCGAGAGCTTTGGTTCCACATGTGGCAGTGAGTGACTTTAGTCTGCATGAGGGTCTCCTGAGGGCTGATTACACATGTAGGTTGTTGGACGGCAGCCTCTGGGATGTTGACACAGATGGGGCCCACGCACCTGCATTTGCAACCAGACCCTTGGGTGATTCTGATATGTCTACACTTTGAAGGGGGAGAAATGGAACTGGAATCTGAAAAAATAGAAGAGTGAAAATCAGCCTGGGAACTAAAGGTTAGACACAGATTAGAGGGAAAATGCTTCTAGAACTGTCCTGGATTACAAACATCTAAATTGCTGGGAATTTACATCTGGGCACTGCAAATGTGATTTTTTTTTTCAAAGTAATCCATGCTGTTTTTCATCCATATTTAATTTTTATTGTGTAACAGTAAAACAGATATATGCTTGCATATTAAAGGGTCTTAAATCTCTGAGCTTCCCTGAGCCAGGCCTGCCAAACACTGACAAGAAATGATGGGAGAGCATCATTCACATATTTTATACTGTTGTCGGTTCTCATTTCCGTGCACCTTTGGAAATGAGCTAAAGATTAGTTATGTTTAATTTCTTTACTGTCATAGAATCTCTGTGTAATGGAACAATCAAGTAGGTTTAATTACCAATAACAACTGTGCTGGGAAATTTGTGATCTCAATGAAGGCTCGGCCTAGGATGTACGTAATGGGGTAATGCTGTAACTCTGCCTTACAATGAGGCACAGTCTGGTCTCAATTAGCCTGTGAATTAGTCGTGAAATTGGCTTAAAGTTTTCCAGCGCATGGGGAAGCTCAGTGTCTGTGGAGGAAGCACAGACTGCACTCCACAGGGAGTTACCCTCTGTGTCCTCACCCTGGCCTCGGGTCTGCCCACAGCCCAACCCTGGTTAAACTCCTGCTTTTATGAATTGGTGAGGGGAGATGGAAACTCACATCCCTCCCCAAATCCAGGCTCCACCACTTACGTACCTGGCTTGGTACCTTATCCAGCCCATTGTTTATACCGCAGGGAAAACATGCCCTCTGAGCTCTGTTCACGGGGATTAATTATACTCTGGCGTGCAGCCTCCTGGTCTATCTGGGGTAATTAGTACTACAGGGGGGCAGAGAGACAGACAGACAGACCTGAGATAGAAGGACAGGTCCTTTGAGAAGGATGCTATCCATTTGATGCTGACCTCTGGCTTTCCTATGGCTGTTTGTCTGAAGATGGCTGCACACTACTCTTGTTGAGGGAGAAAGGGTGGGCATTGGTCCTTGCTTGAGTTCTTTCATGGAGGCAGAAAAGAACGTGGGTTGTCATGGAGTAATTTCAGATCTGATGGTGGAGGATGTACTTCTTGCATCACTGTCCAATGGGACTTTCTGCCATGATGGGAATTCTCTGTATCTGTGCTTCCTCATACTGTGGCCACTAATCAAATATGGCTATTGAGCACTTTGACATGTGGCTAGTGTGACTAAGGAACTAAATTTTATATTTTACATATTTTTAGGTAATTTAAATAGTCTATGTGACTCATGGCTACCATATTAGCACAGGCAGATTTGCAGTTTCTGAGTTTCCTTCCCTCCTGCAACCTTCTTGGAAGTATCTGCTTAAGACCTCCCCAAAGGATGCAGTGTCTTCCAGATTAAACACATGCTTGGGGGAACATTCTAAAGGCTTCTTCCCAGGGTATTGTTGGGGAATGAAGGCTAGAAGAAAGTGTCACTAATTCCTTTCTTTTACAAAAAACAAAACAAACAAACAAAAAAAACCTCATATTATCCCAAATAGACACCTACTCTTACCCCACCTCCCATCACAACAGTGAGGAGTTTGAAATAGGCCTTTCGATTTACCCAAGACAATAAGCTGTTAGCAAACAAAAGTGCTTATTTCTTTATGCCTATTACATAGGATGAGCTGTGTTGAGTTATGTGTTGGATACAGTGATTGGATGCCATGCCTGTCTTTACAGAGTTAATATTGTAGAAGGGGAAATACTTTCCAAAATGTGTTCCAAGCAACCTTACACCTGTGATGTGCCCCGTGAGAGTGCACTAATGTCAAATACATTTGGAAAGGCTGTATTTGATAACTACCTCTCACAGACATGTAATCTGGTAATGCTTCCAGATGTTGTTCAGCCCCACTTTCCTCTGATGTACTTGGTTGCAGAGTTCTTTTTGCCCCCATAATTCCTGCTGACACCGATCTGAGCTGGTGTTTTGTTCTAGGCACTTGGGGTAGTGCAATGGGTAGGCTTTTAGGGGAAGGATAAATTATTTCTCTCTGGGAATAAAGGAACATCTGACAGAGAAGCCTGCTGCTGCTGCCCCAAATAGTATCTATTATAAAAACACTGCCATTCCTTTTCCTTATTTCCTTCATCTGCTTTGTTTTTCTTCACAGCACTCATCGCTAGGAGATCTAATACATAGTGAGTTTTCCCTAATTCTCTGCCTCCCTCCACTAAATTCTAAGCTCAGAGAGGGACAGAGAGATGAGAGATAGATAGAGTGGTGGTGGGGTGGCATCTTTTCTCCATTGCTCTGGCCTCAGTACCCAGGTAACGAATACATTTTTCTTTTTTCTTTTTCTTTTCCAGCTATAGATATAGAAAAACATTTCAACTGGGCTTTGAAAAAGAGGAAGGATTTTGATGGGCTGGGTGTGGGGGGGTGTTAACATTCATTCTAGAAGAAGAGACAGAAGAATAAAAGCCATGGAGAGTCCTATAGAAAGAGGCTGACTTTGATTAAAGAAAGGGTAGGCCTAGTAGCGGGCAATAACACCGCTAGGGTACATTGTGGCCCTTTCATGAAGGAAGTGAGAGAGGAGGACTGGCTGGCTTTATCAGGTCAACTCTTAGCTGCGGTGGGCAGTGGGGTGTATGCATGTGTGGGTGTGGGGGGGTGTAAAGGGGATGGATGCGAGATGTTGTAGGCACCTCCAGAGCTCTAGAGAGTGCTGGGTTCTCGACTGAGGAAGAGGCAGTGTGGGTTGTGGCCACAATCTATTTTCTGGAATTCTGGCTAGGTTTACCAGACCACAGCACGTCCATTGATATATATACACATACGATATATGCATGGTGTCTGCTTTTATGAAATTTTATGAGACTGTGCATTCAGAGTGAACGCGCTTCAGTTTATCTACATGAGGCATAACACAGAGCATAAAACATGCACAGCCAGAGGCTCTCCGAGGTCGCCATCCTCATAAACAGGTCTCCCGGGACATTCACTGGGGCGGTGAGTCATCCTTCTGGGAAAGGGCACGGGCTGCCAGGCTGTATCTCCTTTCTGCTTCGTCATTCAGAATACAGACGTGCTTCAGAGGCGGGAGAGAAGGCAGAACATGGTTCCTTTAATGTTGTTTTGTCTTTCTTCACAGTTAAATGTACATTTTGTTCCCCAGATAGACTCTGGGCAGCTAACTAGTCCTATTGTATGGCCTCCTGGAAAATGAGATATTTATAGTCTCTACAATGCAAGTCCTCCTCCGACCTTGTGTAGAGATTGAAATGTACGCCCTGTTTAATACAGGTACAAATGTGTCCCTATCACATCCTTCACATGGCAGCCCCAGGGGTTCTAGCTTTCTTTCTTTAAACTCCTGCCACAGCTGGGTGCATTATTAGGGGGCCTGTGTGGAGGGCCAGTGTGTGAGGCCCTGAGGGAGAGTGTGCTTATTGCTTTGCATGGTTGGGCTTCATTCATCCTCATACCCACCCTCCCAGGTAGAGAGGCTTTTCTTTCCATTTGCAGGTGAACATGCTGAGGCAGACAGCAAGTAAATAACGAGTGTCATAGAGTATCTTTGAATTTCCAGGTAAAAGTTGACAAGAAGCCTTCTCTCTGTAGATGAAGCTAGGATTTGAATAAAAACCATTTTATTCAAATGTCAACATGCATCCTGTGGCATTTTGATGCTGTTGAACATTCTTTTTATGCTATTTATGTCTATTTTTGTAAATGTCCATTTGAGAGCCAGTTAATATATACATACATATGCATATATATGTGTGTGTGTGTGTGTATATATATATATATGTGTGTGTGTGTGTGTGTGTGTGTATATATATATATATATATATATATATATATATATGTCTTCAGGTTTTTATTTTTATTCTTTTAAATATTTTTTAGAGAAGAAGTGAGAGGGAGAGATAGAAACATCAATGATAAGAGATAATCATTGACTGGCTGCCTCTTGCATGTCCCCTACTGGGGATTGAACCCACAGTCAGGGCATGTGCCCTGACTGGGAATCGAACCATGACATCTTGGTTCATAAGTCAACGCTCAACCACCAAGCCACACCAGCTGGGCATATTTACTTTATTTGTAATGAATACTCTGCCTATTAAAATAATGGTTTAACCCTGGCCAGGTGGGTCAGTTGATTGGAGCGTCATTCTCCTCACCAAAAGGTTGTGGATTTGATTCTCAGTCAGGTCACGTAACTAGGTTGCAGGTTTGATCCCTGGTTAGGAGAGTATGGGAAGCAACTTATGGATTTTTCTCTCACATTGATGTTTCTCTCTCTCCCTTAATCTCTCTCTAGAAATCAATGAAAGCATATTCTTGGGTGAGGATTCAAGAAAAACAACAATGGTTTACCTGGTTTGCTTGATATTAAAACTAAAAATGACTGGAGATCATGAATCCTTTGCATGGGAAAGGGGAGGAAAGTGTACCTGAAGCTGAGGGCAAGGTGGGCAAGATGTTTGCTGCACTTAAGCTTATCTTTGAATTTCCAGGTAAAAGTTGACAAGAAGCCTTCTCTCTTTTTCATTCCATGTCTACATTCTGCTAAATGTTACCAATTTGCATTTTTATTGTCCTGCATTCATAAAGGACATCTCTCTCAGTAGGACAGAAGAAAAAAATGAGAAAAGATCAGCATCTAAGACTTCACTTCACGCTGTGCTAGGACCTGACCTTACAAAGTCCTACCTGAATGCACTCCTGGACTCATTCCAGGACACTAAGAGAGGTCCTACAGAGATTAGGGTTCATCCCCGCTAGCATCTGATTTAAATCACTATGTAGTCCATGTTAAGTCTGATCAAATAATTGAATCGATATCCCCTCCCCTGGGAACTGACCTTTAGGCCCCTTCACAATGGACATTCCACTTGCTTAGACCACATTCCACTTGCTAAGACCATGATTTCTCCCTGCGGAGTTTCCCAGAATCCAGACCTGCACAGAGAATTCTCTGCCCAGAAAAAGCCCTCCTAGAATCCTTTAGAAACCTCTGACTCCCCATCTTTCGGTGCTGGCACCATTTTGGTTTTTCCAGATGACCTAATAAATTCATAATCCCTTACCACTTTGGCCTCATGCATTCCTCCTTTGGTAACCCTAACAGTCCACAGAAAGGCAGTGTGTGACAAGAGAGAGCTTTGAAGAATGAAGAGGAGACTGGCATTGTTACCTGGGAGTACTGTACACGGGTTGGGTCTGAGTGCTCTGGAATTAGACAGAACTGAGTTCAAATGCTGCCTCAGATTGGCTAGAGGTTTACACTGGCTAAATAAATAATGGGACCACCTCGTAGGCCATTTTAGCACCAGTTGAGATAATATATGTAAAATAAGATAATCAGTGCCTGGCACATAATAAAGTATTCATAAATGGCAGCTTCACTCATGCTGATTTATAAAGATCTTATTGTTGATTGTTGATCATTTTTATTACTTATGGCTCTTATTAGGGATTTAAATGCAACATATTTCAGCTTCATGTGGAGACATTACTACTGTTCACCGATTTCTAGTTCTCTTTTCTCTAGTTCTAGTTTCCTGGACATATAGAGGACCACTCTTCCAGCTACCCTTGCATCTAGGCAGAGTCACAAGACTCATTCTGGCCAATGAAATGTGAGTGGAAGTGATAAGAGAGTGAAAAAGCCTCATCTAAGTCTTCAGTTTTTACCTTGCACCAGTATCCTAGAGCACAGGCTGTGGTAGCTGCATCCCAAGAAGGTAGAGCTCTCTTAGTCTGGGGTCGGAGTGACTGGGTGGACAGAGCACTCCTCCCACCTTCACCCCTCACCCTCCCACACACACACCGTGCTGGACATGTAATGTGAGCATGAAAGGAAATTTCTATTTATGTGCTACTTAGCCTATTCTATCTTGAATAATATACTCTCACAGTATCCAGAGGCAAATTTGATACAGTGGAAACAAACATCTCAATTTCTATTGAAATTAAATTCAAACCTCATAAAATTATGATCATAAGCTTGTTTGTACTCTTACTGAGAAATTATAACCTTCTCTCTAACGAATACTGAGATCATGTTAATTAGGGTGAAATGTTTTTCTGTAATACTATACATTAAGCAGTTTTCATTTCTATTATGTTGTTGTAGTTACATTTTGATGTTGGAAATGTTCCTTATAGTCAATTGCATATTTCCCCATAAATCTATCAAGTAGTACAAAGCCTACACACACACACACACACACACACACACACAGTGTCCCCAAAAATGTTTACACACTTTAACAGCTCATAGCTCAATTTTGAAAATGAAGTGTATTTTTAATAAATACTGCCTTTATAATCATTCAAAGTGTGTGTATACATTTTGGGGGGGACACCTTATATCTATATAAACACACACATACACCCTGTATAATGTACACACACATAGCTGTTAATATTTGATAACTGTATACCTCAGGTTAAAGGTGAATCTTAGTAAAGATGAATCTGGCATCTGACCTGCGGTTTTAAAAATGCATCCACACAATTTGCCATCTTTGAGTTGCTGAGAGAGGATTCTCAGAAAGGGATCCTGCATCCCCTCCACCCCGTATGTGTAGCAAGTACATCAGGATTTCTTCCCTCATCTGGAAGTGTCTCCAGCAGGGGGAAAAAACAAAACCCACAGCAACAACAACAAGAACTCTTATATGAAGGAGTGAAGCGGAGAACACACTGCTGTCCCAGTGACTGGTTCTCAGGCTTCAGGGGTGCATTTTCATCATCTTGCTAAGCACTGATTGCTGGGCTCCACCCCAGAGTTTGTTTGTTTGTTTGTTTCTTTCTTTCTTTCTTTCTTTCTTTCTTTCTTTCTTTCTTTCTTTCTTTCTTTCTTTCTTTCTATATTTTATTGATTTTTTTTACAGAGAGGAAGGGAGAGGGATAGAAAGTTAGAAATAGCGATGAGAGAGAAACATCAATCAGCCACCTCCTGCACACTCCCTTCTGGGGATGTACCCACAACCAAGGTACATGCCCTTGACCAGAATAGAACCTGGGACCCTTGAGTCCACAGGTCAAAGCTCTATTCACTGAGCCAAACCAGTTAGGGCTCACCCCAGAGTTTCTGATTCAGCTGGTCCAAGGTGGGGCTGGGGATTTGCATTTCTAATGGTGATGTTGCTGCTGCTCTTCCAGGAGCACCACTGTTCCAGAGCCTCAGTTGTCCAAACACAGTCTATAGACTAACAGCATCTGCATCCTGGGAGCTTGTGAGGAGTGCAGAGTCTCGGGTCCCACCCCACGCCTGCTGAATCAGAACCTGAATTTGACCAAGCCTCCCCAGTGAGTGGTGCTCACAGTGAGGCCTGAGAAGTGTTGCATCAGAGGAGAGAGAAACCTTTTCCAGCACAATGTGAGCTTTTGAAAACTCAGCTGCCGCCAGTAATGGCTTGGGTTCCCTAGTGTCTACTAAGTCCAGGCATTGTCTGCTTCCGTTTTGTGATCTGATTGAATGGGGTTTTATGCTCTTCTGATCCCCAGGTGGAACTGAACCTCCCACATCTGAGTGCCCGTCATAACGTACCCATTGGCACAATGCTGCGGTGAGGTTCCAGTACTTCCCCTGAATGTTGTCCATTGTCGGGCATGCCAGCTCTGAGTTTCAATCCCGGCTCCCCTACTTCATCGCTCTGACTTTGGACAAGATAATCTCCCTAAGCCTCCTCTTAAAAGGAGCCCATAACAGGATTTACCTCTTAAGATTATTGTGTATTGGTAACAACATTCTTAGAACAATTGTGGGCTTATCGTAAGCATCGTCCAAGTGATATTCATGATTATATCCTCCTAGGAAGCTGTCCAAGTCTCAGCTCTATCACGATTTCTTATATAAATGTCTAAACAAATTGTGAACTGTGCTGATTGCGGAACTTGCCAATGAATGTCGCATCCATCTCTGTATCTTGCTAGCACTTAGTGTAAGTCCTCTCAGGTGCTAGATGCTCACTAAGTGTTGGCTGAGTTAGTAAACACACAAGTGTGTGTGTTGTCTGGGTGCTGGCTCCACCCATGGGGATGGGATGTGGGTTTCTCTGGAACCCAAAATGCAGGACTTCTAAGATCCAGTAGAATCAAGCAGGACTTGTTCTCTCCAATCTCCCTTCTCTCATGGTAAGCTCTTCATGAGGAAGAGCAAAGTAGGGGTAGGTCAAGGGTAGAGGGCACACCCAGGACAAGACAGCCAGGAAGAAAGGGCCAGACAGACTCCAAGGGATATTGAGAACTGAAACCAAAATGCAACCCTGGGCTGGCTGCCTCCCACTCTCAGGGATGAATGGAATGGATTATGCGAGGCAGGTCCTGATCTCACCTACCCACAGAGCTGCCACATCTTCTCTTATCCCTTCCCATCTCCACTACCTACCACCATCTTCACCTTCTAACCAGTCAGATACTGATGAAAGGGAAGGAAACCCCAGAGAGGTTCCCACTGTGGGCAGCCATGACACCCCAGGTGACACGACTGTCGCTTTGACTAGAGCCTTCACCCCTTGAGGGCAGAAGTTGCCTGTTTTGTTCACTTCAGTTTCCTAACAAAGATTCTCTTGACCAAACTTTAGTCAGGCCCCCTGGAGCCTCTCTTCTATTATTAAGTCCCCACCTTGGTCCCTGGTCTGTTTTTGGCTTGCCTCCCTCAGTTTTACCAAGAATCCTGCTAAGTCAGTTTAGTGAGGATCCTGCCGATCCTTGGTACCTGATCAAGTTCCTCATCCCTCCATCTTTGATGTGTAAGTCCTTGACCTGCCTTCAGCAAGAATCCTCTTATAGCCGAAGCCAGTTTGGCTCAGTGGTAGAGCACCGGCCTGCGGACTGAAAGGTCCCAGGTTTGATTCCAGTCAAGGGCATGTATCTTGGTTGCGGGCATATCCCTGGTAGGGGGTGTGCAAGAGGCAGCTGGTCGATGTTTCTCTCTCATCGACGTTTCTAACTCTCTATCTCTCCCCCTTCCTCTCTGTAAAAAATCAATAAAATATATATATTTTTTAAAAAAGAATCCTCTTATGTGTTTTAGTAATTTTTCATCCACTGACCGTCCACACTCTGTAGGTGGCTATGCATCACCAGCTGTCCACAGTATTTGGCACCAAGCCCAATCTCTCTCTCTCCCCATTGGGATAGTTTTGACACCTATCGCAATAGCCTTGAATCAGTTTTTCCTAACATTTAATAAATGTCACAATAATTTTTTCTCTAACAATTCCAGGACCCAAGCACAGTGTGTATGTAGCCCATGATAATGTGATCTGTAAGAGTGCAGAGTGTTTGGATTCAGGGAGCTCTGCCCCTTTCTGGCTGTGTGACCCTGGGCAGATTACTTACCCTCTCTGAACTGCAGTTCCTTCAACAGGAAAATGGCAGTAATAGTTATACCTATTGAAGGGTTGTTTTGAGGATTAAATGTAGCACTGCTGGGAATGCATTTAGCACTGTGTCTGGCACCCTGCATCCCGAGAAGGGCTGAGGTGAGAAGGGCCAGATATTACAGGGCTTTTCCCACTGTATCAAAGAATTAGGAATTTAAGCCCCAATTTCAAACTAAGTGTTATGAGCATGATAGGTGGTTCCCTGAAAATTCTCCCCTTATGCTGCCTCTTAGCCGCCACATTTTGAAAACTGTATTTAGACGGCAGCTGCTGCGATGAAGCTTTGTGTTTCCTGATTACTTGTCTCTCAGGCAGCTGTGGGTTCCTCCTAGAACTCTGTTTACCTAACTGTGTTAGGCTGGTACCCAGACAAATGGGCTTTGATATGACAAATAGTCCCTGAAAGCGAAAGGCGTAGGCCTATCACACTAATTTCCATTTTATCCTGGAATAAAGAGAGAGGTGGCCAGCTGTGATAAACCCACCGGATTAGAGGCACATCTCTGATTGCCAGCCTGCTGGGAGGTAATCTTGTCAGCATGACCTGCAGAAGTGGTAATAATTTGCAGTCATGTACCAGCCTTCCTCTTAGGACACACAAACACTATCAAAACATTTCCCTAAACTCTGCGAGGCAGAGATGCGGGGATATTGTCATTTTGCAATTAAAAAGTCATCTTAAAAGAATTACTTTAATCATCTTTCTCATGCTACCCATTGGGGAAGCTTCTCAAGCCTGTGTTTTCAGGAGGGAAATGTTATCTGATCGTGTCACCTGAATACCTCCTAGCGTGGAGCCTGCATGTATGATTTTGATGTGGGACTAAAAGGGTTTCTTTGCCTGCGTGCATCAGAGCTCAATCAAATGCAAACAGAAATGAAATTGCAGCCAAGAAAGTAAGGGTTTACTAGTTAAAGAAATGGTGCCAAGCCTGGAGCCACAAGTACGCTAGTTGTTCAAAGACCTGGTTGTCCAGTGGCTTCCAGGGGATGGGTTATATATGTGGGAAGAGGGAGGCGGGGATCATTAATAGTGATGGCTAAAGGAGTTGGGGTTGTGGGCCCCACTGATTGCGGCCAGGGTAGGGAGTAATTGATTATTTTTAATATTTCTTATGTGAATGTGAAAGAGAAACATCCATCATTTGCCTCTGGTTTGTGCCCCAACTGGGGATTGAACCCATACCCCAGGTATGTGGATGCCATAACTGGGGATTGAACCTGTAACCTTGGTGTGTCAGGATGATGCTCTAACCAACTGAGCTACCAGGCCAGGGCTGGGAGTAGTGGATCATTGTATCAGGTCCTGATGTCAGCCATGGCATTGGTCTGTCTGGTTTCATGAGGGTGTGGTCTGTAGGGCCAACTTTCCTGGGCCTGGGGCTGAAACACAACTGAAGTCAAGATGTTATCTTTAGTGTGACCACTCTGTTTCTGTGGTCAACAGACCTGAGGCTTTGTTCTTAAGATAGGTTGATATAGACAAGAATCTGATGTCCTAAGAGTTTAGGACTAAGAAAGGGAGGGGAGGGACAGAAAGGAAAAAGAAATGTTATGAGAAAGGGAGTTTTGTCCTAGCGGTTTGGTTCAGTGAGTAGAGCATTGGCCTGTGGACTGAAAGGTCCCATGTTCCATTCCTGTCAAGGACACTTCCCTCAGTTGTATGCTTGAGCCCCTGCCTTAATGGGGGTGTGTGCAAGAGACAACCAAGTGATGTGTCTCTCTCACATCGATATTTCTCTCTCTGTCTCTCCCCGCCCTTCCACTCTCTCTAAAAATAAATGGAAAAATATCCTCGGGTGAGAATTAACCAAAGAGAAATGGAGTTTCTGCATAGTTACATTTTGACACTGGCCTATCTGTTAAATTCTGGAGCAATGGGTCTCTGGTGTGCTTTTCATTGCTGCACTATCAGATACATCAGAACAAAAGTACTTTTTAACCATGCACCCTGCAGATCCAACAATAAGAGAAATAATGGTAACCAACTCTTTGTGTCAGTCATTTCAGAGCCTCCTATGTAGTACTTGTGAGAAAAGTATCTTACCAATGGGCTGCTGAAAAAAGTGTTTCCTTCTCATGTTTCAAAAAATCTTTCTAAAACTGAGACCAGGTTTGCCCATCAATAATGACATTAACCTCTGTCCCAGGGTAATGGGTAGGAGCCCAGAGAAATGTAGGCTCCAATCCTGGATTTAAAAGCCACTCCTCCTGCATGACTTTAGAAAAATCATTTAACCTTTGTGAACTCTCCCCCCTTCCCACCCACACACCGTTATCTAAAATGTGTGCCTCATCCTAGCAGAGTTGCGCAGTGGAAGCGTGCTGGGCCCATAAAATGTGTGCCTCCAAGAATGTTGAGAATACCATATAAGATAACACAAGTAAAAGCAGTTTGAAAATCATAAAGGGATGTACATTATCAGGAGAAGGATTTTATCATGTTGTTTGGGACTGAGGCATTCTGACCCCTTTTCTATGCTGACCCAGAAATAAACATGGCCTCATCATCCATAGTTGCTCCCCTAGAAGTGGAGGGGCAAGTGGCTGCTATACATACTCTCCTTCTCTCTCATCATTTCCCTCAAACAATTGCTATTCATAGATCTCAATTCATTCAGACCCAAGTCCATCTTGGTGTAATACTCTTGACAGCCAGTTGTTATAACTATGGCATTTCGATTATTAAGGTCATCTGACATTAGCTGAAACCTGCATGAACCTCTCACACCTCCATACTTCAATTCCTCAAAACCTCATCTAATTCCCTTGAAACTTACAGAAGGGAGGGCTGAATGACTATGTAGTTCCTCCCAGCAAAGCTATTCTATTGCACAAGACAATATTGTGCTCTCTGAGGAGGGTCCCTATTAGGAAGGGTGGAAGACATAGTGATTCTTATTTTCCATGTTTCCCAGACCTGCAGTGAGGACTTAGAGGACTGGTGCTGGAAACAGCCTTTGAGCAGAAGCGGCCTATGTCACATCTGGGCCAAAGCACGGAGGAGCCCCTGGCAGCCCTTCCTTGGCCCAATGAAAGGTATGTGATTCCCATGAGATATAGCTACAAGATGGGAGAGTCTTCATTACCTCGGGCTCCAGAGGGACAGGGGATGAATCTGCTTAGGCTGCTGTGAACAAGGTATCAGAAACTGAGCAGTTTAAACAACAGAAATGTGTTTTCTCAGTTCTGGAGGCTAGAAGTACATGATCAAGGTGTTGGTAGGGTTGGTTCCTTTTGAGGGCAGTGAGGAAGGGTCTGTTCCATGCCTCTCACCAGCTTCCGGTGGTTTGCTGGCAACCTTTGATGGTTTTAGGCATCACCACAGTCCAATGTGGGTCAATGCTATCTGTTATGGGTTGAATCATCCCTCCTTCAAATTCATGTATTGAAGTTCTAACACCCTATAGCTCAGAGTGTGACCTTATTTGGAAGTAAGATGTAATTAGTCAAGATGAGGTCAACTGGAGTAGGTGAGTCCCTAAGGCCATATGACTGGTATTCTTATAAGAAGGGGAAGTTTGGAGACAGACTTGCACACTGGAAGAGAGTCCAGTAAGGATGAAAGCAGAGATTGTGATGCTTCTGGTTGAAGTGATTTACATGTAGATAAGGAGATTGTGATTGTCACTGGTGAAGTGGCTACTTGTCCAAGGTTATGGGAGTTCATGTGAGGCAGAGCTGGGATTGGTTGCTTAGGCTCCTATTCCAGTCTGGAGAGGAATGGTTGGAGCAAATGATAGTGGCCAAATACATTATTTTGTTTGAGCACTGCTATGGTTTGAATATTTGTGTCTCCCCTACCACCTCCAAATGAATATGTTGAAATCCTAAAATCCTACCTGTTGGTATTAGGAAGTGGGGCTTTTGGTAGGTGATTAGGTCCTAAGGGTGGTGCCCTCATGAATGGCATTAATGCTCTTAAAAAAGATACCCCACAGAGTTTCCCAACCCTTCCACCATGTGAGGACACAATGAAAAGTCTGTGGGGGCCAAAACCGGTTTGGCTCAGTGGATAGAGCATTGGCCTGCGGACTGAAAGGTCCCAGGTTCGATTCCGGTCAAAGGCATGTATCTTAGTTTCGGGCACATCCCCAGTAGGGGGTGTGCAAGAGGCAGCTGATCAATGATTCTCTCTCATCAATGTTTCTAACTCTCTATCCCTCTCTCTTTCTCTCTGTAAAAAAATAAATAATAATAATAATTTTTTAAAAAGTCTGTGGGAAAGAGGGCCTCGGCACCCCACTCTGGGACATCCAGCCTCCAGAACTTTGAGAAATAAATTCCTGTTGTTTTATTCTCCACTCCTACCCCTCCAGTTTGTGATATTTTGTCATAGAAACCCCAACAGACTCAGACAAGCAGCTTATGCTTACTTAAGCAATGGCCATCAATGAAAGTATTCATTTCACAAAACTTAAACGAAAAAGATAAGTCCCTTGTAATAATAACAACTGAGCATTTGAAACATGGCTACTGTGAATTGAGATACAGTGTATGTGTAAATTACACTCCATATTTTGAAGACTTAGTATCAAAAATTAATAATTTTATTAATAATAATCATATGATGAAATAATAGATTCATGACGTGAATTAAAATATATAAAAATTAATTTCTTCAGTTTCTTTTTACTTATAAAAATGTGGCTACTGGAAAACTTTTATTGGATAGTGCTGACCTAGGGTGATTATTAAAATGCAGGTCCCAGGACCCTGCTCTAGACCAAGTGAACAGAGTCTTTGGTTTTGCGGTTCAGGGGCTTTAACTTTTTAAAAAATTTAATAAAGGTTTATTTTTCAAAATGTACAGCTGGTGAGATCTATTGTTCACGCATCTTCTGCAGCGGGGGCATCCCCACCTTTGGTGTTTCTGGTGTAAATCACCTGAGCTCTGTGCTTTGAGACCAGTTTAATAAGCCCTTTACTGAGGAGCTCCTGAAGGACTGTCCTGGCCAAGGAGCCTCGAATCTTCAGTCGCTAGGAAACCACCGCTGGGGTGATGAGCTTGTAGTTGGGAACTTCCTTACAGAGCTTCTCATAGGTGGCTTTGTCAAACATGACCAGGTTATTGAGCTTGGACTACTTCTTCTTTTTGGCCTTGCCCCCCGACTTGTTCACAGGGTCTTTGTCTTTCTTGGCCGACTTTCCAGCATCTTTCTTCTTCTTGTCGTCCTTGGGCGGCATCGCGGGGGTCGGAGAGCACGGAGACGCTGCTGCCTCACCAAGATATCAGCCTGAGAGCCAGGGGCTTTAATTTTAAAAAGATTCCCAGGTAATTCTGTTACAGACTACATTTTGAGATTTGAACATGACACCTATCAGCTAAAGGCTGCTCCTCAAGTTTACCACAGTCTGCACCCTTCCCTACTGTTCTCCAAAAACAATAACTAGTGCACGTGAGATAAAGATGAGAGTGACATCTTTATCTTTGCCTACATTTTAAACTTCTTCAAAATATATAAATCACTTTTCTCTCTAGAAATACTCCTTTTCACTTTTCTTAAAACACAGAATATACTACTCTCTAAGTGTTGGCAGGTAACGTGCATGAATCATGGTGACATAATCCATCCTGCTTCGTTAGGATGGTGGAGTTGCCTCCTGCTCTGAGCCCTCTGGCCATGGGAGTTGGAGTCCATCTAACCAAGGTCCAAAGTTCCTCTCTTCCTCTGGCACGTGTGATTCTGTCTAGAGTGGTGAGAGATTGTAACTTGTTTCTCCTTGTTGCTAAGATCCATCTCTTCTTCTCTTCTGGATTTCTGGAAAAATCAGAGGAAATATTAAAGTGTGTTGGGACTTGGTTTTCATTGTATCTGAGGCTTTGACTCCAGGTAAAGGTTGTTCATCTAGAGGAGAAAGGTCTATTTCACACTCTCCTGGGCTAAGAAAATAGTCTTTCATCATGCTAATGAAGTTATAGGTTAGACTTAATGAATCAAAAAGAAATATATTAACCTTGCTATTTCTAGATTTTTTTTCAATATATCATATTGACTTTTATAGATTTAGAAATCATCTGTGAATAACACCAGTATCATTTCTATTTGATTTTCAGTGTGTGGGTAGATTTGTGTGGGTGTGTGAGCAGATTTTGAAATTAAACTTTGCCTGATAAAGGAATACTAAAACCTTTCTAGAAAACATTGAAAATAGAGGATAATTAAAAATGAAAATAGAAATAACCCCAAATATCATCACACAGACGTTTTTTTTTTTTAAATACATTTTTTTAAAAATACATTTTAACTCATATATGCCTAAAATATTTTTTCTTTGCACATTTGGAGTATGGTATAATATATACACAGTTTTGAATCCTGCTTTTATCATTAACTATTCATAATATTATCATGGAGTTTTCTCCAGACCATTTGGTTTCAAAAAGCATAATTTTAGTAGTTGATTAACAAAATCTGCATTTTTGATGGATTGAAGTTTGAGTTGGTTCTTGTTTTATCAGTGGAGGCTGAAAATGTGATGCCATTAAAATCATTCTCTCTCTACATTGTCATAGATGCTAATTACAACTCAAAGTATTTTCTCTTTCCTCTTCCTGCTAGAGAGCAGGAGTTTTCATATACAATCTGATAGGGTAAATAGCTGCTGACTTTTCACGTATTTAATATGGACTATGAGGCTGCAATTACACTCACTGATATTTCTCTGTAAATCAGTGCCCCCTCATTACCTGAAGAGCAGGGAGGCAGCATAAAACAGGATTTTGGAGCCCGGCTACAGGAATTTGAGTCCCAGCTCCACTCTTTGTAAATGGGTGTGACTTCAGGCAACTTACCCTCTCTGTAAAATGTGCATAAAATTAGTGATTTTCTCATAGGATCATTTATGGATTAGATATGATGATAAATATATATCAATTTCAATAAATTCTAAACAAATAGTAAGACCTCAATAAATGGTGGATATTTTCCTTCTCCTCCTCATCTTTTTTTTTTCCAAATATAGTTTTATTAATTTCAGAGAAGGAGGAAGAGAGAGAGAGAGAGAGAGAGAGAGAGAGAGAGATATCAATGATGAGAGGGAATTATTGATCAGCTGTATCCTGCACACTTTCCATAGGATCATGCCCGCAACCAGGGCATGTGGCCTGACCAGGAATGGAACCATGACTTCCTGGTTCATAGGTCAACGCTCAACCACTGAGCCAGCCGACTGGGCCTTATCTTCCTTTTTATCATCATCAATCACCGTCTTCACTTTCATGTTTTACTTTTATTTTTTCTATCTCTCTCCAGTATAGAAACCTCTCAAAAAGCAGTTCTATTGTGATATATATCTTGACTTATCTTCCTCTAGCATAGTGTCCTATACTTAGCTGTAGTTGCTTAATGAATGTTTGATTATTTCATAAGTCTTTTCACTGATCTATAAATAGATATTAAACATTTTCACTGAAAACCATACCCCAGGCATTGCTTCAAGGAACAGGAAACTTTTGTATGCAATAGTCGTACAGTAATATTATACTTTATTGTTTTACTAATTTATTGCTCAAATTTACTAACTAATCTATTTTAGCACATCACCACGCATACCTATTATATACTAGATCTGAACTTAAATCTGCCAAATCAGCCCCTACAAACAAGAAGCCCAAAGTCTAGCCCAGCCAGTGTGGCTCAGTGGTTGATTATCAACCTATGAGCTAGGAAGTCACGGTTGGATTCC
Source organism: Pipistrellus kuhlii (assembly GCF_014108245.1). NCBI lineage: Eukaryota > Metazoa > Chordata > Mammalia > Chiroptera > Vespertilionidae > Pipistrellus > Pipistrellus kuhlii. The sequence continues at coordinate 13,731,311 of NW_023425482.1, forward strand.
TGTTCAGAGAACATGCCTGGGTTGTGGGCTCGATACCCATTGTGTGGTGTGCAGGAAGCAGCCTATCAAAGATTCTCTCTCTTAGTTGATGTTTCTATCTCTCGCCCTCTTCCTTCCTCTCTGAAATGTATCTTTTGTGATGTGCTCAGGGTTTTGCTAGTCTTCTATTTTTAGCACAAAGAAATTCCAAAAGACAACATGACCACTTTTATTGTTTTGGGCTGGTAAACCCCCATTTTGTGGAGCAGTATTTTTCTGGTTTTACCAATTTCAGTAATAATCTGAATAAAAAATAAAATTTTATTTTGCAGCGAAATTCAGAATTTAAATATTCTACACAAACCGCACAGTTTAGACATGTTAACATAATTTGTTGGCCTGATTGAACTTCCTACTCACTTCTTCCCTTGTCTTGAAATCAAGGAAAATTGGTACCTGTGTGTCACTAAGAAATTGTGGTCCAGTGATCAGTGATGAGGCCAGAAAAGTCAAGTTGACACCTGGCAGTGCCCTCCCCATTTCTTTCCCTCCCTCTCACCTCCATTTCTTATTCTGACTTTTCTTTCTATCTACGCCTTTCCTTTTATCAAAAATAAAGCTATCCTCCATGGCCCAATGAGAGACTCACCATGGAACCTTTTTGACAGAAAAAGAGGTAGTTGCCTCAGGGCTCATGACAACTCTTGTTGCAGTTATTACCAATTATCTTACCCACCAATAAACTTCTCTATTTCCCGAGGAGGCTAAATAATGAACTCCTGGTTCCCATGAGTTAGCTGGAATTTGCATCCCATTGAAAGTGCCAATTCCCTGCGTTATTTTTTTAAATAGCCTGACTACCTGAAATTTCATTAGACATTTTTGCCTTTATCTGCTCATTGTCTTTAAACACCATGGAAGAAGGGCTTTATACTGAGTTTACTGCCACATCCCCAATACACAAAACAGCACTTGGTGCATAGTCGGAGCTCAATGCATACTTGTTAAATAAATGTATATACGTGCAAGAATTGACTGGAGAATATAGAAAGATGCACCTTACCTCTTGTATCCCTCTTGCTTAAGATAACAGATATGGCAATAAAAACAAACACCAAGAAACATGCTCTAATTTCCTTACCCATGCCTTCTCAAATGCAGTCCATCAGCAAGTCTGAGTTCTGTTTTCAAAGTCGGTCTTGAACCTTCCCATCTCCATTTCCATAGCTCTTAACCAAGACTAAGCCACTGTCCTCTTACAAGGAGAATAGCAAAAGCCTGGTGTCCCTGTGTCCCTCCATTGCAGTCCGTTTCTCTGCACAGCAGCAAAAAGGATCCTCTTAAATTTGAATTGCATGATGTTAGTCTTCTATTCAAAATCCTTTGAACGCAGAACTCAGAGTAGTTAATCCAAATTGGCCCAGAATGATGGGCTCTTTCTTTCTTTTTTAATCCTCACCCAAGGACATTTTTTCCACCTATTATTTTAGAGAGTGAGGGAAGGAAGTAGTGGGGGGGAGGGGTGGGGAGAGAAACATAGATGTGAGAGAGACACATCAATGGTTGCCTCTCACACATGCCCAAACTGGGCCAGGGCAACTGAGGTATGTCCTCTTGACGTGGAATCAACAGAGGGAAATTTCTTAATGAGCCCTGGATGACATCTTTAGTTCTGATGTCATTTTGCTGCCTGCCTGCCCACAGAAATAAACTCCACATCCACAGAGCTCTATCCACTGAGCAAAATTGGCCAGGACATAATGGGCTCATTCTTATGTCATCTCTGCTTCCCTTTTTTCTGGCCTGTTGTGCTCCAATCGCATTGGTTTTCCCCCAGTGCCTGGGATGTGCCATGCTCTTTTCCACCTCAGAGCCTTTGCACTAGCTGTCCCCTAGCTCTCCCCTAGCCCCTTCTCTTCCTTTAGACAAAGATGCCTCCCATCACTCCCATCTATATCCCCACCCCCATTCTGTTAGACTTTCTGTCCACCCCTCTTGGGCTTTTCTTCATTGCTCACATTACAACCTGTTTGTGCTGTGCTCTTGTCTATGCCAGCAGAGGGTGAACTGTGAGAGGGTAAAGGCAGTGGCTGACTCTTCACTGTTGTGTCCCGGTGCTGAACACTGAACGTCTTCCATCCAGACAGGCCGCCTTCCTTCCTCGGCTCATGGCTCCCCCCTTTCTCCATCTTCAAAGCCAGCAATGTTGTATCTCTCTGTGCCTTTCTTCCACAGTTATGTATTCCTTTGACTTTCTTGCCTTCCTTTTTCACTTTTGGGGACCCTTGTGAATACATTAGGCATACTTGGGTAATCCAGGCTAATCTCACTATTTTCAATCAAATTCCCATTTGTAATTCCATCTGTTTTCTTATTTCCTCTTGGCCATGTTACTTAACATATTCACGGGTTCTGGTGATTAGGAGGTGGACCTCTTGGGAGACCATCACTCTGTCTTGAATGAATAAATAAATGGACAACCAGCTTGGAATGTATTTGTGGGCAAATGGCCACACTTAAGTTTCTTTTATTCCTTCTTGTGCCTACATAAGGAAGGCCAGTCTTCAGCCTCAGTAATTACTGTGGTGGGCACTCTCCGATTCCCAGAGAAACACAGCAGACGCGGGGAGGAGTCCTTCCTTTAATTATCAACCTCAGAAGCAGGCCGGGAGACCCTTAAGGTACTAAGTAAAGAGGGTTTTCAAAATCTAATTAAATGTCTAATATTCTTTGGAAGGCATGAGATTTATATGTGGTGCCACCGTAATTGGCACGGTTTCTCCCAGGTTGACAAATGTAGGCATTATAAACATTTGCACCTAAGGTAATTCCAAGCGAGGTGATTAATTTCTGGGAGATTAATACAGGGGTGCTGAAGGCCATGTTTTGCAATCAAGCAGCCTGCTCTCGCCTCAACCTTGATTGAATTCCAGCTTTGGAGCAGAAAACTATGGAGATAGATATTTCACGAGTTCTATATACAAACAGCGGCACCTTACCTATGAGGCGAGAGAGTGGGAGAAAGTAATGTGTTTGCTGAGAAAAGCTGCCGAGGTCCAGCCCCCCATAATTTCACATGCTTTTCTCAAGGACAACACAGCAAAGACATTCAGTTGCAAGATAGGTTTTTCTTCTCGGAGGAGGCCTCGTGTTTCACTGTCATATCTCAGGCTATTTTTAGTGATGGCGCTTTAAACACTTAAGGAGCCTATCTCCCCTCACCAGGCTCAAGCGCCGGGTTGCTATGCAACAGGCCCATCTCACTGGCGTTCTCACAGTCTTCCTCTGGGATATTCGGAGAAATGGACCTGGCTGAAACCAAGCAATAGCATGAAGCCGCCTCAGGAGAAGAGCAAATGGCTTTTAGAATCTCACAGAACAGAGACCGGGCTTCCCCTGTTCCCAGTTGTGTGGCCCTGGGCAAATCCCCCTGGACCTCAGTTTCACCATGAATAAAATGAGGGTGTTATTAGTATCTAGCTCATTAGGTGATTGTGAGGATCAAATGGGACTCTACCCACAGAACACTTAACACATGCTGGCTTCACAAAACAGGGAGGGTGTTTTAATTTGCACAAAATGAGTTTTATAAAGAGACAGTGGAAACCCTAGAGGTTAATGCTTTGGTGTCCCTCTACCTTGTGAGTTTATGAGAACCCGTCACAAGATCATCTTCTATGAAACTAAAGTAATGAAGTGCCAGCAGCTAACATCCATGAGCACATAGCCCTGGGACTTCACGGCTGTGCTACCAGCACAGTGGAGAAGCCCCCCGAGTTATTCTGGAAATAAGTCCCTGAGCCTCAATGTGTGCTCCAGGGCTCCCAGGGTAGAGGGCTGGGAGTCCCCAGTGAGCCCTGCGCGACATCTTTCATTCTGATGGTTCTGCCGCCGGCTGCCACTGGCTGCCAACAGGAATAAACTTCCACATCTTAGAGCTCTTCACAGTTTACAGGAGCGCTTTCACAAAGGTGAAAACACTTATGATTGCTTGCTCTGTGCCTACAGAGTGCCTTTTGCCTTTTCAATGTTAAATGTTTGATCTGCACCACAACCTTGTAGGGAGGTACTGTACTCTATCACAGAGAGGCCACGGTACTTACCTAAGGTTTCTCAGCTAAGGCATAGGCTTTGTACTGGGGCCATTCGAACTTAGGGTCTGCATTCTTAGTCATGACCTCGCACTTGTTTCCATTTACATTCATGGAAGTGCTGCTTTATGGACGGTGAAGGTAATATTTGCTCTGTTTTGTATCAGAGGAAACAGGGCCTTAGAGAAATAAAGTGATCTGAAGGTAAGGGGCAGAGCTACAGTGAGAAGCTGGGTTTTTGAACGGTTAGAATAGTGGCTCTTTTGCTGTTCCGCCATGGTCCATTAAATACACTGCAGCAGAACCATTTTAGACTCTTTATGAAGGAAAAAGGGACACTCTGATGATCTACAGAGCTAATTCACAGTGCACATCTGATTCTTCTCCAGTTTCTCTAATTAGGTTAGGATGGCTGTAATAACTAACCTTGGCCAGCGGTTAGTTCGTCAGAAGGCCACATGCTTTTAATGTGGAGATTTTCAAACTGAAATGTACATGCAGAGCTCCCTAGGGTCCCGTTCAATGCAGATTCTCATTCCTTAAGCCCAGAGAAGGGGCTGTGACTCTGCATGTGTGGCTCATGTCCAGGTGAGGCTGACGCTGCTGGTGCAGGGACCATGCTCTGAGGAGTGAGCTTTAATTCTGTGCACTGTACAGGCAGAAAAACCTTCTGTAATTGGCTAACAAGAACTAGTAGTCAGAGAGGTTTTAGTTTCCTTTCTATTACTTCTGTTTTGTTACTTTGACATAGACTTACTGATTGACCAGAATTTGGGGTTGTGAGGTGTGAAATAAGGTCTGACATCAGAAAAAGGGCTTTGAAATCCCAGATATTCAAAAAAAGAAAGGAAGGAAGGAAAGAAGGGAGGGAGAGAGGAAGGAAGGAAAGAAAGGAGGAAATTTAAAAAGAAAGAAAAAAAATCAAGGATATACAATCACTGAGATGTGGTCCTAACATAGGAAGAGAGCCAGAGATATTTTGTTAAGAGTTTCTCCCAGTGAGGATAGAAGAGTGTGTGTGTGTGTGTTGGGGAGGGAGAGGGGGGGGGGGAGGAAGTGGAAGATGAAAAAGTGAGGTGGCAGAGAGGGGCCCATCCTATATAATAAAAAGCTAATATGCAAATCGACCAAACAGTGGAACAACCCATCACTATGACGCGCACTGACCACTGGGGGCAGACGCTCAATGCAGGGGGCAGCGGGAGCCAGCGGGGGGGGGGGGGGGGGGGGTGATCACCTGCCAGTAGCCCCCCAGATTGGCCCTGATTAATAGCCAGGCCTAGGGACCCTACCTGTGCATGAATTTCATCTAGAATTTCTCTAGTTCTAGAATAAATACAAGGGGGTGGAGTTGTGGAAATGCTACTACAATGAATGAGAAAAACACCCAGTTCTAGTTTCTATTTTGCCAATAATAGTGTGGTTTTCAGGGAAACTTCCTGTTCTAACTTGTTTGGTGTGACCCGGGTAAACCCCATTTTCTTGGCTCCCATCACATCCTGAGTGACCCTATGTCTTGGGTTTTCTGGAGAAATTCTCATTTCAATATCCTATCTTGCTGTCCAGCAAAGTGCCAAATCTGTACCCCGACTTTTGGTTTTGAAAACATGGTTGTTGTAATTATACCACAGCAAGCACACATAAACAGTTGATTTGCTTAATTGGTGCCCTGTACATCTCAATGGTTCTTAATTTGGGGGGTTGAGGAGTCATGGGCCTTTTGGGAATTCGATGGAATCATCTCAGAAAAGTGCAGCTGTGCATGGACATGCAAAAGTTTATGTTTTTCTAGGATGTTTCAGAGACTCTCTCAAGCCACTGCAGGACCTGATTGGATCAGTGGAACCCAGATTAGGGAAGCCTGCTGTAGATGATGGATGCTAATGTACATAGAGAGGAACTGTCTGTCTGCACTCAATTTATCAACATGCCACCCACCTCCCTAGCAATTTCATTTCTGCCCCTAGAGGGCAAACACACAAAAAATGAAGATTATAAAGAATATTCCTCTCAACTGTTAGGATGGGAGAGAGGAATTCATGCAAGGGTGGAGATAAAGGGAACAGGACCCAGAGTTGCTGTTCTTGGCAGAGGACGAGAAAGAGGACAGGGCTGGTGAGGCTCTGCCTGCCGGAAACAAAGGCAAAGGCTTTCCTGCTGGAATAGGTTCTTTGTGAAAATGTTTGGTTTGTGATCAGGAAAGGCAGTAACTCAAAGACCAATTTCTTTATCATCAGTGTAATCCCTTCATTCAGCATATGATCTGGTGCTTAGTAAGTGATCAATATTATACACTGAGTAGCCAGATTATTGTGATCTCTGAACGCAAAATAATCCAGCCACTCAGTGTATATCCTATATAATAAAAGGCTAATATGCAAATTGTCCCCTCAACCAGGAGTTCGACCAAGAGGCAGGCTGGCCAACCACCCATGTCCCCTCCCCCTGGCCAGGCTTGCCAGACCCTACTCATGCATGAATTCATGCATCAGGCCTCTAATATATTTATATAATCTATATAATATGGCCACTCAGTGTATATCCAAGGTATTTTTATTTGAGTGGCCCGATTATTATGCATTCAGAGATCATAATAATCTGGCTACTCAGTGTATATTCAAGGTATTTTTATTTATTAAGTACTTACTATGTTAAGTACTTACAGCGTTAAGACTGAGAAAACACACACACACATCCCCATGAATTCCAGAGTTTTCTTGCTCCATGCATTGCCAAAGCTTCTTCGGTGCATTGCTGAGTTCACCTGGAGCTACCTTTCTCCGTGGATGGCCAAACTGGGAAATCTGCTCAGGGAAGAGCTGGGGGAAATGTCCATTTAATAGTTTCCAACTTTAGAAAAGTCAGCATAGCAATTTTTAAGTGATGTCTTCGGAGGCATCACACTATCTGAGAGGTGCCCTAGTTGATGAGTGGTGATGCAGAGCTGAGGAGCTGGCCCATGCTAGAAATTGCTGAAGGGAACCTGGGACTCAGAAGGCAGGTTGGTAGAAATGGAGAAAAATGGGTGGTCTCCAGAGAGACTTGGGGTCTAGAATCAATGCAGCACTTGTGTTGGATAGAATTGGGGGAGAGGAAGAAGGAGGAATTGCCAAGGGGTCTTTCAGGATTCTTGCTTTTGTAGTCAGTCGATTGGATGGTGGTGTCATTTGCTGGGATCGAAACTCTGGAGGAGGAAATGTGGTGGGAGAAGGTTTACAGGTCAATTTTGGATGCACTGCATTTGTGATATCACATGGAGATGTCAGGTTAAAGTCATAAAAGTCGAAGAATAGGTCAGGGCTAAGAATGTAAACTCTGGTATAGTCACTTTACAGATATAACTCAGAGCTGTGGGCCAGGATAGACTTACGTAGCAAAAGGTTACAAAAGTGCTATAGAGCAATGTTTCTCAGCCTCTGCATTGTCCATGTCCTGGGCTGGGTAATTCTTTGTCGTGGGGGTTCTCAGAGGGGCAGAATATACCTCCCCAAAGGGTGCCACTTTGACATGTGGATTGTTTAAGACCCAGCAGATTCAAGCAAAGCTTTCTACCTCCCCTTTCACTGCCTAAAAAGATTTAGATGTGTCTATACCAGGAAGAGAGCTATTACCAGAAATCACTGTATCAGAAAGGCTTATTTTTATGGCTTGGCAAACATCTGTTTACCAAATATTTGCTCCTCTCATCTTTAGCTTAGGATGGTATACAAGCCTCAGTTGCTTGACTGCCTTCGAGTCTCCTATTTTTAAGGGGCTCCTGTATGTATAAAATTTGTATTTCTCCTTAAGACCTGTCTTATGCCAATTTAACTCTTAGACCAGACAAAGAACCTAGAAGGGAAGAAGGAAACATTTTTCCTCCCTGCACTTGTCCTGTGCATTGTTGGCTGTTTACCAAACTTCTATATACCAGATGCCAGTAGTATCCCCCAGTTGCAACCACCACCATATCTCCAGATATTTCCAATTTGTCCCCCGAGGGGCAAAATTGCCCTATTGCAAACCACGGGTATAGAGAAATGGTTACGAGCTGATGTTGTGGTGCCTGAGTGCCTGCCTCTGTCCGTGATGAGTCATGTGACCCAGCATGGGTACATTACTGATCTTCTCTGTGTCTGTTCCTTTCTTCGTGGAACAGAGACCACAGTAGGCGATGGGAGCATTATTACTTTGGTGAGATCATTGCATAAAAGAGTGGCTCAAATGAACGGTTGTTGTTATGTTCCTGGTGTCATGGTTATTTAGAAGTGGATATGATCTAGCCTTGAAAAACTCCAACAGTTAAAATTAGATAGAAAAAGAAACAGCTAGTAGGAATGAGTAGCTATGGCGTTGGAGGAAACAGGAGACAAGTGTAATGTCACAGGAGGGAGGAGAAGACAGGATGTCAGTGGGGGGGATGGTGCAGTGGGCTTCTCACCCAGGCATGGGAAGTAGGAGCTCCTAAATGTTCATAACTGATTTTCACTCATATTTGGGTCTGGAAGCAATCAACTCGATATATTTTATTGAGACAAAATGCTCTAAAATGCCTTTGTTAAATCTATTAGATTTTGGGATCAGTCTAGAAGTGATAGTTTTATTGTGCTCTTAAATGGTACTCAGAATGTACTTGCGACATGTTGGTAAAAGTTCCTTCTTGCTCTCAGACTGATAGTCATTCAAAACACCATTGCATCGTTAGTGGAGCCACGTGAACCATTGGTGAGTGGTATGAGCCCTGAAGAACCAGCAAACTGGAGACAGACACTACCTACCCCAATCACTCCTTTCCAGTGGGAGAGACAGAGGAGGGGGAAGGAGACCTAATGGTTACCTGGACAACTTTACATAACTGTGTTTATCGGCAAAATTATTTGATCTATATAGTTAATCATTTTTGCTACTGATAAGCCCCCCCCAAAAACAAACAAACAAACAAACAAACAAAAAACAAACACAAAAACAAAAAAATCCCAACAGATTTCTCTATATCTCTCCTTTCTCCTCCACCCTAATTGATCTGACAGATTTTTCTGCTATTAATAGTTTTCAAATTCTGAAGTGGATTCTGCTCTAAAAAAGAAGAATGGATGCTGTGAGTGGAAGAACAGGATTCCTGAAATTATGGCTATCTTCCTCTTTCTCCTTTCTCCTTCCCCCATGCTGCCCGCCCCCCACACCCCCAGTAAGCCCTCCCTCCCTGCTTTCAAGAACATATTATGTCTTTGCATGTTCTAGGCACTGAACCAGGTGCTAGGAATACAGAAGAGAATGAGGGAGAGGGAGGGACTTTTGATCTAATGGAACTTACTTTTTAAAAATGTGAACAAATGCCTTCAACACTGTGGATGATGAAAGGGATTCTGTGGAAAGTAACATCACAGGGTCCAATCCTCTTGCTTTTCCCCACCTCCATGCAATATTCTTTATGATCCTCCTTAATTTCAAATGCATAAAAGAAGGTACAGAACTGTTATTCTCCAGAGCATTTGAGATCTTGCCCCCCAGCATATGTCATCATGTTGGCTCAAATCAACTCATAAGCATTATGAGGTTTGGATGTTTCTTGTGTGGACAGAGCACAGAGAGATTCTTATGAAAACAATAAAAAGAAAATAACCAGAATGTGTTAAGAAGGAAATAACGAGGCACTTCTTTTCTATATGGTGACTTGAAAAGGACATTCTGAGGAGGCAACATTTAAGCCAAGATCTGAAGCTGCAGGTGGAACAGGCCCCATGCTAGGGGAGCTTGGCCTGCCTGGAACTCACAGTCTGCGAGGGGCCAGGGAGCCCATGAGAGGACAGGAAGAGGGATCAGTGGAGAGGAGGAGAGGACATTCTATAACAGGACAAGCAATGGGTCCTTGCTGCCTGTCACTACTCGAGCCATGTGGGCAGAGACAGGGTTGAATCGGATATGAGCGTTTATTCCAGTCCTGCCGGCAGTATGGGAGAGCACCAGTTCAGCCACAGAAATCTGCTCTGCACCCGCCATAAGCCAGTTCCTTATATAGCACAAGTACAAAGGAAAAGTAGGCAAAAGGGCAGTTTACAATATGCAAAAGGACTAGGGGTCTCCAGAGGGCTTAGTGATGTGCAAGGGCTAGGGTTACCTGGGGAAGTAGTCAAGGGAGTGCCAGATGGGCAGTTAACAGGTAAGCAGGCTACAGGTCTGCAAAGGCCTGCAGGTGTGCAGAAAGGGCTGGGGATCTTCAAAGAGCTGGCGACTCTGGTTCTGCAGCATCATTGTTAATCTTTCCATGACTATAGGCAGCTCTAATGGGGGGGAGGAAGGGCTGCATCTCCAGGTCAGCTCCAGCCAGGGTAGAATGTGCCTTCTTTAATCAGAATAAAAAAACCTGGGTTTGTGAGGTGTGAAACAAGGTCTGACATCAGAAAAAGGTCTTTGAAATCCCAGATATTAAAAAGCAACAACAGAGCATGATTCATTTTTTAAAAATATTTTATTGATTTTTTTACAGAGAGGAAGAGAGAGGGACAGAGAGTTAGAAACATGAAACATCGATGAGAGAGAATCATCGATCAGCTGCCTCTTGCACACCCCCTACAGGGGATGTGCCTGCAACCAAGGTACATGCCCTTAACTGGACTCGAACCTGGGACCTTTCAGTCCACAGGCGGCACTCTATCCACTGAGCCAAACCGGTTAGGGCGTATGGTTCATATTTCTTACAATACTAGCTGGTTCCCCAAATTCTATTGCTGCCCCCTTTCAGTTCCAGGTGCAGAAGGAGGGAGCAGGATAGAGGTGGGTGGGAGAGTTGCGAGTAACTGCACCTGTTCAGGGAAGAGAAAGGTGCTTTGCTGGGGAGATAAGACCATGGGCAAGTTTGAAGAATATTTTGCTTTCTGCCATATCCATGTGACTATACTTGCTATAGTCCCCCGCAGCATAACAACATATGGGTCAGTGGTGGACCACATATAGAACAATCGTCCACCGTCTAGCCTCGGTGTGCATTTGGCTGCATCCTCTAGGCTCCCCTCCTTTTCCATTTCCTTTTCATCCTCATGACCCACATGTTGGGGAATCCTCTTGAACAGCCAGTAGCTGGAACATGAAGCACTGCTCTTTACGTCTGCAGCTGGACTTTGCTGGGCATGATCTCAGCCAAGTTTTTATTTTCCTTGTCACTTTGGGCTTCACTATTTCCTTCAGTAGCACATGCCCTATATGGGCTGTGTGACTGAAAGTTTTCTTCAGCTCGTTTATGAAAGGAAGCAAAGCAGCTGTGGACAGGACACGCATTTTCACAGCATTTTTTTGAGGGGATAATTCTAACTCCCACCACTTCGCTTTTGGCAGGCTTTGTAGCCACCAGGCAAGTAGCAAACCATCTTTTATTTTCTTAAAGCCAGAAGAAGCATTGCATAGCTCTACTAGGATTAGCAATTTGCAGTCAGTACATGCAGGGCTCTCGGATTTAGAATTGGTAGATGCTCTCTGTACCCCCCTGAGGGCAGATTGACCTGAAGAAGCTTCTGGCATGGCTGGGTGATTTGGGAGTGACAAGCTCTTTAAAAGGAAGGAAAATCGAACCTTGGAGAATGGAGGAAAAGGTATCTGTTGGTGAGGCTACCGGGATAGTAGCAGACTTAATAATAGAAGCATTTCCTGTAATTAGTTGAAAATGGATTTAGGCTCTATTAGATTAGAACTAGATGGAAAAAATTGACAGACATCTCAAAGCTAGTGAAAGAAATGCACTTCAAGTACTCTTCTTAGAGAGCAAATTATCTTCCCTTTGACAAGGTTTAGCTCTAGACAAGACGGAGGAAGGGAATATCATCAGTAATCGCTGGCTTCACCACACATTTTTTTCAGAGGCTATTAGGTGCCCAGAATGCTAGACAAGAAGACAGAGAGAGGGTTGGACCAGAAGCTGCTGTTCTCCCTCAGCCCAGTTCTCTCTCCTCTAATCATCTATGTGATCATGGCAAGATGTTGGCTCTATGTACCCTTCTGTTTACCCATCTCACAATGTACAGCTCATTTTTGTGATTCTGTGATCTCTTTGGGAAGATGCCTGTATGCCAAAAAATATGATCAGTAATTATATGATACAAGAGGCTGAGCCTGGGCCTGGCCTGAGCCCTCTCGCAATCCGGGACCCCTCAGGGGATATTGGACTCTTGGTTTCGGCCAGATCCCCCAGGGCATGCTGAGGGGCCCCCCTGGTGCACGAATCTGTGCACTAGGTCTCTAGTATGCATGTAAGATCTTTGGTTAATTTCCTCCTGCCCTTTCTCCTTCCCTCTTCCCTCTGAGATTTATCATTCTGTTCCATGTTTCCATCCCTGTGTGTTGAGCATTTGCCCCGGGGTGGTCAGTTGAACAGTCGAACAGTTGAATGGCCATTTAGGCTTTTATATGTATATTTCATGAAAGATCCAAATAGTGTATTAGGAAGAAAGGTGAAGCAATTAATGGGGGCTGTTAGTGATTATAATGTTGATTCAAAGCATGGTAAAACCAGGAAGATTAGCAGAGAATGGCACAGAATTTGTAGGCAATCCTGGATTGAATAGCTAGCTAGCTACTGTGCCACTATCTGAACAAGTTACATAATCTCTCTGAGCTTCAGTTTTCACATTAGGGCTGCTTTGTAGAGGTAATTGAGATAATGTGCATGTAGAGAAGTTAGGACAGTTATTTAACAGTGTTACCTACTATATCTACCCTGCCTTTTGAGCTGCAGAAAATAGCTAAACAGTCTTCGCTACTTGTTCCATTGGGAGGTAGAGCCAACCCTCTTCTCCCCCCCTTTCCCCCCCCCCCCTCCCCAGCCTTTTCTCTCTGAGCTGGCTCTAGTATCTTCTTGACAAATGGAGTTGTTAACATAAGAAACATTCAAACCTGTAAAGAATTTTTGTGAGTTTATTTGACTCAAACTGTCAACAATTGCCAGTAAGCAGAATCTCAAGGGATTGAGATAAAGCTCTAGAAAATGGCAGTTTTGCACCTTGTTTTTTAAATTATAATCAAAAGAGAAGACATAAGTGGGCTATGTGAAATCCACTGGTGATAGATTAGGAAGGTGGGAGAAAGTAAAGAGGGGAGAGGGAGGAACCCCTGGGACTGGATAAAAAGTAAAATGATAGACACATGTTTCTTTTACATCGATGGGTACAGGATAGTTAACAGTTAGCAGAGAACAGATAACAATAACAGTGAGGGACTTTGTGGTCTCTGCCTTTGTACACTGGCTGTGCCCTGAGGGGTCTAGAAAAAGGGAAGTGACAAGTTACCATGACATTCTAAAGATAGGTTATTTTAGATGCACAAAGACAGAATAGGCTCAGTTAAGATCAGAATTTATCTTTGTCAGGGAAGATACCAGCCCAGGACATGACTACCCATCATAGACTGCTTTTTAACTAAAAAGTTTGTGGTCACTTTAGGCCTCTTGAGTTTGCAAGGCAGCCACACAGGCCTTCCCTGAGCTTGACAGGTTAGCACGAGGCCCCTTTTCGTCTACACAGTGAAGCTCTAGAACTCAAGAGGCCAGGTTTTAAGTAAAGTTGTGTTGCAGATGCTGCCCTGGTTTTTGGAAAACTTGATCTGGAGCCCTGAGCCACCATGTAAGAAGTGTGGTTACCTGAGATTGTCATGCTGGGAAGACCACATGGGTAATCTCATGGAGAGGCCTGAGGCTGCACAGAGAAAGATGCCGGGTGGTCCAATGCTCCAGTCCGCAGCCATTGGGCCAAACCAGTGGAAGCCAGACCCTTGGAGTAGAGATATGCTGTCCCCAGAAAATGATATGCTGTGACAGATAATGAGAAAGAGGTGTGGCTTTAGGCACCGCAGCCGTGGGTGGTGTGTTACACATCTACAAAGCTGCACAAATACATTCACATTGTTGACATTTAGTGAAGGTGAGGCGTTGGCCCCTTTCATTCCTAGATTTGCTTCAGTCGTTCTGTCTGGCTCTAAGCCCTTGCGTCCATTTTTTGGTTTTAATGTAAATAACTACATTGGTATCACGAGGAGGACATAAAATAGAGTGTGTATAAGGGAGTACTTGGCACACAGTAAATACCTAATAAAAAGTGAATCGAATCAAAATCTAAGTCCTCCAGGAATCTGTCAAATAGTTATTTCATTGAATTAAATCATTTTAGTAAAACTGAGTTCACTGTGTTAATGTAAGAAACATTCAAACCTGAGTTTATTTGAGCCAAATTGTCAACAATTGACAGGAAGCAGACTCTCAAGGTATTGAGATAATGCTCCGGAAAATGGCAGTTTTCACCTTGTTTTATATATTGTTAACAAAAGATGAGAAATAAGTGGGTTATCTGAACTCCTTTGGTGATAGATTAAGGAGGCAGGAGAAAAGTGGGGAAACCTCTGGGACTGGATAAAAAGTAAATGACACTTACACTTCTTTTTACTTACCGTAGGTGTGTGCAGGGTAGTTGATAGTCAGCAATGAACAGATAACAATAACAATGAGAGAATTTGTGGTCTGTGTCCAGGTGCCATTTGTTGTGCCCTCAGGGATCTGGAAAAAGGGAAGTTATAAGTTATCCTGACATTCCATAGATATGTTAACTTAGATACAAAAGACAGTAGGCTGGGTAAAGATCGAAGTTACTGTTTGGGCAGACTTAGGATCTTGACTACTAGGCCCAGGACATGACTCACTATAAACTGCTTTTCCATTAAAAGGTTTTAATTTCACATCATGCTTTGAGTTTGCAAGGCCGCCAACCAGGCCTTCCCTGAGTTAGTCAAGTTAGTATGTGGCCCCCTTTCGCCCACAATTGGGGCACCGCTTTTGTTGTAACTTACAATGCTAGGCATGGGTCAGATCTCCTTTATTTGGGGCATCTAACCCATCACTTGTTCCTTCAAATGAGGAAGAATTCCAGTACAAACAGGCACGTCTCTATCAAAACCCAGAGTTGGATGATGAGCAGAGGTGGGTTCCTCCCATGAAACTCTTCCTAAATTTTGGTAAGCGTGTGTGATGGGAAAGAGCTAACAGGCTTTCTCCAGAGAGCATGGGATACTTTTCATTAGAACCAATGGTCCTACATTTTGTTTTGTCTGTTGATTTTCTGAGTTTGTGAGACCTCTTTCCAGAAAGATGTACATATACACCCAGAAGCAAGATTCTGCTCACACCTATAGGAAGAGGGAGTGGATCACAAACCCCAGAAGTCTAGTCCTCTATTGAAAACCCTTGACCTGAAGAAAGACCTTGTATTTTGATAATACAATCTTCCTAGATTGAATAGTCCTCAAAAATATTTATCTTTATGTGATTTGTCTGTTTAGGTTATACAGTGTAAAAACAAAACAAAACAAAAGAACCATTCTGCTCCCCAAATTATGAATGTTTATAGTATGGAGTTAAGGTTGTTAATTAGGCTTTGATAGGCTTTTATATGGGTCTTGTTATCTGAATAAATTAGACCAAATTTTTGCTTTCTTACTTGTTTGCTTTTCTCTTGGAGGATTCTTGATTTTTGTCTTGTTTATTAAAATCACGCCAGACTTCTGAAAACATCTGTTTATGAGGAGGAACTCATCTTTAACCTGAAATCAGCTAAGCAAACTCTCCTCTAACCACCCAGATTGCCGAATGCAATGCATAATTAAGTGTTTACTGGAAAGAAAAAAAAAAAAAAACAGCAAACAGGGCCTGGGGGAATATGTCAGAGCAGCTACGGTCTCCATAGCAACACCCGATGAGCCTTGCAGGAAAATGAACGCATTTGCAGGATCACTGATGCAAAATGATAAAGCCGAAACTAACAAGAACACACAATCAACTACCTCATTATGTCCGGGGCATTAAATATTTGATATCCCAGCTCTCTGCATCAGCATTCAATAATCCTAATTCATTTCTGCTGTTCCAAAGTTGCTTAAGTGGATGGAGGGCAACTGGCCTCTGTGGAGTGCCCTCCAGGCCCACGTGCCCGGACGTTATTTACACAGTGCTGCAGGAGAAACCTTATACGCAATTAGGAAAATGCAGTGTAATAAATTACATCAGGGTTTTACCAGCCATGATGCCAGGCTGCACTTCTCATTGACAAACGAGTATTTATCCTCTTCTGAAATGAGAAAGCACTCCAAACCACTTTGGGCCAAGTTCTTTTCTCTCTTGAGAAGTATCGGGTCTAGTAATAATTAATGTCGTTTTTAAACATTCGTTTAAAATCTTGCTTGGCGTTGACTTGTATAGACATAACCTTCAAACACGTGGTATCTACAGAACGTGTGAAGTGCAATTAACAAGTTTTGCTTGAAAAAGTTTGTGTTTGGTTTGGTTTTTGTTGCAAAACTAGGGCTAAGAAGATGGCGGATGAAGAGCATATTCGGCACTGCATGCTTTACGAGTTCCAATTAGGAAGAAAAGCAAGTGAGGCTGCAAAAAACATCTGTAGTGCTCTTGGTCAAGATGCAGTTAGTGCCAGAAAATGCCAGCGTTGGTTTGAGAAATTTCGCGAGGGAAATTTTTCGTTAGATGACAAGAGTGGTCAAGGCCGTGTTTCCAATTTTGATCAAGAAGCTCTTCAAGCTCTTTTGGTGCAAAATCCTCAAATTACCCAACAAGAGCTTGCGACAACTTTAAATTGTTCACAAAAAACAATTTCCAATCAATTGCGTGCACTTGGCAAAGTCCAAAAGTTTGGAAAATGCGTTCCTCATGAGTTGACCGACAACAACCGTAATCAAAGAGTCACAATTTGCAGTTCGCTCCTCTCTTGTCAAAACCGTTTGCCGTTTTTAGAGCAAATTGTTACCGAAGATGAACAATGGGTGCTGTATGTTAATTTGAAAAGGCGGCCTCAATGGTTGGACAAAAATGAGGCTCCGCAGCCCACGCCAAAACCTGACTTGCATGCGAAAAAAGTGATGTTGTGTGTTTGGTGGAATTTTAAAGGAATTCTTCATTATGAACTTTTACCATCTAACCAAACCATTACAAGTGCAGTGTATAGTGCCCAATTGGAAAGGTTAGCCCAAGCTTTAAGAGAAAAAGAACCCGCGCTGATTAATCGGAAGGGCGTAATTCTTCACCACGATAACGCACGACCGCATACTGCAAGAATCCCTGCTGAAAAACTGCGCCAGATGGAATGGGAAGTTCTCCCTCAACCTGCATATTCTCCTGATATTGCCCCTTCCGATTACCATTTGTTTCGTTCTTTGCAAAACTTTCTTCTTGGAAAAAAATTTAATAATGAAGAATGCCTCAAAAATGCATTAACCAAATTTTTTGCATCAAAATCACAAGAATTTTACAACAGAGGGATTAAAATGCTTCCTGAGCGTTGGGCACAAGTAGTAGAAAATAACGCAACTATATTGTTGATTAAATTTTGTTGTATTGTTTAAATAAATTCGATTTAAAAAAGTATTAGAAAACGACATTAATTATTACTAGACCTAATATGTTTTGGGGTTTAACGGTCTTGGGCGGAGGTGGGTTCAGTTGAGGGGCCAGCAGTTTTCTGAGGGTGTGTGTTCATTACAAGTTCTCTTACCTGGAATCTGGGGGCCATGCCTCGTCTCAGGTGTTTGAAGCTGGGGTCTGGGAAGCCTCCGCTGCCACCAAGGGGCCATCTTTCCCTCCGCCGCTTGGTCTCCTGAGGTCGCCAGGCACTGGCAGGCCAAGGCACCTTCTGTCCCCAACAACTTCATTTCCTTTGCTAACCCAGTGACATCCCCACCCATGACAGGTCCTCAGAATATACGTGTCCAAAAAAAAGTTAGCTCAGTGGTGCCAGTCAGTGCAAACAAGAGGACCAATGTAAAAGGAACTATGCAAACTAAACAGAGAGAAGAACCTGGAAGAGAACTTATCTTGATTTCTTTGTCTCTGTGTTTGGGAGGTTTACATCACAAGATTCGCATTTGTAAGTATTTTTGCTGAATAATTTGTTTAGCATGATGGCATATTTGTGTGCAGAAGTATATTCATATGTACCTTTTACAGTAGTAACACCTGTTAGTTTTGAGCACCAAATGCCATGCATTTGGCCGGACAGTTTTACATTTACTGTATGTAAGAATCGTAATGACTCAGCGAAGTATTCCATCCCCTTTTCCACATGAGGAAACTGAGATTCAGAAAGGCTAAATGATTTGACCAAGATGAGCCAGCAGCAGGTGAGGAATCTAATCAGATTTTGCCTCCAGAGATGGCAGTTTCCTGCAGACGTGCGTGCATTCAGATACACACATGCGGTGCCTCTCTGAGTTCTATAGTCCGATGTAGCCGCCTGTGGACGGCGCTGGCCCATGCAACACCAGCCTAGCAACCCCTTGGTTTTCAAATGGGGTAATGTGTGGCGAAAGCATTTCCGCAGCAGTGGTTTGCTCGCTGCAGATTCCAAAGAGCTTTCCGGTGGCCCGTGTGGACCCCCTGGGTCCTGGCCAGTAAAACCACTGGAGACAAGCCATCACTCCTGATAATGGCTGTGCTCTCAGAGAAGAGGCCCCCTGCATGCAAATTCTGAAATTAAAGGAATCCACTGAGAGAGGAATAAAGTGAAGACGTCTGTGTGCGCGCACACAATATACACATTCATTCATTACCTTTGGGTTTAGGGTCTTACATTTTACATGGCCTCTCAATAGTGACTATAATTGGCAAGTTGGTTGATGGCCTGAAATTAGTTGCTGTAAACCAACTCTCTGGGGGTGTGACATACATCATCATTTCTTAGGATGGCCCGCGGCAGGGAATATTGCATTTATAAGCAAAATGCACCAGCCTCCTTACTCACGCTCGTAATGATTTTAATAAATACCCAGTGAATGTCAGAATGGTGACATGGTAAAATAATAACTAAGGGATTTGTGTGGATTATCTCATTTAATCCTCACAGCAATGCTTTTTGATAAAGAAACGGATGCTTAGTGAAATTAAGTAACTAGACCGAGGCCGCAAAGTCGATGAGAGATGGAGCAGACAGCTTTTTTTCTAGGGCTCACAGTCTTCTGGAGACTCATGGGAGTAAGACCATGCTAGGTTCAGTTCCTAGTTATTTTGTGAGGAAAATCAGAAATTACCTGGACAGGGATCCGAATCTGTCACTATTGGCATTTGTAACATATTTCAGTTACATGACATTGAGACCATGATGATATATACTTAACAGATGGGCTTATTCTGTGTTCATTGATTCATTCGCTGATCCATAGAATATCATTCAGCACATGTAATGCGGCAAAATTTATGTGGAGTGCTGAGCTGACACAGGAGAGTAAGATACAGTTCCTTTGTAGGGGCTTTAGAAATTATATAGTAACAAAAGGCGTATCTGGGTTACTATGGAAATCATGAAAGAGGGTGCTCACTCAGGTTTGGGGTGTCGGTGAATTCATAATAGCAGTAACATGTAGCCAGTAGGAGAAGCCAGAAAGCTGTTGTAAACCATAAGGAAGTATGCAAACATGGGGGTGACAATTTAAGTATATAGTTACTGGATTCTTTACTAAGAGGCATAATATTCCCCTTTCAACTTATCCACACCCATGGAGCAATAACAAGATTTGAAGCAGCTTAAAAACCAGAAAGCCTCTAATGGATTAAAGATACTTGAAATTCCCAACATTGTGGAGTTAATGTGACAGTGTAGAAAACTCATTCTGCTGTTAACATGTCTTATTAAAAACTAGAGGCCCAATGCACAGAATTCGAGCAATGGTAGGGTCCCTAGTGGCTGCTGGCCATTGGCCAGATACTCACTTCCTTCTCCTGGCGGACCCCACCTCTTGGTCAAACACCCGGACGAACTCCAGATTGAGGGGACAATTTGCATACTATGCTTTTATTATATAGGATTATATAAGATGATCAGCATGGGAAAGTAAAATGGTGCAGCCACTTTGGAAAGCAGTTTGGCAGTTTCTTAAAAAGTTACACAGAAAAAGGAAAGTGAAACAAATTGCTGACGTAAAAACATTCAAATCTGTAAAGGATATTTGTGAGTATATTTGAGCCAAACTGTCGACAACTGCTGGGAAGCAGAATCTCAACAGATTAGGATCTTGGTCGGCAAACTGCGGCTCACGAGCCACATGCTGCTCTTTGGCCCCTTGAGTGTGGCTCTTCCACAAAATACCAGTGGCCTCAGTGAGTCTATTTTGAAGAAGTAGTATTAGAAGAAATTTAAGTTTAAAAAAATTGGCTCTTAAAAGAAATTTCAATCGTTGTACTGTTGATATTTGGCTCTGTTGACTAATGAGTTTGCCGACCACTGGATTAGAATATTGCTCTGGAGAATGGTGGTTTTTCACCTTGTTTTATTCCTTGCATTAAAGGAGGAGATGTAATCGGGTTACATGAAATCCTTTGGTGATAGATTAGGGAGGTGGGAGAAAACAAAGTGGAGGAAGAGGGGAACCTCTGGGATTGGATAAAAAGTAAAATGAAAGACACATTACTTAAGTGGGTACAGGATAGTTATCAGTCAACAAGTAACATAACAATAACAATGAAGGCATTTCTGGTCTGTCCTGGTGCCCAGGTACATTTGGTTGTGCCCCAGGGGTGTGGGGTGGGGGGAGAAAGGGACAGGAATGTTACAAGTTACTCTGACATTTCAAGGATATGTTATCTTAGATACAAAAAGACAATAGGCTCAGTTAAGGTAAAAATTGACCTTGTCAGGGAAAGTACGGTCTAGGACTTGACTACCCACCATAATGTTTTAGTTAAAGTTTTAATTTCAGACCATCCTTTGTGGTTACTTTAGGTCTTTAAGTTTTCAAGACTGCCATGCAGGCCCTCCCTGAGCTTGTCAGGTTAGCAAGTGGCCCTTTTTATTTAGTCCACAAAATGAAGTTTAAAAAAAAAAGCAAGTTAAACTCAGATTTACTCTATGACCCAGCAATTCCATTCCTAGTACCTCCCGAGAGAAATGCAAATATATGTCCACTCAAAGACTTGTGCCTGAATGTTCATAGCAGCATTGTTCATAATGGTCAGAAAGTGGAAACCACTCAAGTGACCATCAACTGGTGAATGAATGAACACGTGCTACGTCTGTACAGTGGAACACTATTCAGCAAGAAAAAGGAGCAAAGCTCTGTTACATACTGCAACGTGGATAAACCTCAAACCTCAAAAAATGCTACAGGGAATAAGCCAGATGCAAACATATTTTATGTGATCCTATCTATGCAGTGTCTAGGAAAAGGCTGGCCTTTAGAGACAGAAAGGAGATTAGGGATTTCTTGAGGCTGGGAATGGGAATGACGAGTGACTGCAGACCGGCATTCGGATCTTTGGGGCCATGGAAATATCGGAAAAATGAATTGTGGTGATGGTGGCACAATTCTGAAAATTTACTAAAAATTATTCAACTGTACATTTTAAATGAATTGCATAGTATACCGATTATAATTTTAAAAAATGATCAATGGCCTACCCAAGTTTGTTTAGGTTAGTTGGAGTGTCTGAAGTATCATTTTAAACATTAACAACTCTAACAGCCATCTTGGCTCTACACTCTTAAACATAACTTTCAAGGCCATTTAAGTCTTTGGCTTAGCAAAGGACAGAACATAAGACTTTAAAGATGGCTCAGGAATTTGGTAAGTCAGTGAAGCTAAAACTTTCCACTGTGTTCATTAAAATGAAAAGATCTGTGCTTTACAGATATTTTCCAGCAGATCGGAACTTCTTAGCATTTCAGATTCCCTGGGACTTTTTGGGTGCATGATGGAGGGATTAGTGCTGACAGCCCTTTCCCATAATTGTGCTACTTCCAAGGGAAAAAAAAATGGCATCGTTCAACCAGCAGCTATGAATTAGCCAAGACAAAACTGTGTTATTATTATTATTATTTTTTTTTACTATGTATCAAATGAATATTTCACATCTTTCCACATCACAGTTGAAGAGCTCTGGACCAAAAGTTATGGGAAACATTTGGAGAAATCTAGTTTCCTCACATTCCAGTTCTGCCTATTAAGCCAACTTTTCTTGATAAAGACTGAAGAGTCACTAGAGAAGTTTAATTCTAGGAGAGGGATCAAGAATCGAGACAGGCCTCACCTGAAATTGTTGACTGGGATTTTCACATCCTAAGATAGCTGGGTCCCTTGTTCTGTGTTTTCATGCAGCTCTAAGCACTAGTCTCGGACAGGCTGTATGGGAATTCTGGTTCTATTGTACTACCTCTTGCTGTCAATATGACTTTTGGTAAGTAATGGGATCTTTTTAACCCTCAGTTTTCCAACAGGAAAATGGGAAGAATAATCATATCTGCTTATTAGGGTTGTGATGAAGAGTTACGAAAATAACTCCTGTTATGTTTTGGTTTAATGTGATTTCCTAAATCCGCTTGTTTACAACTTATGTGAATTTTTAATTCACTTGTTTAGGACAAAGTAAAAAAAAAAAAATAGTTGCTTTGATATGAGAATGAAGTAAGTTTTGCCAGGATGCCATTATTCTACATCTGTTATCATTGATAAACAGTCAAGAGCCCAGATGCTGAGGGGCCTCACTGGGGGCATATGGGGAAGAGCATGTGGAGAAGCTACTGTGGCAAGGGACATTTCAGACTAGAAATCCAGTGCTGAGAATTGGCGAGGACTATCGGAGAGTTTCAATTTGGGCAATACTCTTTGCTAACCTGAAAATTCTCTGAAGACCTTTGGGGCATTTGGCTCCTGCCACTGCCAAGGCAGCTGGTAGGTGGGCAGCTGTGAAAAGCCAAACAGAAGCTCCAGGAAGGAAGTGGGCCCTCCTGCCAACACCAGTGTCTTCATTCCCTAGCAACGTGCCCTAGCAACGGGGGCTTTTACTTTTATGCCATCTCTCCCAAGTGCTTCCGCCTATAAAAAGGTACATCTCTGTTAAAATTTTGACTGTATTCCCTCATCTCCCTTTGCCTGGAACTATAGCATGCTTAATTTGTCATTTGTTTGGAGTATGTTATTTCTTTATTTGGCTGATTAAGAGATATTGTCCTGTATGTTATTGGCTTGTAAAATTATGATAATTCCCACCATGAACCTGCACTAAAATAAATTGCTGGCAATGACAGAATCAGTCTTCTTTGCCTCCCAGAAAAAAAAAATAAATAAAATAAAGCAAAAAAATGAATATATAGAGTTTGGCCCAAATAGGCACCCCCAATCATAGGCCACTTGTTAACAGTAGAGGTGGTTTCTGGTGGAACCCTCTCTCAGAGGTAGGACCGCTGTTTTATAGATTAAAAACATCTAGGATGTGCTAGAAAGTGAACTCTTTGAGGAGCAGAATCGTTGTTCTCTATGTCCTCGGCCTGAAGCACAGTACCAGGAACATTCTGCTTGGTTCAAAAAGACTCCACTCACAGAGAGGAACGGAGCCTCGTTTTACAGGCGAGGGAGATGAACTCGGAGACAGTGACTGGTTATTCCGGGTCGGTCAGTGGCAGAGCTATGATGGACCTAGTACTCCTGGCCATTGTTCTGCTGTAACTGGCCCGTGTAGCAACAGAGAGTGAGGACTGTGATGGGAAAAGCTGGAGTGGGGAGAGGCAGATGCGTGAAATCTGGGCCAGCTGCAACGCAAGAGGTAACTCACGTTTTTTAGCTGGACCTCCTGGCATTGGTCTCCCTAGTATTTTTGCCACCATCTCAAAGCCCACTTTTCACTGTGCCTGCTCAGCCAAACCTCAGCTCTAGGGCAGTGTGGAATTCGCTCTACCCCCAGGCTTGGTGGTGGAAAACCATGGACTGGACAGGATGCCATTATCACACATTTAAGGGTTCTAGTGCTTAATGAAGTTACCGGGACACAGTACAGTAGGTACTTGGTATACCTTTACAGGACATGAGTGAGTGACCAAATGAATTAATCTTGGTCCAAATAAGGACCCATAGTTGTCTTTGGTCAGCTCATTCCACCCCGCAAGTGAGCTCCTTTTCTGGAGTTCAAATCCCAGCTCCAGCATTTCCGAGCATCATACTCCTGGGCAGGTTACTCCCTCCTTCTGCCTTATCTACCTCATTGGAAAACGAGGTAGGTGGGAGGATTAAGTGACTTAAGTCCATTTCAAGTGATTTGCACCTGCCTGGACATCCATGAATAGTAGCTTATTATTACTGCAAAGGCAGCCAACAGTAACCTCAGATTCTGACTGGGGAGAAAAACCTTGCCCTCTATTTGAAGGAGACTTGAGTCACCAGGTGTGAGTCATCTCACCTTCTTACTCCCACTCCCAGATCGCAAACGCCATTTGCATGTTAAAAGATTACAACTTCAAGAGAGTAGCTGCAGGGTGGGTAATCCAAGAGAATGCCATTACCGTACAGCTTGGGAAATGGATGCCCTGTAGTGTGAGCTCCCACTGTTGGCTTTTGTTGTTAAAATGCAGGTGCCTTGATTTAGGCTTTGATTATGAGGCATTCAAGATCAGGTTAAAAAACCCAGCCCCGCCCCTCCTGTGTTTCAGCGATCTTGTTTGATTTCAGTAACTGACCATTTGGTCTGCTTGTTTTCTCTCTTGCTGGACTTTCAGTTCCCACTCTTATGTTTGTTTGTTTTTTAAAAATATATATTTTATTGATTTTTTACAGAGGAAGGGAGAGAGATAGAGAATTAGAAACATCGATGAGAGAGAAACATCCATCAGCTGCCTCCTGCAAGTCCCCTACTGGGGATGTGCCGGTAACCAAGGTACATGCCGTTGACCGGAATCGAACCTGGGACCTTTCAGTCAGCAGGCTGACGCTCTATCTACTGAGCCAAACCGGTTTCGGCCCACTCTTATGTTTTAAATTCACCTGGAGATAGCCTAGGCCAGTGGTCGGCAAACTCATTAGTCAACAGAGCCAAATATTAACAGTACAACAATTAAAATTTCTTTTGAGAGCCTAATTTTTTAAACTTAAACTTTTTCTAACACCACTTCTTCAAAATAGACTCGCCCAGGCCGTGGTATGTTGTGGAAGAGCCACACTCAAGGGGCAAGAGAGCCGCATGTGGCTCTTGAGCCACAGTTTGCCAACCACTGGCCTAGGCTCCACCCTCAACCCCAGTAAAAGCAGAACCCCAGGCCTGCTCTCTCTCTCTTTCTACTTGTACCTTTCTACTCGCTGTGTGGTCCTAGGTGTGCCATGTCATTCCCAGGACTTGTAAGTAAGAAGCTCTTTATTTTTCCTGAAGTTTCCTGATAGTTATGGCTGAAGCTGTCTTGCAGTCATAATAAGAACTAAGAGGGCTGGCCCAGCCATGGCATTGGTTATCCATAGGTTGAGTATGGCATAAAACAGAATCGTCAGTGAAGTGTCTCCCTGAGCGACAACTGGGTCCGCACACTGACTCCAGCCCAGAACGTTTCTTGTGCTGTCTTCTCTAAGCACACAGCCAAGCATTTGTTCTGTGCTTTGATCTGCCCGGATGCTGAACATCTATCCATGCCACCTTCTCTCCCTAGTTTACTCCTAATGGAACAGGAGCTGGGGTGCATTGTGCAATCCTGCCCTCTGCTGGGCAACACTCACATTATCTCGAAGGGAAGAGCACAAATCCTCCCAGACAATCCCTCTCTAAGGAGAAAAGGCAATCCTCGGGTACCCTGGGGTGTGTGTGTGTCAGGGCGGGTCCTGGAAATCTAGTGCTGGAGAGGAAGCCATGTGCTTTTATTGATATTAAAGGAGCTGGGGCTGAGCAGCAGAAGCGTTCATGTTTCCTTCAAGAGGAATCTTGGAAATGCCACCACGGCAGCCACCTCTCCATTGCTCTTGCCAGGCCTCACACTCCCGGACTAGTGCTCAGAGGTGTTTGGCAGCAGTCCTGGTTTGCTAGTGTGTGAACACTTAGAATCAGTTCCCAAAGACCTGGAAGAGCAGATGTTAAGATAAAGAAGGGAAAACAATGTTGCTGAAGCAGTCATTTTTGTCTAAAAAAGGATGAGATTAGGTTGTGACTGAATGTAGCATTAAGTGTGCCCACCTTGCCAGAGGGAGAGAGGCAGCTTCACCGGGAACCCTGTGCGTCTCCTCCCAGCAGCATCTCGCTGACCGAGTGCCCTGCTCCTTCTCGTAAGTCTGCATACCCCACGGGCACAGAGCCCTGCTCACCTTGTTTGCTGCTGCTGTGTCCCCAGAACCTGCAGGCAGTGCCCTGGACTCCTGGGGTGCTCAGTGATTATGGATTCCCTGACCAAGTAAAACTCCACTGAAGCCTCTCAGGCACATTGGGAGTTCATGGGTGAAAAGTTCCTTTGTGTTTGGAATAAGCACACCCAGTGTGGGTCATTGCATTGCGGCTGTTTAGTCTTCCAGACTCTGTTTATTACCACAGCCCAAGGAATTCACGGGGCTGACACTGTGAATCTGTCTTAACATTTTAGGGGTTGAGCCTACCATTAAAAAAAAAAAAAAAAGGTTTGCCTATATGAGTTTCAAACGTTAATTTGATCATTTGTTTCAGCATAAAATGGGTGATTTTATTAATGAATTTTATTTATTGATATTGGGTCTGGCACTTACTGGCTATGAGGATTTGGGCAAGTTATTTACAGTTTCTGTTTTGGCATCTGTTATATGGAGATGCACATAGTAACTATTTCATAGGTTCGTGTGTTTTTTAAGAATAAATGAGTTAATGTGTCTCATTTACTTGGTACCATAGCTGATACATGGAAAAATGCTTAGTCAATGTTATTATTATCAGAAGGAAAAAGAGGAGAAGGAGGAGGAAGATGGTAAAGGGAGGGAGGGAAAAAAATAGTAATAGTTGTTTCAGGTACAATAAACCATTTTATAATATTTGCTATGTTACCTTTTAGGCATAATGGTTATTAAATCTCATTCATCAAAGTAGCCTTACTTTTATATGAATAAGTATATATAAATTTTTTTGTTTTAACTTATCAGATTATCTAGTTGAAGAAATGACTTTAAAAATAGTATTTCCTTTTTTTTTATTTCAAAAAGTAATGCAAAACAAAAAAGTTACAATTAACTCCCTCACTCAAAGTTAACTATTACTCTATAACCTTTATTGATTGACTTTATTTTTATTTTTTATTTTTTTAAAAATATATTTTATTGATTTTTTTACAGAGAGGAAGGGAGAGGGATAGAGAGCTAGAAACATCCATGAGAGAGAAACATCGACCAGCTGCCTCCTGCACATCCCCTACTGGGGATGTGCCCGCAACCAATGTACATGCCCTTGATCGGAATCGAACCTCATACCTTTCAGTCTGCAGGCCAACGCTCTATCCACTGAGCCAAACTGGTTTCGGCTATTGATTGACTTTAGAGAGAAAGAAGGAGAGAGAGAGAGAAAAAAAAAAGAGAGAGAGAGATTTGTTGTTCCACTTGTTTATGCATTCATTGGTTGAGTTTTATTTATGCCCTGACTGGGAATGAAACCCAGAACCTTGGTTTATGGCACATGTGTCAAACACAAGGCCCGCGGGCCAAATCCGTCCCGCCAGGCCTTGCAATGTGGCCCGCACCGCGCTGTCATCACTGCACTCCGCTGCGTTTCCATCACAATGACAGTTTATGACTGTTCAGTAAACCATTCAGCCCGCGATTTAGGCTGGATTTTAGATTTTGGCCCCTTCTCTGGTTGAGTTCGACACCCCTAGTTTATGGGGATGACGTTCTAACCAACTGAGCTCACCTAGCCATTGCAAGGCTATATCTATATACTAGAGGCCCAGTGCATGGGATTTGTGCACAGAGGGGAGGTGTTCCATAGCCCAACCTGCACCCTCTCCAAACTGGGACCGCTCCAGGGATGTCCAACTGCACGTTTAGGCCTGGGTAATCGGACATCACTCTCACAATCCAGGACTACTGGCCCCCAACTGCTCAACTGCCTGCCTTCCTGATTGCCTCTAAATGCTTCTGCCTGCAAGGCTAATCACCCCTTAAGCACCCCCCTGCCAACCTGATTGATGCCTAAGTGCTCCCTTGCCAGCCTGGTTGTCCCTAACTGCCCTGCCCTGCAGGCCTGGTCACCCCAACTGCTCTCTCCTGCAGGCCTGGGTCAACACCCCCCCTCCCCCCAGGTGCCCTTCCCTGAAGGCCCAGTCACCCACAACTTCCTTCCAGTGCCAATCTAGTCACCCCTAACTGCCCTCCCCTGCAGGCTTGATTGCCCCAAATGCCCTCCTTGAAGGCCTGGTCCCTCCCAACTGCTCTCCACTGCAGGCTTGGTCTCCCCACCCCTAAATGCTCTCTCCTGCAGGCGTGGGTCCTCCCCTAGCTGCCCTTCTTTGCAGGCCCAGTCACCCCCAACTTCTTTCCTCTGCTGGCCTGGTCACCCCTAACTGTCCTCCCCTGCAGACTTGATTGCCCCTAACTGTCCTCCCTTGCAGGCCTGGTCCTTCCCAATTGCCCTCCCCTGCTGGCCATCTTGTAGCAGCCATCCACACAGGGGCAGCCATCTTGTGTGTTGGAGTGATGTTCAATTTTCATATTATTCTTTTATTAGATAGGACTAGTAGCCCTGAGCACGAATCCTTGTGCCAGTAGGTTGCTGCCACCTTCCTGAAGCTCTCCACCCACTGCCCCGGCCTCCTGTAGCTCTCCACCTTCCTCCTCCAACTCATAGCTTGCTACCCTACCCCCTCCTGTAGCTCTCTGCTGCCCCTTGCACCTTGTAGTTCCTTGCCCCAGCCTCTTGTATATTTGTGATCCAGTCATTACATGGGTCATTACACCCTGAGGAATAATTAACATTCCTCTCTTGTTATATAGGATATAAAACCCTAATATGCAAATAGACCAAACAGTGGAACAACCAAACAATAGGTTGCTATGACATGTGCTGACCTCCAGGGGTCGCATGTGGAACATGCCGGGCATTGGCATCAGGCAGCAGTGTGTGGAACATGGCAGGCATCAGCTGCGGTGGAATGGTGGAGCAGGTAAGCCAGGGTGCCAGACCAAGGCGGGGGGCCAGTCACTGTCATTGGGGTGAGCCTCTGGTGGTTACTAAAAATTATTTGCTCCTGTATGCCGCAGTACCACCTGGTGCTCACACCTGCTGCTGGCACTGGCCCTAATCACTTTGTGCTATCAGCAGATGTGAGCAGGGCAGGGCCATTGCGTCAGCGTGTGGGAGCAGCAGTGGGAGCTGGGATGCTGGCCATGCGGGGACTTGGGCTGTGGTGGGAGGGGCCAGCCTAGGGCACAGAGGATGGGCCGAGATCTGCCCTGTGCCCACCGCAGCCTCGTGGCCCACAGTTCCTTTCCAGGTGTATGAATTCGTGCATGGGCCCCTAGTATTTTATAAAACTGTCATCATTGAAATTGTTCTGTTTTATGTAACTTGCTTTTCTCACTTTTTATTGCATCTCTTCTCCCATAACACTAAAAATTAAATGTTAGAAGAATATTTAAAGGCTGCAGAATATCCACTTACATGGACCCACTATAATAGAGTTAAACAGAATTTCCGTTGTGGGACATTAGGTAGTTCCAAAATATACTGCATGATAATGAATGCTGTGGGGTACCTCCTGAAGACTAAATTTTTGCACACATTCTTAATACTTTTATTGGGAGTAACAGTTTTAGGAGAGAAGTCGGTAGAGTAAAAGGTACAGTGAGCATCTATGAGGATACTTTTCCCAATACCACACATGGTTTAATTCTCAGAACTGGGTCACAAATGTCCACTGCATGTCCATATGGTGAAAGATACAAAACTATCTTGTATCCAAACTCCAAATTCTTGGCTTCCTTAACTTTCTTGATCCATTCATCCTAAACCCCTGCTCTCCATTTTTATTTTATTTATTTATTTACCTCTCAGAGATTTCTGAATGACAGTTCCAGCTGTCCCTGTGCCTCCCCTGGGAAGCCGTAGTAAGCTTGGGCCATGGACTCAGTGGTGTGCTGGTAAATGTGTAACAACTGGCTCTCCAGAGGGTGACGGAAGCCCTGCTTTATAGCATTTGCCAATTTCTGTGGGGTAAACACTCCCACCATGGCCAATTTCAAGCTACCAACAAGGTATTACTGAACGTAAGCTTGGGAAGAAAAGTCCACAAATGGCTCCCAAGGGCTGGAATGAGCTGGCTCCAGCACACCACCACGGCTATCATAGGATAGTCAATACACTCACTATTTCCCTCACCCACCCCATTCTCCAAGGGAGCAGTGAAGGCCAAGAGGTAGGACTTTTTCATTCCTCTTTACCTTTGGTTTCCATAAGAGCCTGCAGAAGAACCAGTTGCAAAAGAAAGCACCTCATTGTCTATACTTCCCATCACCACCACCCCTCCCCCCACAAACAATATTTTTCATCTTATTGTAGAGACTTTATGCTACAAGGAGCTTATACTAAACTAGTGGCCCAGTGCATGAAATTCATGCACGGAGTAGGGGGGTGGGGTTCTCCCTTAATCCAGCCTGTACCCTCTCCAATCTGGGACCCTTCAGACATCCCTCTCACAATCTGGAATCGCTGGCTCCTAACAGCTCACCTGCCTTCCTGCCTGGTTGCCCCTAACCACTCTGCCTGCTGGCCTGCTTGCCCCCAACTGCCCTCCCCCAGTCCTTCTTGCTCCCAACTGCCCCCCTTGCCAGCTTGATCACCCCAACTCCCCCCCCCCCCCAGCCTGCTTGTCCCCAACTGCCCCCTCCCCCTGCTGACCTGCTCACCCCCAACTGCTCTCCCCTCCTGGCCTGATCACCTCTAACTGCCTCTGCCTTGGCTCTACCACCATGGCTTTGTCTGGAAGGTCTCCAGGTCTAATTAGCATATTACCATTTTATTAGTATAGATGAAATCAGCTTATACTAAAATGAAAATGACTACTATAGGATTCTTTCCTATGAAGGTTGTGGTCAACAGAAAATAATGGTGTCAGGTGTCAGAAACATCCTTTTGCATCAACTACTTCATTGTACAACTTAAAAATAATGCCTTCCTCAGACATTTTGGCTGTGCTCACCCAAGTGGCACATTGGCAGGGCAGCATTGCTATCCTGGTATGGCCGATATAAAGAGGTGTTTGGTTTTGGCTTTTTGGTTCATTTGTCTTGTGTTAAATGTTTCCAGGTTTCATTGAATGGCTCAGTGTCCATCAGAATACGACTCAACAGAAACCCCCAACTCATGAGGCCTGAGCCACAGGGAGAATTTACTGGCTTGTGAATTTCAAGTCCAAGGGTAGGAAGGGCTTTAGGTAAGGTTCAATCCACTGACTCAACAATGCCATTCTGCACCATTCCCCCCCCCCCCCACCTTGCCACTCTAGTTTCTATGTAATATAGGCTGTTAATCTGATGAATATTTTCTGCGATCCCAAGAGAATAGTCAGCAACAACTAAAGCTTCTTTCTCCAAGGTCACAGCCTCTCCCTTCACATCTTATCCGATCACATGCCCGGCTCTGAGATAATTATTGTGGACACGGTGTTGGATCCGTTGATTGACTTAAACCAATCCCGAACTGAGCCACAAGGCTGGGAAATACAGTTCTGTTCAGAGGAGAGAGTGGGGCAGGATGCTGGGGAGGATCCCACAGTATCTGCTACAGTCTTCAAGTCTGACCAGAAATCGAACTCACCAGCCAAAAATATGTTTCCTATTATCTGAGTCTGTCTTGTCAACATCTTTTATTTGTGGAGGCCCAGACGGGGTGGGGCGCGGTCAGTTTCTGGAGCAGCACCCCGAGCCTGCTGCAGTGTCATCACTTCTCAGCCAGGATGAGGGCGAGAGGGCTGGCGAGGGCCTTTGGAATGGGACTGCGTTTGGGTGTTGGAGGAGCCTTCTTTAAGCAAACAAACTGAAGCGGGATGCGATGCTGCCAGCTCTTCCTTTTCTTTCTAAATCCACAAGCATCCGAAACCTTCCAGGGATAGAATTCTGGGGAGAATGGAGCGAAGAGGTTTGCGGCCGCTTTTGTACAGTAATTAGAATAAACATTTACTTAGTGCTTTATTCGGCATATATTTATGGGATTTATAAGCCAACAGACTGCGAAGATGGCTGAGTACTGTGTTAAAGATGTAGCTTCCTCAAACCTCGTGCCCTTATCCAAAGATTTCCATGTGGAATGCATCCCGGGTCCAGGTGGCGCTTTTTGATCTCCCCCCTTGACTCAGTGACAGTGACCACCAATTGTCCCTAATACCTATTCTTCCATTTTTATAGTAATAATAATAGACTAAATAATAACAGAATTAAAAAGTTACATTTCCTAGTCTCCTTTAAAAGGACACACGATGGGACGTAAGCCAAAGTGGTGCGCACAACCTCTAGCCAGTGTTCTTCAGGGGAGGAGGATGTGTGTGATCTCCCTTTCAGTTCTCCCTCCTTCTAGCTGGCCTCTTGGATTGGAAGGGAGAACTGAGTGCTGACAGGCGGAGCAGCAGGCAGGGAGAATCCGGTTCTGGTGAAGTAGGGTCACATGCCAGGTCTACACTGTCTGTGTTCATGTGAAAGATAAAAACGCTAACCTGTTATTTCTCTGTCACCCACAGCATCTCTGCAGCCACAATAATAGCGAATGGTTAAAATAGTGCCAGCACACAGGGAGGCTTCTGTAATCGCTTTACATAGACTCGGCGCACCTTTACAATAACCTCAGGAGACGTGTTGTTGGCCCATTTTACAGACAAGGAAAGTCAACTCGAAGTCAGACACATCCGGACTGGTGAGAGAGGGATTTGACCCTTGGTGGCTGGGCTTCAGGGTCCCTGCTCCCCCTCTTCACGCCACCTTTATTTAACACCAATTCCATCAAGCACAGGGAGGAGGAATTCCAGGGAGGAGTTCAAGTCTAGCGCGGCACACCGAAGACGTAATTAAATTGTAGCTTCTTTCAAAAATTGCTTCTGATGAATCTAATGCAAATAATCTGAACCATATGGATTAAATTGCCATTAAAATATACATATGGGTTTTTTAAGTTGAGAGCAAAGCGTGTGGCCAAATACAGTGCCTTTTCTCGAGCTTGAAAGCTTGGATACTTGGCCTGGAAGGTTGTACAGCCCAAGAATATAGAACTTCATCTATTTCTGATTAATCTGGCTTTGTGGTCCTTCTGGAGGCTTTCTGGCTAAATCACAGATCAGCGGGAGCATGGCCTGCACCATATCTCAAGCTCCCGAAGGCAAGTGTGTCTTCAGCGTTTTAAATCTAATTTATTGATGTAACCTGAGCAACCTACTTTCTTGTCAATAGAATATTTTTCTTGTTTCTATTCCAAGATTTTATACTGAAAAAATCCCTGCATGCCTTTCTAAGCTGGGGCAAGCAGTTTTGAAAAAACTAGATTCATATTCATGTTCCAGGCAACAGAGGCCTAGAAATATTTTATCCTGACTTTTGCTGGGCTTTGTAAGTTTGTTTATTCAGTCACTCAGTTATTCACAAGCAAGCGTTTAGTAAATGATGTCTGTTAATAATGGCTTCGCAAACATTATCTCTAGTTTTTACAACCAATCTGAGATCAATTAAAGGTGCTTTGCACATAGTAAGTAACTAAGAAGGATAGATGTAGTTATTATTATCATTATTTTCAAGGCTCTGTGCTAGGGAAAGACAAAATAAGCACAGAGTTAGAAAACAGAGGGCAAATGTGCCATCCTCTCTTCTTAACCTTGCCAGGTACTGGATAATTATTCATTTATTCAAATGACAATCAAATATTAATTCAACACCTATTATTAGCCAGATACTATGCTGAGTACTGAGCATAAAATAGTTAAATAGATATATGGTTCCAGTTTCAAGGACCTTTCTTACAGTCTAGAGCGGCACAGTACAATAAATATATAATGTAAGCTGCATATTTAATTTAGGTTTTCTAGGCATCACATTAGAAAGTAAAAAGAAACAGGAGAAATTAACCTGTTAATTTCATAAACCTATTAATTTAATAAACTATTGTTAATATATTTTGTTTCCATGATCTCTAAATGATTATCATTTCAGCATATACTCAATATAGAATTATTAATAAGATATTGTACATTGTTTTTTTATACTGAGTCTTCAAAATTTAGTGTGGTTTTCACACATGTAGCACATCCTAATTAAGATGCTAAATTTCTGTAAATAGTTGATCTGTATTTAGAGTTCATAAAATATACAACTGAAAAGTAGATTCACATACTCAAGTTGTTCCAAGCTTTTAAAATTTCCATTAAGTAAATCAAACACTAGCTTTTACATTTAAATTAATTAAAAGAAAATACATTTTAAATTCAATTCCTCCATCATATAAGCCACATTTCAAGTGCTCAATAGCCATATGTGACCAGTGGTTACTGTACTGGACATTGCAGATCGAGAGAGGGCAGTGGCCATCAATAATCATAGAGTCAGTGGTTCAGTTAGAAATGTGATAGGTATTTCTAAGGAGTGGTATGCTGTGTGCTGAGTGTGCCTCACAGGAGGCCCAGCACCTGACTGGGGAGATCAGGACATGTTCCTTGAGGAAGAAGTGTTTCCTCTGAAGTCTGAAGGGAGAGCAGGAGTTATTCAGATGAAGCAGTCAGGAGGGAAGGCCATGTGCAAAGGTCCTGTGACAGGAGAGATTGCAAATTTAAGAGTGAACAGGAGAATGTAAGTGTGGCTGGAATTAAAAAAAGATAGAGATAGAAGAGGAGTGGCTGAGATAAGGCTATTACAGTAGGTGGTAGAGTCAAGGGCTAAGAGACCCACATTCTTACCATGGCCTAAGGGCATTGGAAAGTTATGGAAAGGTTTTACTCAAGGGAGTTCTGTGATTAGCTACTTGCCATCTCCCCCACATCATCATTGCCCATCAGGGTGGTTCATGTGTTACAATCGCTGAACCTACATGGACAGATCATCACCCAAGTCCATGGTTTACATTAGGGAGTCATTCTGGGTGGAGTACATTCTAACAGTTTGGACAAATGTGTAATGACCTGCGTCCACTATTGTAGCATCATACAGAATAGTTTCATAGCCATAAAGATCCTTTATACTCTGCATATTCATCCCTCCCTCACCCCAGTCCCTGGCAACCACTATTTTTTTTTTTTTTTTTTTTTTTTTTTTTTTTTTTTACCATCTCGGTAGTTTTGCCTTTTCCAAAATGGTGTAGATGGAATCACACACTATGAAGCCTTTTCTGATTGGCTTCTGTCACTTAGTCATATGCATTTAAGGTTTTTCCATATCTTGTCATGGCTTGATAGCTCATTTCTTTTTTAGCTGCTTAAGAGTTTATTGTCTGGATGTTCCACAGTTTATGAATCGATCCATTTGCTCACTGAATGACATCTTAGTTGAGTTTCAAGTGATGTCAAATACTATTCATTTTCTACTGATCTAATTGGTAAAATATACAAGGCAGGGGGCTGCACACAATCGGCAATGTACATTTTTTGTGTGTTTTTTTAAATGCCGTTTTAAAATTAAATGTAGTGGGGTGACATTGGTTAGTAAGATTATATAGGTTTCAGGTGCACAGTTCCATGGTGCAGCACCTGTGTATTGCATTGTGCGCCCTTTCTTGACTGAAATTCAAAAGCCTCCCCGCGGGGATGGTCTTCGTGCTTCAGGCTCTGAATGACTTACAAGCCTCAGTGAAGCGTCCACTAGGGGGAGACGTTTAGCCACGTTGGGACTCCGCTGCTCAGCCAGAAGAGTCTTTTTCCCTTGAAAAGTCAACTCCTCCATAAACAAGACAAGGCCGGCGGAATGAAACACGCCGAGGCCAGATGGTGCGCCGTGCGTGTCGCGGAGACTCTCCTGCCGCATGCACGTGCGAAGGACTGCTCCGCAGACGCGTGGCGGGGGCATCGGGAGGGTGGTGCCTCCGTGACGCGCAGCCCGGCGGGGCGCGTCTGGGGCGGGAGCCCAAGATTTCCAAACATTGAGGCTGAGCGTGTTTACTTACAAGGAGCCAGCCAAACTCCCGGCTTGTTTAGAGTGAGGAGTTGGTTAGGGATTTGCAGGGATGCTGCGCCCACGGCGGGCCCTTCTCAGCACTGGTGAGAAGCAGAAACCCTGCAGGTGCTGAGCCATTCTTCGCGGGGCAGAGCTTCTGGTCTGGTACCTGCCCAAGGAGTAGGAACACTCTCTCACTGCAGGCTTTTAGTTAGACGCCTGCTATGCTTGTAATGATGCCCTGCGTGCTGTCTTTCCTAAGGAGACATTTGTCATTGCTCAACAGGTTGACCAGCATGTAAGAGCACTGCCACCACCTTTGTTTTGATGTCTCATGGTAAAAAGAATTGAACTACTTTCCAGGAACTTTGGCTCCTCGTTTTCCGCACATCCCACATTCAGTTTGTCCCTGTTCTCTGACCTGCATCCCAAGTGATGCTGCTTTAGTTTCGATGCTTTATTCTAATACCCTCATCCACTGTTGCCTGGACTTGGTCATTCTTTCCTGCCTCTGTCTCTCCACCCTGCAACCCATCATCTGGATAAAAATGATCTTCCAGTAACAATGCACATTGTTTGCTACCATCTTCCCCTACTCAAAGGTTCCTAAGCAACTTGCCCAAGGTTACACGATTCATACGTGGCAGAGGTGGGATCCACATTCAATCTAGTGCTGAAGACCATAGCTTTACCACTCTGCTTTGCCAAAGACAGAAGGTAACAACTAACCTTCTCCAAAAAGGTATTTTATGGGCTTACAGAGCCCAAATCTATGCAACATGTCCTAAATCAATAACTATTAATTCAACCAATCACTGTTTATAAAGCATTAAATCAATCTGGACTCTTGGTTGCAGTGGTAGAAACACACTTAATTGGCTCAAATATCACGTTATATTTTTAGCTGTGTGTATGTAGAGCTGAAAAGTTTGGGAGGTGGGGCTGGCTTCTGGCCTGGCTGAATCCAAGGACCCAGACAGTGCATTGTCTCTGTATCTGCCAGCCCTGCTTGCATCTGTGTTGCTCCATTTTTGAGCAGCTCTCCCCCTAGTGGTGACAAAATGACTGCTGAAGCTCACTAGCCCCTGCAATTTACACTTCTCATTTCCTTGGTTATACTTGTAAAAGTTCAGGAACTGAATATCATGTGCCCACATCAAGGAGTAGAGTT
Organism: Pipistrellus kuhlii; assembly: GCF_014108245.1. Taxonomy (NCBI): domain Eukaryota; kingdom Metazoa; phylum Chordata; class Mammalia; order Chiroptera; family Vespertilionidae; genus Pipistrellus; species Pipistrellus kuhlii. The sequence continues at coordinate 13,768,373 of NW_023425482.1, forward strand.
AGCCCGGCTGCAGTGGCTCAATGTGGTTGAATGTCAACCTATGAACCTAGGTCACAGTTGGATTCTCGGTCGGGACATATGCCTGGGTTGCTGGCTCCATCCCAGATTGTGTAGGAAGCAACCAATCAATGATTCTCTCTCATCATTGATGTTTCTCTCTCTCTCCCCCTTCCTCTCTGAAATCAATAAAAAAATGATGGTTGTTTTTTAAAGGAGGAGAGTTAGCCCCATCTTAAACAAATGGGCATAGGTCGGAGGAGAGTAATTCTCCAAAGGGAAGTAGAGATAGGGTTATAAGCATGGGGATAATAAATGCTGAAAAAGCAATAGCTGCTGCACCTACTCATATGCTCATGATCAGTTCTCTATTGTGTGGGATGAAGAGGCATTGAAAGCAGCATATTCTTGTTCTCGAAGAACTAGCAATCAGGTGGCAGGTAACAAGAAATAAGAAACAGCAAGACAAAGATACATTATCTGTTTCATAGTTCACACAAAATAGTTAAACTAGGCAGAGCAGAAATTAAACAGGGGGGACATTGTGGGGTTAGGGAGACATCCTGGAGAAGGCAGGTCTTGAAGGATGGCCAGAAAAGGTGGCCTTTGTCGTAGGGGAGAGTTTGGTGCCTCCTGCCCTTCTGCCCAGATGTCACACCAAGAATATGTTTCATTACATGGCATATGGAAGTTTGCAGGTGAAATTAAGACTAATAATCAATTCATTATTAGTAGTTGGTAATTCTCAGGCACTTCTGCATATAAAACGAATATGTAGTTTGGATCCTGAAATACTGAGATGTCTTAGGCACTGAGAGACAAGACAGAAAACCATTGAAATTGTGGTTTGAGTGACCACTAGCTTCAAAATACTTGGGTGTTTAATAAAAACTACAGAATCCTTTTGATGAATCAGAAGCCAGGTGAGATTTAGAAATTGGCATTTTTAAGGTAACCTTCCCTGGTTGAATTTTAGGCATACTTAACTTTGATAACAGTTGGCTTGTGAAGTCAATGAAATAGAATATTAAGAATGTAGGATTAGAAAGAATAGAAATCTAGAAATTAAATAGGTCTCTACTCCTCTTTTCTCAGTCTTTCTCTTCTGCTTATCCACTTGCTTGGATAATGATTGCAAGTTTCAAAGTCTGCAAATGGACCAGTGGAAGGTTTAGAGGTGAGACTGTGGCAGAGTTATCCATGTTGATACATGATGGTGGCTGGTGAAAAAACACACATTTGAATTCTTGGCTTTCTGCATCTCAAGCCCTGCCCCAGCATTTTAGAACAAGAGTTCTGAGCTTGTGGTTGAGGATAACTTTAGGGTGTTTACAGAGCTTTTGGAAGCGAGACTTCCAACTTTGCGTTAAAAATGTATATATGAATATTCTGTGGAATTTTCTACGATTGTAGCATTATCTCAAGGTGGTTTCTGAGCCTGATAAATATCAAATACCATCACACTGAAGAACCCCTTTTCCCCCCCAGGGACCAAATATGTTCCCAAAGATTCCTTAGGAAGAGCTTGGACAGAGTCTGCTTCTTGTTTCGTCCTGCAGTGAGATGGGACTCTGGAAGCCCCAGCTGCCTGCCCAGCACCTTGCCTGTGTCCTGGGATTACAGAAATATGAAAGGAATTTGTTTTGCTGAGTAATTTTAAGTAACTTGAGCCATGTCTTTAGGGGAAATAGAAAAATCTATCAAGCAGCCCTGTGCCCTATGGCACAGACAACATTTCTTCAACCCAGATGCCCCCCAAGTTGGAATCACTGTTCCCCTACGAACAATGGGTGGTCCAGGAAGTGGTGTGCCTGTTTCAGAAAGCCAGATTCATCATAGGAGTGATCCTGAATAGAACTCATTTTTGAACAATGGTTTTTGCCCCAGAATGTGATCACAGATGTTTTATTTTAGCTAATGCAGCATTTCAGGCAATTAAATCCATATTCCTCTGTGGCTATTTATTTTCATGAAGTAGTTCTCAGTGTATTGTCATGAAAGAATTCTTGAGACTTGCAAAGTTAAAACAGAATGTAGACTTTATTTTTCTTCAAAAATAGCCACATCTGCTTCTTCAAATTGTCTCTTCTTAGTTGCTGATGTCAATATTAGTCTCTAGAAGTTGAGTTCCATTGGGAGAAATGAGATTTATTATTCTATATTATAGAATAAGTATTATGGTAAATTATATTCCAGGATAAGGAGGAGGACCTATTTCTTTTAGCAGCAAAAGAACTTAAATTATAAAGCCAATGTTGAAATCTTAAAGTGGTATAAAATTAAATAAAAATACATTATCTCCTGGTTGTAAAGTGGTATATGAACAAAAGATCTGATGTATTTGATTGTGTGACACCTTCCCATTAGTTATGGAAATATATTGTGTAATTATGTTATGCAATCATCCAACAGACATTTATTGAGCAGCTACTATGTGTCAGGAATGATGAACAAGATGAACACAATTTTTGACCTTGTTGAGTTTTTATCATTTCTTGGAAGACTGACAAGGAGAAGGCAAGTAAAGAAATGAATAAAAGAATTATAGATGGTGGTATGTTCTAGGAAGCTCCCTCTGTGGACCAAATATTTAAGCTGAGGCTTAAAGAAAAGATGATTCTTAAAGGAAGGGTTCACATATTCATAATGAATAAAGGAAGAGCATGACAGGCTGAGGAAATAGGTGGGGAAGAGCTGGGTGTGTTTGAAGAACTGCAGGGTGAGTGGCATCGCTGGGACACAGTGAGTGAGATGAGCGTGGATGGAACATGAATGCAATTGCTCTTGCCTTATTGAAACGTGGTTACACCATTGGGTCTGAAATTACATTGGCATAGTCACATCCCTCTTGCTTGCCACTGCCCGGGGATAATGTGTACCCCTTTCAACAAAATGCAGGATGAGATGTACAGAGATTGTGGGTGAGTGGGGTGTTTTCTGAGTTGGTGGGTGCTTTGGACTAAATGTTCGTGTCCCCCTTCCTAAATTCATTTGTTGAAGCCCAATCTGCAATATGATGATATTTGGTGAGAAGGGACAGGAGAGAAATTCATTCATTCTCTCTCTCTCTCTCTCTCTCTCTCTCTCTCTCTCTCTCTCTCTCTCTCTCTCTCTCTCTCTCTCTCTCTCTTTCTCCCTCTCTCTCCATTTCTCTGTCTCTGTTTCTCTGTCATGTGATGGAATGCCCTGAGCAGTCTTTAAACCAGGAAGAGGGCCCTCACTATGTCGGCACCCTGGTCTCAGACTTCCAGCCTCCAGAACTATAAAATAAATGGTTGTTGTTTACACTGCCCAGTCCATAGTATTCTGTTATAGAGCCCAAGGTGAGTAAAAAGTACTGGGATGCTTTAAGAAGGGAGGAAATTGCATGAGTGATTAGTGTTTGCTTAGCAGTAACTAGAACAGCAATCAACGGCCAGAAGCCTGCCAAGATGCTGGCGAAATCATCCCAGCCTTTTGGGCAGAGCAGGAATCAGGGAAACTTGACAGTTTTATGTGGTTTATGATTGTTATGTTGATTTCCTTTTTTGCTTACTCTTACATACAAAGAGAAATAGGTAACAATGTCAGCAAATCCTACCTGTGCTAAAGGGAAGTAATGAAGGATTTGTACCATTCCCCATCTGAGGACCTGGGCTAAGGAATCAAGAGGTGATCCTGGGTGGCGATGGCAGCAGAACAAGAGAGAAGGGGAAGAGAGAGAGAATAAAGTCTGCTTGGTCAGCTTCCCTCCTCTTCTGTAAATGAGTCAGTTATTGCTTAATACCTGTGGTTTATCAAGATGATCTGAAAACATGGGTATTAGACTTTGTCCTGCACATTAGATTCATTTTCACTGAGTACCTACTCTACGCAAAGCCCTGGGATAGATCTCTTTAGGGATATTAATGTGAATTACACAGAGTCTCTCACCCCAAGGAGCCTGACGATGTTAGGATGACTTGTCATGTAAATAAATAAGTGCCATGATAATTCAAAGCTGGGTCAGATTGCTTCTGGAGGGAGAAATCTGGAACGCTTTTATGAAAGAGGATAAATTCAAGACAGGCTTTGAATTATAGGTGGGATTTGGGTGACAGATATGAGAATGGGAAGGAATCTCAGGCACAGAGAACATAAAACTGAGAGCCCAGATTATTATGGTCTCTGAACGCATAATAATCTGGCCACTCAGCAGATTTGTTTCTCAAATAGGTACCAAAAGTATTCTCAGCCTCTCATGGTTTCAGCAAGGTGACCGAGGCTTGCATAGATTTTTGCTGGAGATCAACCACTTATTTGCCCTGAGCTTTCTATCAGCCAGTGCAAAGGGGAAAACTGATCAGGTGCACGATTTATAGTATCTTTGATATCAAATTAATGAGGTACTCAAGAAAAGTACACTGAGTGGCCAGATTATTGTGCATTCAGAGATCATCATAATCTGGCCACTCAGTGTATTGCCATAGACAGGGCAGGAGGACACCACCATTGGTGTTTAGAAGTATTGCCTGGGAGCCTGTTAAAAACAAAGATAGGCCCTAGCCAGTTTGGTTCAATGGCTAGAGTGTCAGGCAGTGGACTGAAGAGTCCCGGCTTTAATTCTGGTCAAGGGCATATACCTGGGTTGTAAACTGATCTCCAATAGGAGGCATGCAGGAGGCAGCCCAATCATTGATTCTTTCTCATCTCATCATTGCTGTTTCTATTGTTCTTTCCCTCTCCTTTCATCTCCGAAGTTAATGAAAAAACACAAAGATATTCAAGATCCATTCAGAGCAGTTCTGATTAACTAGGCCAGAGTTTGGGCCAAAGCATCAAATTTTAAGGGCCCATCAGATGAATCTGCTGCAGAGGGTCCATGGACCACCATGGAGGAATGCTGGTCTAAAGGAGAGAAGATGAACCCCAAAGACAGAATATTTGCTGAATGACATTCGTGTGGGACAGACTTGGAAATGTTAGTAGGAGTCATGCCCACAGAAAGTCTTAAGTGTAAAGTGCTTTATTTTGCCACATTTTTTGAACAGTCACTATGAACCAGATCCTCAAAAACACTGTGAGAAAGTTATTTTAGCTCTGTTGATGATGAAGAAACATAACCTAAGATGAGGTTAAGTGACAAGTTCAGATTCCCCCACATAGGAAGCAGCAAAGCTGGGCTTTGAACCCACGTGGTTATGGGTAATGGGGGCCAAGGGGATTAGAACGACATTTAAAATAATTGGCTGCATAATGAAAGAGTAGAAACTGATAGTGGGGAATCTGCTGAAGCAGCCCAGACAAGGGTTAAAAACAGAAGATCTGCCCAGTGTAAGAGAGGGGAGATGTTGCAAGAATCCCCAGAATTTCTTGAGATTGAATCACACAGGGTGGAGGGGGCCAGCCACACTTCTCAGCCTCTCATGGTTTCAGCAAGGTGACCGAGGCTTGCATAGCCACGCCTGCAAACCTATTCCCTTTGGAACTCTGAGGACATGGATGCTGTTACCATTGTTTACGGTGTATTGCCTCCCACGTCTCTCTGACACAGAGAAGGACAATAAGTGGTCAGGAAGGAAGGTGTCGAAGTCCGACTTCATGGGTTCAAATCTTGACTCACCACTCCCTGCTTGAATGACTTCGGGCTTGTTTTGTGCCTCAGTTTTCTCATCTAAAAATGTCAAGATCATATTAGCATCTTCATACAATTGCTATAATGTTTAAATGAAATAACATATTTAAAAGGCTTAGAACTACTCTGACACAGAACTAGTGCTCACTAAATGTTAGGTTTGACTAATATTGCTACTATTTTTATTATTTTCTTTTCACTTTTATTTATTTAGTTAGTTTCCAAGCCTTGAAACTTGGACATGCCTCTTGCTAACTTAACAAGCCATAGGCTTATTCATTCATTATTGAGAGAAGATCCTGTATCAAGTGTCTGTCTTCTGAGGATCATGAAAATGGACAGTGATCAAGGAGAAATCCCTCTTTTTTTGTGTGTGTGTGTGTGTTAATCCTCACCCAAAGATATTTTTTCTATTGATCATTTTTTAGAGAGAGTTCAAGGGAAGGGAGAGAGAGAGAGAGAGAGAGAGAGAGAGAGAGAGAGAGAGAGAGAGAGAGAGAGAGAGAAATAACATTGTGAGAGAGACACATTGATTGGTTGCCTTCTGCATGGTACTAGACCAGGGCTGGGGATTAAATCCTCGACCTTCTGTGTGCAGGCCAATGCTCTAATCACTTAGAAATGCCGACCAGGGCAGAAATTCCTCTTCTGATTAATTTTTTTGCCCCTGAAGTGTCTATGGAGTATGAAGTAGGCTGATAATTCAGTTCTAGAAGGAATTTGGGGCATTAAAGATGCAACCTATTAGTGCAATCACATCAAACTTGGCTCTTCCAATGGCAGTGAGAAGTTTTCTCATTGGTAAGATCTTTTTTCTCTCTAAGAAATGTAAGCAGGATTTATGAATATTAGATTAATTCAATCCCTTCATATTTGTTAAATTTCACAATACAATGGCTAAAGCTTTTTTTTTTATCCTCATTCACCCTTTTTATTTTATCCCCAATCAATTAAAGCCCAAGTCTACAGACAACAAATACAAAAAATACTAAAACAGTTCTTGATATGAAACTTACAGGGATTTTTGGTTTTCCTGGAGCTGGCTCGTTAGCAGTGTCTTGTTCATTTTTTAGGAAGGGAAGAGTGTGTAAAAACCTTCTGGAAATTACAAAGGATTTTCGTCTTATAAAGTGAATAAGACATTGTTAAAGAGAAGGTAATATTGCCTTGGCCAGTGTAGTTCAGTTGGTTGGGGCATCACCCATGCACCAGAAGGTTGTGGGTTTGATTTCCAGTTAGGGCACATACTGGTTGTGGGTTCAGTTCCTAGTTGGGGTGCATACAGGAGGCAGCTTATAGATGTATCTCTCTGACATTGATATTTCCTCTCTCTCTTCTCTCTCTCCTTTCTCCTTCTCTAAAATCAAATTTAAAAAAATAGATTCAATTAAAAAAAAAGGGAATATTTCACCTTCTCAGTATTCTTGGTGATGGCTCCAGGGCTGTTATAGAAGGGGGGGAAATATATATATATATATATATATATATATATATATATATATATATATATAATTTATATATATATATATTAAATATATATATATATATATTATATATATATAATTTTTTTCATGGTGACTATATAATTTAACAGCATTAAGATTGTTCTTTTCTTTCCCCATACTGAGCAATGTAGCAAGTCTACATTTGTAGATTCTCTTTTCATTTACTTAGAGTTGGGGCTATCAACTACAAAAGTCATGAAACACCCAAGAAGGCTGGTGTAAAGAAAGTAAACTGAGCTATTTAAGGAGGATTTTCAGGTTGAGGAAGGGAGCTCTAAGGGTGTCAGAAAAAGGTAAATGTAGGATGGAAGCAAAAATATGAGACTGAACCATATATTTAGAACTTGGGGGAAAATGATCCAAGTGGAAGGATGAGTAGATGCAAAAACTAGGAGCCCTTAGGCAGGCAGACTTGACATATTTGTAAGGAGTAATATTTGCGTGTGTGTTTTACGCAAAGGGGAGGATTTTGTGAGGGTGTGGAGAGATATCAGAAGTCAGAGAATATATGACTATGAAATCTATTATTTCAATTTGAGTACATCAAAGATCTGGAGCATTTTAAAGCAAGCTTGTATCATATGACATATTTTTAAAAATCACTTTGGGATCTGGTAGAGAATAGGTCATAGAAGACAAAAGGAGAGGCAGAGGGTCCACCAGGAATCCATTACTGTCACACACTGGGACAGAGTACAAGGTGTACAGGTTAATAAGGTGGATTTTTTTCAATAGATGGACTTACACATACATTGATATATTTACGATTTTATATGTTGCTATTTTGTTGTATTGACAATAAGCTTCAAAACTTCATATGTCAAATTTGCTTAAGGGGTTAACATCATAGATATTTTTACACTTAAAACTGTTGAATTTCGTGCCCCAAAAAACAAAAAAGAGTATTTGTGGGAAGTTAAAATTCATTACTTTATTTTGAAGAAAAGTGCTGCTGAAAGTTATCATATATTTTGGGAAGCTATGGTGAACATACTCCATCTCAAGATACTCGTGAATGTCAGTTTAAACACCTTAAAAGTAATGATTTTGATGTGAAAGACAAAGAACGTCCAGGTCAACTGAAAAAAGTTTGAAGACCAACTATTGCAAGCATTATTGGATGAAGATGCATGTCAAAATAAAAAACAACTTGCAGAAAGATTAAACGTTGCTCAACAAACAATTTCCAATCATTTACAAGCAATGTGTAAGATTTTGAAGGAAGAAAAATGGGTGCCACATCAACTGAACAAAAGACAAATGGAAAACCGAAGAGTCATCAGTGAAATGTTGCTTCAATGGCATGAAAGAAAGTCTTTTTTGCATCCAATTGTGACTGGTGATGAAAAGTGAATTTATTTTGAGAGTCTCAAATGCACAAAATCATGGGTTGATCCAGATCAATCATCAACATTGACTGCAAGGCCAAATTGCTTTGGAAAGAAGACAGTGCTCTGCGTTGGGTGGGATCAAGAAGGTGTGGTGTATTATGAATTTCTAAAACCATGTGAAACCGTTAATACTGATTGCCACCAACAACAAATAATCAATTTGAACCACGCTTTGATCGTGAAATGATCAGAATGTTCCAGAAGATACGGCAGAGTAATTTTGCTTCATGATGACTCACCATCACACACTTCAAACCAGTTAAAGACACATTAAAAGATCTTGCCTGGGAAGTATTAACCCACCTGCTGTATTCACCAGACCTTGCTCCTTCAGATTACCACTTGTTCTGATCGATGGCACACGCACTTTCTGAAGAGCACTTCAAAATGTATAAATAAGTGGAAAATTGGGTCTCTGAAAGGTTTGCCTTAAAACAAGAAAAGTTCTATTGGGACAGTACCCACAAATTACCTGACAGATGGTGGAAATGTGTAGCTAGCGATGGACATTACTTTGAATAAAGCACTTTGATGTTCCTCTTGAAATTATCGTATTTTCGAGTACAAAATCCGCATTATTAACCGGTACACCTAGCAGAGATCAAATGAATTTAGCAAAAATATTACATGTTTTGTTTCTCTTTAGTTGAAGAAAATTCTGATTGTTCTGAATTTAGGAGTTGAAGATAATCATTGCAACCACCAGAGAGGTACAGACTCTTCTTGGCATTTCAGGACATGGTTTCAGAAACTGAAGATAAGCCTACAGTGTCACTGTGTGTGGATGTGGACGCCTTGGTTTGTACGACCTTAGAGTATAATAGTCCGCTGTAGAGCAGGCTGAAGAAGGCAAGAAACCTGCTCTCTTAAAGAAAGCAACCTCTTGTCAGTAGAGGCTATTTCTTAAAAAATAATTAACCAGGTAGAAGAGCATCACTGAAGAGGGTGTGTGCGCCAGGAGAAATGAAAACAAATCCTTAAGTGTCACGGTGGGTAGGAGGAGTGGAACCAGGTGCTGGGGGAGATGAGGGCACAGGGCACACACTTCAGGGCAGCTGGATCCATCTTGCGCTAGACTCAAGGAGTGGACATGACCCACCCCAAGGAGCCTACTCAGCATCACACAGGGCTTAAGCTAATTTGGAAACTTCTGACACTCTTAGAGTAATTGCAAGTCAATTTGGCCAAGGGCAAATTACTGCCAATGGTGAAGTCATTTTGCAGAATTTTCCTTGCTGACCCAAACCCTACAGCTCAAGGAAGTAAGTGAAATTTAAGCAGTATATTGGACTCCCAGAGTGCAGCTCCTAAGGTAGAAAATAAATACCAACTTACAGAACCTTAGCCCTTTTCAGAAACCCATGGAACTAATGAAATCCAGCTCTTTCTCCCCAGTTGACCCCAGCTTTCCTTTCTTGATTCCAGGCCTGGGGCTGAGAATCAGGTTTTTTTTTTAAGTCTGTCTGAGCCTCTGCTTTGGAGTCACTTCATTCTCAGTGCCCTCAGGCAAAGGAACTATGATCAATGAATAGGAGTTATAGGGAAAATATTTGAACTCAGAATTGGGAAGTATGTTTTAGTCAACGTATCTGCACAACAATAGAACAGACTGCCTTGTGAGACAATCAGAATAATAAGATGAAGTTAATATTTATTGATCATTTATTATATGCCTAAGGTCACACAATTATTCTACCTCATTATCTCTGGGGTGGGGTTGGGCTTGGTAAACAGAGACTGAATGTTTGAAAGGATGAATGAAGAAATGAATTTGATTAAGTTCAAGAAATGCTTTTAAAAAACTACTATGTGCCAGACATAGTGTTAGGCATTTTGGGCTAAATAAAAATGAGTATGATCTCGATTATGGCTGGAAGATATTTCTAGACTAATACGAACATATCATCACTTCTCGGCCTTTTGGCTAAGATCAAGTGTAGACTAATAGGGACAATTTAGCAGATGCTTTATAATGAATAACATTAAACATTTACTAAGTTCTAAACAAATGTGGTGAAGTATTTGGTTGTTTTTCCAGGTGGATGTGAATTTAGGAAAGTCTTCCTGCATAAAGTGGCATTTCAACTGGACATTGGAGGATGGTGTGAGACAGCTTGGGAACCAAGGAGTATGTTAAGGTATGGATTTACATTTTATTCACCAGGGTATGAGTAATTTATTAGCACTTTTTTTTCTAGTAGGGCATGATCTAAAAGTATCAAAAATTACCTGCTATCTAGAAACAAAGACATTTGGTCAAAAGAAAGAGCAAAGGTTAGAGGCCAATGAGAGGTCCAGGAGAGTCGAAGCAAGATTCTGGACTCGGGTGAGCTGAGAGGAAGGAGAGGGGCAGGCAGGTGGAAGGAAGGTTTTAGAGGCAAAATCAATTAGTGGGAAGCAGCGGGATTGACCAAGCAGACAGAGCCAGTGAGATTTCCTAGGTTTTGAAATAGTTCACCTGGAGGATGGTGATGCCATAAATTAGGACAGGAGAACAGGAGGTAATTTAGAGCCCTGGAGAATGAAAATTCGATCATGGATTCACCATTTATATGGACTCATGAAAAACACTTTTATTTCTTTCCTGGTTTCTAACCACGGAGGGAGAAGGCTGCTGGACTGCCAGGTTGTAGCAATCTGTGGAGTCAGCTAGTGGTGCTCACTACAAGTATTTGTCAAGTACTGCGGACCAAGTCTAAGATACTGGGCTGCAGCCAGAAACAAGACCGCTTCGATCAGTTCTCCTGGAACTTATAGTTCTGTGGACATTCCATGTATGATTACACAAGTGACTAGTAAATACCAATCATGGCAAATCCTTTGAAGGGAGATGCTGACCTGAGCTAGGCTTGGGCCAGCCTTCTATGAGAAATGAAGTTCAAGTTGATACCTGAATGTTAAGTAGGTTAGCCATGGCATACATATTTTAATTTGAATTATCTGTTTTCTTGTGATTATAATCAAAAGGAAAAGATGTAGACTCTTTAGGCTGTTTGGGCCTATAAGCTCCCAACTTTAATATATATATATATTTTAGAGAAAGAGAAAGGGAGAAGAAGAGAGAGCTAGAAACATCAACGATGAGAGAGAATCATGGATTGGCTGCCTCCTGCACGCCCCACACTGGGAATAAAGCCTGCAACCCAGGCATATGCCCTGACTGGGACCATGACCTCCTGGCCAGGCTCCCAACTTTCAATGAAATTCTTGACGCAGATATAAAAGGTCTTAATGATAGAGGTGTTGACCAATATCAGCTTTCCCTTCTGCTGACTTCATCAATGGCTTTGTCTTTTGGCCTTAGATGCCTGGGTTATTCTTAAATTAAATTCTGAAAATGTGCTTCATTTTCTCCAAAGTGATGACCTGGGGGAGGCCAGAAATGATGCTGTGGTCAGAGAATGACATTGGAATGTAGGGCTGAGGGCTGAGATCCTGGCTGAAGATCACTCAGCCTGCCCACAAATCTAAAAATGCACAGCTTGACTGTAATGCTGGAAAATATCTCCTAATGTTTTGGCTTCTGCCTACAGAAAAGAGAAAGTTAAAATCATGGATGGCAGCAATATTATTAATTCAGGAATCTTAGCACTTCAGCACCACTCAGTTTGCCCTAATGATTTAAAAAAATCATCTCACAGAGAATTTGTTTCAGAAGGTAGGCAGATTGTTGAGGAAAGGGAAGGAAAAGAAAAGGGAGGAGGCAGAATTATAGGTTGAGAATGCATTGGAGACCCTTCAGAAATGCCATTGTTCTTCCTGGGAGACGGGCTGAAGCGGACTTGAAGGCTTATCTGTTGATGCCACCTCTGTCATTTGTCTTTGCATGCAGCCTGGTTGATTTGATTGTTGGATTTCCTTTCCTCTGATGTGGAAGCATATGCCAAGGTTGATCCAAGGGGCTTGGAATTGGGCTGAGCTCTCTATCACTGCGATCCAAACATCTCAGCTGCCTGCAATTTTCTTTATTGTAAAACTCACATTTTTGCCTGTATAGATACTTGGATCCCCAAGGGAGTAGTTGGTCTACCATCAGCCCAGTAAAATATCAGCCACCTGGGGGAAGGGCAGTGTTCATATTGAAGTCTTTCTCTTCTTTTCTAGAGGTAGGAAATAGACCTGTAACTGTGGAATCATCCAGGTATCTCTTTCACAGCAAATTCTTTTTACAGGTGATGTGGATCTTTACTCAGAAACATTCTCTGAGCACCTGCTGATGTGCCCGGTAATGGACTAGGTATGGTGGGCAATACAAAGGATGAGTAAACACATACAAAGATGAGTAAACACATACAAAGATGAATAAACATATACAGAGATGAAGAGACATATTTCTCCCAACACTGTGGGTTTCATAAGGGTGGTGAGTATGATAAACATAAATCACTGCACAATAAGGTTAAATGTGGAAATTTTAACACCTAAAAACCTTTATTGACGACCTATCATTTGGCAAGTACTACTATGCAAGACTCTGAGGACCTTGGGGTTGTGATCAGAGACCCATGAAACTTTCTGGGGCTCAGAGAAGCAAAAATTCACTTCTGACTAGAGAAGTGAAGAGGATTCCTTGGAGGTGATACTATTGAGCTAGGTATCAAGGAATGGAAAGTGTGTGTTTGTAGGCAGAGATGGAGGTGTGGGTGATTTGAATGTGGGGAGATGGTTTGAGCAAAATTGGGGAGGCAAAAAAATTCATGTTTGGCAAAGTTCTAATCATCTGACTTGGCTGGGATGACAGAACTGGGGGTCTGTTTTTAAATTTTTTATTATCAAAATGTAATATAAATATAAAAACATGTAGAAATCACATAAACAGCTCAAGGAATTTTCACAAACTGAAGGCACTCATGAAACCAACATCCAGATGAAGAAGAAACTAAACATTACATGTCTCTCCAAAGCCCCCTCACTCAACCTCCACTCACTGCCCTACTCTCTCAGCGTAATATTTCTCTGGACTCCCAACAGCATAGATTAATTATGCTTGTTGTTGATTGTTATATAAGTGAAATCACACAGAGGGTACTTTTATGTTTCTGGCTCCTATGCTCTGTATCACATTGTGAGATTCACCCTGTTGTTTTGTGTAGTTGTCACCTATTCACGTTAATTGCTGCATTGTATTCCACTGTGTGGCCGTGGTATTTGAACCGGCCACACCCAATGTTTTCACCCATGGCACTCTTGTTGGCATTTGAGTTATTTCCACTTCTGGGAAGTTATGAATGTGTTCTATGACTATTCCCGTACAATGGCTATTGATGAACACACTGATGCATTTCTGTTAAGTATATATCTAGGAATGGAATTTGTGGGTTGTGGGGTTGAAACCCCCCCCTTTTTTTTCCTTTTTAAATAATAAAAGCACTCATTCCATATGATTCTAATTATGATTTTATTATTTCTAAGTTGGAAAATATGCAATGATAAATATATAATGAATATGAATTCAGTAACACTTCTAAATTAGCTGGTATATTATCAACCACAGAAACATATGTTTATGATATATATTATATGTATATGATGTATTTTGTCTGCAGTCAAGGTTAGATGTATAGAGGGATACATAGATCTTTTGCAATACCTCTGAGCAACACACACACACACACACACACACACACACACTTTGGGAGCCACAGAATTAGGTAAATGGTGGGGTGTGAAACCAAGGAGTGATTGTCAATTTAATTCACTGACATTTCTGGTGCTTTATGCTAAGCCTCTAATCTGAAATCTGGTGGGATTTCTTTCCACTCTCTCTTTTCTTTTTTCCTTAGAAAGAACATCTGTGCTCCCTAACTATAATATAATGAATGCATTATTAGGAAGATGGTCTGGTCAAGTGATTATGACCTTTGGAGGGGAATCTAGGCTTGAACCCACAACCTGACACGTAGTAGTCATATATGAATAAATTAAGTGATGAATTGTCTATGAAACTCAATATGCTCATCTGTAAGATGGAAATAACAATATCTACTTAGTATATGGATGATGGAAATAAAATAATGTGTGCCACTATGTATACATAGTCTAACACTATGTATTCTCATGGAATGATAACTATAGTCATTGTTTTCATCATCTTTTTTTTTTTTTTATCTGTATGTCTTCTCTTCAGGGAGAAGACAAAAAAATGTTCTTTTGGGGACATATAGTAAAATGCCTGTCCTCCTCTCCATTAATCCCTCAACTAAGGGAAAACATTTTACTTGTTCTATACCTTGTACCTCAGACATCTTTGTAAAATCTCAACCAATATTTTTTGCCATGATCCCTTTTCATTAGCTCTGCTGGTGGCCAGAGCAAATCTGATAAATTCATTTTAGCTGGTATACTTGTAGATGACTAGAGGTCTGGTGCATGAAATTTGGTCCCTAGGCCTGGTTAGCAATCATGGCTGATCAGGTTCCCTGCCTCCCAGCCTCCCCTTGCTCCCTCAGCACCCCACCATCCCTGATGGTCGCCTGCCATGTTCCACACCACCTCTTGGTGGTCAGTGCACATCATAGCAAGCGATGGAACTCCCAATCTCCTGGTTGAACTCCCAAGGGGACAATTTGCATATTAGCCTTTTATTATATAGGAAAACAACTTCATATGTTCCCTATCTTTCTAGAGAACTGCTTTTGGTGTTTTAATCCAGAGAAAAAGTAGAATGGTAACTTTTTTGGTCCTGTTACAGCCTTCTGAGGGAGTCATTTTTGTGCAAAGGGGACCTTTCCATCACCTTCTTAAAGCATTCTTCTTAGGAGACTTCCTATGTAACCTCCGGAATAGACTTTGCACCTGAGGGGTTCTGAGCAATGTATGGAGTAGGCAGAAAGTCTATGGAGAGGGGGCTTGGCTGGAGGTATGAAGTGGAAATGTCCAGTTGAAATTGTATTTTCCTGTATCAGGGCCTCCACAGTGTGAGGTCAAGGAAGATGGAGAAAAACATCTTCAGATGGACTTTCTGCTCTTCAGAACTAAATCTGGTTCCAGAGCTGGGCAAGGAGAGAGTCAGACGGTCTGGTCATTTGTCTGGGATTGAGGTCACTCCACACGCCAGGGGAAGTTTCTGGCAATGAGTGGGACGAGAACTGAGGATCAAGAGGCAATTAGGAGGGAGTGACAGGTCCCACCCTCATGGGGCACAAGCACAATACGTCTGGAAGCGGGTTTCTAGCAACCGTGACTTTTGATGAAGCGCAGATCAGATGTAGTTGTGTTTTGAAGCACACAGCCCTGGTCCCAGCCAGCTTTTCAAATGCTCAGAGCTGAGCAGATGGATTCTAGCAACTTACTCATCTATTTGTAATGCTTGTCCTGACCATTGTCCAACTGGCCTTAGACATCATCAGTCTCCTCCGAGGTGAAAGGGAAGGGCTGAATTTTTTCTACTTTTAGTCGATTCTCTCCCTCCTAATCACTTACGACTAGGTTGCCTGAAACCTCCATGAACTCTGTGTGTGTGTGTGTGTGTGTGTGTGTGTGTGTGTGTGTGTGTGTGGCTTCTCCCATGAGATTTCAAGCTTTAGTGTCCTCCTCAGTGTGCAGAAGTATACACCATTAAATGTGGGGAAAATATCATTCACCAAAATCAAGTGTAGTCTCTTGAAAACCATTCCATTAAAAGATTATTCAGAGCCCAGCTGGCATGTCTAAGTGGTTGAGCGTTGACCTATGAACTAGGAGGTCACAGTTCGATTCCAGGTCAGGGAACATGCCTAGGTGGGCTTGATCCTCAGTAGGTTGCGCAGGAAACAGCCAATGAATGATTCTCATTATTGATGTTTCTATTTTTCTCTTCTTCTCTGAAATAAATTATATCTATCTATCTATCTATCTATCTATCTATCTATCTATTCAGAAAATGCTTATCTGCTATCTAAGTATCAATTTTTATTTGAAACACACACACTAAAGTTACCTTATAATGTCATGGTTTTGAAATTAAAGGGGAAAAGAAGTTGCTGAGAAAATGTGTTAGATTTTATTGAGCCCTAAGTATCTGGAAAATAGTTTGAGCTCCCAGCCAGACTTAGAGCCCTGGCTAGGTTTTCAACCCCTGCTATCGACAGCTAATTTCTTGAGCAAATTTATTCACTGTTTTTGAAAAAAAAAAAAAAAATTGGCAGCCAGGAGCCACCTCAGATGTGCAGCCTGTTTAGAAATTTCTGAGTTCAACTTTCTTAAGCATTTCTGTTTCCTTCTCAAAGAACATTCTAGCAACATGACATATTATTTGTCTGTGACCTTTCACCAGAGGGCACAGGATGGAGCAGCCCTGCTTACTTTTTGAAGATAAGGCGAAATGTTTTATCTCTAACACAGACTTATTTCTCCCCCCCACTTCTTTTTTTTTTTAGGGTCAGAAGGAAGAAAATGCTTAATGTCTTTTGATTTTGACAGTAGAATTTAGTTGCTTGTCTCAAGAGAAAATGTCTAAGTCTGCTTAAAACTTGGAATCTTAAGCTTGAATCTGATATCATTTAAACAAACCAGATTATTAGCAGAGAGGATTTTTAAGGCAGAGAAACTGCTCTGTATGATACTATCATGGTGGACTCATGTCATTATAGATTTATCTAAACCCCTATAATGTACAACACCAAGAGTGAACCCTGATGCAAACCATGGCTTGGGTGATAATGGTGTGTCAGTGGGGGGTTATCAGTTGTAACAAATGTGCCACTCTGGGCAGGGGAGAGGCTGTACATGTGTGAGGTCAGGGGTATATGGGAAATCTCTGTGCCTCTCCTCAATTTCGTTGTAATCTTTAAACTGCTCTAATAATTGTCTTTAAAAGTCATCTATTTATTGTCTAAACTAGATCTTAAGTCTAGACCATCTTTCCTAATTTGCTTCACGAGTAACTCTTTGTTTGGGTTCCCCCATCGATCCCAGATAGCTCAGGTGAGGAGTAGGGTTAGGGCAGGGAAGTGAGAAAAGCCAATAAGAGGGGCACTCAGGTGTGCGACCAGGCCTCATGGCCACTGGAGACCCTCTGAGAGTTCGTGTGGAGTGCACCCCACACTGGAGGCTGGGAGACCGGAGCACTGATGCACCAAGTCATCATTCCCAGCACCCAGAACAAGCGTTCCTGGGACCAGAGGGAGTTCTGAGACAGTGAGGGCAAACATAGGCACCCGGCGGTAGGAAGCTGTCCGCATGTTGGAAATAGGGAGCTCACTGGGGTCCACGGGAGACTGGAGGCCTTGGCAGACTGTGCCTCATGCCTTTGGGTTAATGACATCATCTCCTGCCACCCCATTTTCTCCTCTTCCACCAGAAGGAATTGGAATTTCTAAACTGGGTCCCTTAGATGACAGGTATTCTTTACAAAAACTCCCTTATTTGACCAGTTCCTTGGTCAAATAAGGTTAGGAAATATTAAGTTAAATAATAAATATATGTATGTAAAATATAAAATATATACCTTAACTGCAGGGCATCTCAGAGCCTTTAACATGCAAGAGCAAGGCAGCTGGGTGCTGTTTTCTAAGGTATTTGATAATGGAACCTCCCTATTATTTTTTTTTTCATATGGCATCTATTATATTTTCCAGATGAATTTGTAAATGTCTTGAGGATATAAGTGTCTGTGGCATACAGTTTGGAACATGCTACACTGGATGGTTGCTTGGGCCGAGTTCAGTTCTGTGTTTCACTGAATAAACAGTGGTTCCTACTCTGCAACTTGAGCTTCAGAGGAGATGCAGAGGCTGGAGTTAGAGGGTTCTAGACTCCCCAAATTCCTATTTTCCTCTCTTGTATCTATCGGACTTCTGACTCAGTTTTCCTTTAATAAGTGTTTTCTGGAAGGGAAAAATTGGAAGACCATTGTGTATAGGAAAGTCACACTGGGGACACAGTGAAGACAGGTGCAGGGGCAGAGGAACAGGGGAGGGGGGGAGGGTGTGGGTCAGCGGGGGCAGGACTCTGGTCTCAGCCAGACCTAGGCGCTCTTAGGTCTGCTGCAAAGGGCTCCTCTATGGCTATAGTGAGGGTATTCCAACCCTTGTCACTCCTTAGAGTGACCAGGTGAGTTTTTAAAAGACCTATACCTGAGGCTCCCTCCTAGAGAGACTGATTTGATTGGTCCAAGATAGAGGCTGGGCATTTGTATTTTTAAAAAGCTCCCCAGGTGATTCTGATGTATAGGTAAAGTGGAGGCCTACTTTCTTTGAAGAAGGGTTGTGTTTATTTGTTTGTTTGTTTAGTGTTTCTGAATGTTATTCAGAGAATAGGATAGGCCAGGAACTGCTTAAATTTTGGTTAAAAAAAAATTACTCCCAGGATGGGGTATTCAAGGGAGGGCAGAAGGGAGTTAACATTCAGGGACCATCTTCTGTGTGAATAGCTGGCCCTCCGCATGCATTCTGTTATTTCAGACACACACACATCTTGTGAAGAAAGATGTTTGGAAGTTCATTTGCTCATAAGGTCCCTGTATTGGATTTCTACTACTGCTGCAACAAATTACCACAAACTTAATCACTTAAAACAACACACATTTATTATTTTTTAGCTCTGGAGGTCAGAAGTCCAAGGTGAGCCTTACAGGGCTATGCTGGACTATGTTAGGACTATTGCTCTGGATGCTCTAGGTCGTGGTTGGCAAACTGTGGCTCGAGGGCCACATGTGGCTCTTTGGCCCCTTGAGTGTGGCTCTTCCACAAAATACCAAGTGCGGGTGCGCACATACAGTATGATTGAAACTTCGTGGTCCACGTGCGGAAGTCAGTTTTCGGCTCTCAAAAGAAATTTCAATCATTGTATTGTTGATATTTGGCTCTGTTGACTAATAAGTTTGCTGACCACTGCTCTAGGAGAATCTGTTTTTTTGTGTGTTTTTTTCCCCAGCCCCTAAAGGGGATTCCTAAATTCCCTGACTGTGGCTACTTCCTCCATCTTCAAAACCAGCAATGTTCAATGGAGTCCTCTTCATGCTGTCATCTTACTGGTTCTCCATCTCCTGTCTTCCACATTTAAAGACCCTGTGCTTACATTGGGTCCACCTGGAAAATCCAAGATATTCTCCCCATCTCAAGGTCAGCTGATTAGCAACTGTAATTCCATCTGCAACCCAATTTCCTCTTGCCTTGTTACCTCACATAGTCTCAGGTTCCAGGGATTAGGATGTGGACATCTTTGTTGGGACCACTATTCAGCCAACCACAGATGCCTAGGTTCATGTGCTGTGTTTGAAGCTAGGATGATTGTCAGAGCTGAGGCTTCAGGTCACAACAAAATGGAAGAGTGTTTCTCCTTTTGCTTCACGGTTTCTCTCAAAAATGTTTCTCAATGTATTTGTCAAAACACATCTTGATAAAACCATGGGTAAGTCTTTTAACCTGTTGGGTGTGATATCAGTTCACGGTTCTGTTCATCTCATTGGGATGTCATCAGAATACATGCATTTAGAAACCTATTCTTAAGTCATAAAACATCAAACCTTTCTAAAACATGATCATTAGAATAGATCACACCACTTGGAAAACTGGAATTCAATTTTGCCTCATCTATTCCATAGTCCACTAGGCTGTGATTTTATTGGAGGTATGGACTGGATCTTATATATGGCTCTATCTCAGGGCCTAGCCAGTTTCAACACAGAGTAGGCATTCAATGCTTGTTGCTGAATTAAGGAAAAGGTAAAAGGATGGGTAGAAGATTCCTAGGTTCTGAGAAGAATATAATAATGAATAAAAAGCAGTTTACTGTCTTGGGGGATTAAAGGTCTAGAAGAGGTAAACAAAATATGCAAATACTAAAGAGTAGAATATAGTATTTTAAGAGAAGCAGAAGGAAACACTTTTGACATTTCCAAGGAAAGTGAATTCAACACTGAGTTGACGAAATCAGGCAAAGCTTAATTCACACAGAATTCAGATAACAGGGTTTTTAAATCCATAGATCTTATACTACTGCTCCTCATTTCCAGTCCTATGGCAGCCAGAACTCTTTCCCAATATGCCATTGAGTAGACCCAGCCCCACTGTTTGAAATTGACAAGCAAGTGGAATCCATGGGTTCTAGGAAGGATTTCTCTACTGGTAGTCAAGCAGATAAATTTTGCCTAAAACCCACATACAGCAAAGTATTATCTTACGGTCCCCATCTGCACCAAAACAGCTCACTGCTTTTAGATTTCTCCAGATGAGCATTCCCAGTGTCACAGAGCTTTCTTTACATCTCAGCACAAATTTTGTTCTGATTGAGAGCCAAGTTTGGAAGGCTCTGTCTACACCCACAACCATGTAATTTAAGTATCTGTGTTGACCTTGCTGGTAAGAAGCATGCACTTTGGAAGCACGCTGTCATATGAGTAACCACAGCCTGAAACAATGGCCTACTTGTGGGTTTGTTTGCACATCATTGTTCACTGCTGTTTTCTAAATCTTGGTGAAAATATGTTGAGGTGCATTCCCAAGTTTGCTCAGAGGACACCGCATGTGTTTCTCTCCTCAGCAGGGCAAGGAGAGGATTCCCCAAACAGAGTTGATCATTGAGAGCATGAGAGGAGAACAACCCTGGAGGGTGACAGGTCTGATTCCCTGTTCAGGAAAGGTCTTATTCTTCAGTCCTTGAGAGAGGACTTATGCCATGGAACATTATTTACTTGGTCCTGCATCTTTGATGAAATGAAGGATTGGATTGTGCAGATTTATTTGGAAATGTCTATTTCTGCTCTGCAAATGTCATTTACTTTTAAAAGTTTTCAGTAAAAGTGTGCAGAAACCTGTGGTCCAAAATATTCACCTGAGAAAACACACACACACACACACACACACACACACACACACACACAAAACCTCTCTTCAGGTGAGCACTTGCATTCTTTTTAAAAAAGTATTTTCACCTTCATCATAACTGATAAGAGTTTTTGAGCCACTATAACTATGCAGCATTGTTATTAGATTGATGGGTAGTTATCTGGAAAGATAATCTATGCTCTCACAGAAAAGAGAATAATGTTTTGTACTGGACCCAAATGCCCTAATATACATTTTAAGTGTAGTCCACTAGAGGAGATGGGTCACAGTAGGCCCTACCTTGTCTTACAGTTATTCTCTTACCAATACAGTAAATAAAGGTATTTGAAGGCTAGGGGAGAGAGATGGGATGGCTTAAAATTATTGGAAAATTATGAAATACGAAGTATACTTAATTATATGAAAATAATTATTAAAACAACATCTGTATTTTAAAGAATATAATATGGGAGAGTTTTTAATGGGTGTTAGACTTATAAATGCCATTTTCTTTTTTCTTTAAAAAATATATTTTATTGATTTTTTACAGAGAGGAAAAGAGAGGGATAGAGAGTTAGAAACATCGATGAGAGAGAATCACCGATCAGCTGCCTCTTGCACACCCCCTACTGGGGATATGCCCACAACTAATGTACATGCCCTTGACCGGAATCGAACCCAGGACCCTTCAGTCCTCAGACTGACGCTCTATCCACTGAGCCAAACCAGTTTTGGCTAAATGCCATTTTCCTTGGCATACATTTTTTTCATGATTTAAGAAAGCTTGTAGTTTGGATAATGAAATACTTGTAGGGAAATGACCCACTGCTCCTAGATGGAAGGATCTTGTATTTCTAGATTTATTTTGAGAGACTGTTGGCACCCACCAATATACAGCCTTTGCCTCTGGAAGATTAGAAGTTGAGCTTTCAAGCGAATTTTATTTCTGTTGTAGGTAAACCACAAGGGAAATGCGGGTCTCTCCCTATTGGGCTCTTTAGCTGGGGTGAGTAACATCTAAGATGTGTAGAAATGAACTCCTAGATGTTGAGTTAAAGAAGAAGAAAAGCTAGGAATTGTCTTCAGCTATACAGAGCCACTAGCTGAAAGCCAGGAAGTCATTCTTGGTAAACCAGAGTATCTACATTTACAGTGGTGATTTGGTGATTTCTTTATTTTCGGGTTGATTTCTCATTTGCAAAGTCAGATGTGACCATTGTAGCATTGTCTCAGTTTAAGTTATGAGGTATAAAGAGAATGGGTTTTATGTCAACATTTATACTCCTTAACTAATTTCTCCTCCTCCAACACCACTCAAAGCCAAGGGGGTGGTAGTACCAGGAATCCTGTAAGAAATGTAAATCTTCAGGACAGAGTCAGAGCTGCACATTCTAACTAAAAGTCTCCTTGCAGTGGTGAACCGCAAGGTTCTCAATTTTTTATATTTGGCAAAGAAACTTTGTGTTTGAGAAGAGTCGGGGAATACACAGACCTAACTAAGAACACAAAACACACTATGAAACGTAGCAGTTCCTTACCATGTAAGCATTCAGTGCTCATTTGTACCAAATGTTGGGGGAAAATAATGTTAACCCCTGCTATCCTTGATCCTCGCAATAAAAGGAGACTCTTGGTCTCTTTGGAAGAAAGACCTCTTGTTCTTTTTGAAAGATGTTGTCCCAAGTCACTATGACTTCTAATTGGTAGTGGTGACATTTGGCAAATTCTCTGGTTTGGTCACTCTTGTAGGGTTGACTTGATTTCACCGTCGTGGTTTTTATGCAGTATACCATTATTTGATCTAGCAATTTTCATGCAAATTAAAGGTTGAAAAGATGTGTTGCATAGTGAGATAGCAATGTCCTACATTTTAAGTGAAAATCAATTTAAAGGAGGACTAAAACCCCAGCGGAGAAGACCGTTGACTAGACATTTCTTAAAATAAATACAGTTGGGTAAAATGGAAAGAAAGACTAATAGTTGAGTGCCGACCACGACCCAGACACTTAATGTACAATAGTTGCTTTTGTTTTTAATCCTCACTATAGATTAAGAGGACCTGCTTGCTTCCAATGATATCTTTCTTCACACTACCTCTACTATCTTTTCCCATGGTTCCTTCTTAGATCTTGCCATTTTCAATATCTGTTTCTCAAATCTTCCAAGTTTATTCCATCTGTAAGACTTTTGTACTTACTCTCCTCTCTCTTTTTACTTCATTTAGGATTCTTCCTCAGAGATGTATTCCTTGAATCTTCTATATAATTAATATCTCTGTCCACCATTCATTATCTCCTTACTAGAGAACCTAGGAAAAGCCACTAGTGATTATTTATCTATCTATCTATCTATCTATCTATCTATCTATCTATCTATCATCTATCTATATCCATCCATCCATCCTGTCTGTTTATTTGTTACCCCCAGTAGAGCATAAGCTCTGTGAATCCATGGTTCTTGTCTGTCTTAATCACAGTGGTAGCTTCAGTACCCTGACTTGAACTTAGTAAGTGATAAGTACTTTCAAGAATTTTTTGATGAAATAAATGGATGAGTTAATCTACACCATTCATAAAAATACTAAATATCTGATTTGAAAGGAAAAACTGATCATAATTTCTATCCTATAATTAAATGTCTCCTTTGGAACATTCCATAAAAGTACATATTTTAAGTGCAACATACAGTTATGAAATATATTCCTATTCTTTATAAAACCATAACTGAATATATAATTTTGATGAAAATTTTCTGTAAAATGATAATTTTTTAATGTGAGTTGCTATTTTCACTTTCAACTCTTCTTCTAAAACATATTTCTGACAAGAAAATAATAAAAGTAGTAAGAAAAGGCATTTACTATATTTGATTGGGAATTAATTATCTATAAAATTATTTAAAAATATCACCAGCATACTAGTGATATACTCAGGAAAACATGTTTTCTATTATCTAAAAAATTTTTATTTTTTGACATGTGTGAACTTGTGTGAACTTTTAGAAGTTGGATTTGTAGTTTATAGTTTTTGGATGGCACTTCTTAAAATTTGTAATCGTGTTGTTGAAAAATATTTCGTAGCCTAAAAGTACTATATATTGCGAAAGCTAGGCAGAAAAAAAAAATACTGCCTTTCTAGCATCAAACCCTCCTTAAATCAGTTATTTGAATATTTTTCTTATTGTGGAAAAGACAGATAAACAACAAAAATTAAATGTTTGCCTGGAAAATGATAGTTGGTAACACTTAACCATTCCTGTTTGCATCTTGCTTTCAATGGTATCTGGAGCCCAACACACACTGTGGTTCAGTGTATCTCATTCCAATACAGATTGGCTTGGGCCCCGGCCCAGTCATTCTGGAGACATCAAAAGTCAGGGATTAGCACAAGTTTGCATGAGGCCCCAAGAATTGTTCCCATGTGCATTTCGCCTTCATTTCCTTCTCCCTCTCCTTCCTGTTGTGTTCAGACCTGCTCTTTGCTCCCCTTTAGAGTTCTCATCTTAAAAAAAAAATCCCATAATATCAAGAGAACTTATTTCTATCTATTTAGATGTTTAAAGTTGGCCTATACTGAAGGGACAATTTTTTTCTATTGAGATTTCCCAGAAAGACTCCTCAAGGACTGCAAAAAGTTTTCCTTGCATGAGGCATCAGTTAGAATAGGCCAGGTTATACTAAAGAAACAGACAATCCTTTATAGCTTTAAAGGACAAAGGGTTATTTCTTGCTCAATCTACATGCCTGTATTAGTCAGGGTTCTCCAGAGAACCAATTGTGTTTATATATTTATGTATATGTATATGTATATGTATATGTATACGTACATGTACATGTATACTCATTTACAGTATAATGAGGACTTGGCTTACACAATCATGGAGGATTAGGAAAGCTGGTGATATAGCAGACTGAATCTGAAGGCCTGAGCACCAGGGGAACCTGTGGTGTAAATCCCAGTCTGAGGGAAGAAGATGAGGTGAGGTCCCAGCTCTTACAGTGAGGCAATAAAACTAGGGGAGAATTTCTCCTCCTTCTCCTCTTGTTCCATTGGGCCCTCAGTGGATTGGATGATGCTCTCCCACATTGGGGAGGGTGATCTGTTTTACCAAGCCCACTTTCAAAGACACATCCAGCGATAATGTTTTGTCTGGCATTCCTTGGCCAGTCAAGTTGACACATAAAATAAACCATCACCATGGTTGTCATGGGTGGGTTGGGGGCTCTGTTTCATTTGCTGTAAGCCCAAAGCCAAGGTTGTACCTTCCATGCAGAAGGATGAGAGCACTTGGCAGAGGGATAGTGGATGTGGTGAATGAGAGCCTGTCTCTTAGAGCTTTGCATGTCTCTTCAGCAACCATAGGATTGGCCAATCGAATCATTCAGCCACACCTAACTTAAGGGGACAGGATAAATGTCAGTTCAGTATCTTTCTATCATGCTCAAAAGAGTTCATTGAACAACTCCAATGATTTCCCAACATAACACATCCAATGTCTTGGGAGGAGAAGTCTAGAGCATCATACTGAAAGGTCTTGAGCATCCGTCCTCACTGACAAGGCTGTGTAGTCAGCGTTATCTCTAATGCCAGAGACAGGATAGTTGAAGCTTATGGGCTGGGTAGTTTCTTTTGCTGCATGACCAGCAATACACAGCTTTGGTGCTTTCAAGAAGCACCAAATAGCCGAGACCAGTTTGGCTCAATGGATAGAGCATCGGCTTGGGGACTGAAGGATCCCGGGTTCGATTCCGGTCAAGGGCATGTAAATTGGTTGCGGGCATATTCCCAGTAGAGGGTGTGCAAGAGGCAGCTGATCGATGACTCTCTCTCATCGATGTTTCTAACTCTATCTCTCTCCCTTTCTCTCTGTACAAAATCAATAAAATATATTTAAAAAAAAAAAGAAGAAGAAGCACCAAATATCCATGGAGATTTCTACAAATATAGATGCTCAGGTCTCATCTCTGGAGACTTTTTCTTAAAGTTCAAAAGTGTCCTCTATAAACCTCTCTAATTTTATCTGTCAGATATGCTCCACCACAACAAAAGTAGAATATGCCAATACTTGTCTAGTCCCAGCAGTGAGAGGCAACTAAACTTCTATAAATATAAATTCAGATAATGGGTGGAGAATTACGTTTTATGGGCAGAAAAGGGAGATCCGTGGCTTAGACTAATCAATTCTCTAGCTCAGATACGGCATATAAGATTTCATCTCATAGCAGAACTCAGATTGATTGTTTGGGGCTGCCTAGAGTACTGTGTGGATGGATGCAGAGACTGCATCATAGCTTATTATCAAAAGCATGCGATGATTTACAAACAGTGTCCTTTCAAAGGGCCTTCCACTGGTGCAGGAAGGATAATATGGAATACATGCCAGCTATTTGTTTTTGCTATTCCAGATCACTGCTTCCCACCCAAAGCTCCCTCTTTTTGGAGATTCCATTCTGATCTGACAATCTGATTACTAATTTGTCTCCATGTGTTTTTGCTAGTTGTGTAGGTGTGATCTATTTTTAGTTACTAGATAGGTTGTCTTCCTCAAAGTAAATGAAAACAAAACACAAACAAATAAAAAAATGTATATCATCCATTTATGAGTTTGACTAAATCGAGTCAGCCCCATAGATCATGACTAACTGGTCACATAACTTTCTTAATGGGAGAATCTGAACTCGAGTATGATAGTCTCAGAAGACACTCTGTTTGGGAAACTGGAAAGCTTTCCTCCCTGACATCACTATATTCATTCTTTCTGACTTGAATAATTTTTAACTGGATGGCATCACAGAGGGAATCGGTGTAAAATAGCTCATTATGAACACAAAGGGAGAAGAAAGCATGGGAAGTTTAAGGAAAAAATAGAAGCCAGTGTGAAGGATAAATGATAGTCTGATAACTTACCAAGGTCAGGCTTCATATCTCTAAGACCAGTAAAGGCTGCAGTATTCAAAAGAGCTGCTTTTGTCTTATTTTGCCATCAGTGTGTGATTAAGGGGCTGAGAAAAGACATGCCTTTCTGGCGCCTGAATAACATTTGGTGTTAGACTTCTCGCTTCACTTTAAAGACAAGATGGGGTATAGCTGTCCTTTAAATGTGATCGTTGATCATTGGAAACGAGTATTTGACAGGTGCTGCAGTTACAGGCACCCTTATAGGCTAATAAGAGATGGGCTGCATGTCAAGAGAAATTAGGAGAACATTTCAATCTGCCCTGTTACATGACTAGAAGAAAGATATTTCATTTTTCCATATTCTTCATGACTAAAACATTTTTTCCTAATCTCATAAATCTTCAAACTCAGAGTGCATATCAGTAACTTGGACATAAATATATTTCTAGGATGTAATGATATTTATCTAATGGGACCGAGTCTCTGGCCAGATGCCTGCCTGCGTTAGTTAAGGAGTCTTTTCCCAAATCCTTAGACTTAACCTGTTATTCTCCCAAACCAGTGGTCGGCAAACATATTAGTCAACAGAGCCAATTATCAACAGTACAGCAATTGAAATGTCTTTTGAGAGCCAAATTTCTTAAACTTCTTCTAATGCCACTTCTTCAAAATAGACTCAACCAGGCCATGGTATTTTGTGGAAGAGCCACATTCAAGGGGCCAAAGAGCCACATGTGATTTGCGAGCTGCAGTTTGCCAACCATAATCCCAAATGCTTCATAGCATAATTTAACAATTCCATTGGCAACTTGAATTCATTTTTAATGTAACATAAGTACATAACTTTAAAGGTCTTATAATATGATCTATGCAGATTTATTTATTTATTTATTTATTTATTTATTTTTAATCCTCACCCAAGGATATTTTTTCATCGATTTTTTAGAGAAAGTAGAAGAGAGAGGGAAAGACAGACAGAAACAGCAATGTGAGAGAAACATCAATTGATTGCCTCCTGCACACTCCCTGACCAGGCCCCAGGCCAGGGAGAAATCTGTCCTTGACCGGAATCGAACCCAGGACCCTTTGGTCTGCAGGCTGATGCTCTATCCCCTGGGCCAAACTAGTTAGGGCTGATCTATGCAGATTTAGAATTATAGAATATTGGAGATTAGTGTCTTTATCATGTGCATTTCAACAGGGGTGATATTTCTCCCAAGAGTATGAAAATTGGTTCTTAAATATTATAGAGGTTTGTGGCTTTTCAAAGGGCCTTAGCAAATACACAGATGTGCAGTACATCTATAGAATTAAATACACAGATGTGCAGTATAGATATAGAATTAAAATTTCAGGGAT
Organism: Pipistrellus kuhlii; assembly: GCF_014108245.1. NCBI lineage: Eukaryota > Metazoa > Chordata > Mammalia > Chiroptera > Vespertilionidae > Pipistrellus > Pipistrellus kuhlii. The sequence goes on from NW_023425482.1 coordinate 13,796,861, forward strand.
GGAGGAGCGATTAGGAAAAAAATGTCAAAAAGAAGCTTCTTAAGGACATAATCATAAAAGGTTGAGAAACACAGCTCTCAGTAATTTTAGAAAGAATAATCATACATAATAAGACAAATATGTAAATTGACCATACCTCCGCTACACCCACAACTAATCAAAGTGAGTATGCAAATTAACCCAATAAAAGATGGAGGTTAATTTGCATATATTTCCATCCTGCAGGCTGGGTCCCAGGAACTTTCTCAGCACCCAGGTCACTCTGTGGTAGGCCCCCGGTGAGTCCTCAGCAACCTGGGAAGGGCCTGAGCCACAGGGCTCCTGGGCAGGGGTGGAGCTGATGATCAGAGGGAACTGGGGGTCCCCCGCCAGGCCCTAAGCCTCAGCCAGAGGCTTGGGACCTGGGCAGGTGCAGAGCAGGGTGATCGGAGGGAACTGGGGTCCCCTGTCCAGGCCCCAAGCCTGGGCCAGAGTCTTAGGTTCTGGGAAGGGGTGGAGCCAGATCATCAGAAGGAGCTGGGGGCCCCTGTCCAGGCCTGGAGGCTTTAGGCCTTGGAAGGGGTGGAGCCAGAGATTGGAGGCAATTTGTGTGAACTACAGAGGAAATACCGTTTCTTACCGCTCATTGGCTAAGCTCCCATTTGCCACTGATAATATTCTTAGTAACTTGGGTATAAGAATCCAAAAAGGTGATCTAGGGTTTTTCCACCACACTCCTGGAAAAAAAAGGGAAGGTCCTCTGCTGGAGGGCTAAGAAATGTCATATCCTGCCCTAGCCAGTTTGGCTCAGTAGATAATGACTGGGCTTGCCAATCGCAGGGTCCAGTTTGATCCTGATCAAAGGCATGTACCTAGATTGCAGGCTCCTCCCTGGCTGGAGCCCAGGTCAGGGCTCATGCATGAAGAAAACAATCAAAGTGTTCCTCTCATTGATGTTTCTCTCTGACTTTCCCTTTCTCTTCCACATTCTCTAAAAATCAATTGAAACATATCCTCAGGTGAGGATAAAAAATAAATAAATAAAGAAATGTCATGTCCTATGAAAGACACATCTTGAAAATGCCTAAAGAAAGTTGTCATTTTTTCATGATGAAGGGACTGGAATCCATGTTGATGAAAACACCTTGGTGACTGCGGTGACTGGCAGTGGCTGCAGCAATCAGCCCAGTCGCCTCAGTAGAACATCTCCTAAGGGCTCCCAGGATATGAGAGGGGGTAGGCTTTCGTGCACCAGATATATATGCCTAAGCAACCGTTATGACCAAATAACAGGAATGACTGGTTGACCAGTCGCTATATTGTACATTGACCACCAGGGGGCAGAAGCTCAATGCAGGAACTGCCCTCTGGTGGTCAGTGCATTCCCATAGCCAATATCCCATGGCTGGCCAAGTTCCCATGGTCCCTCCCCTGGCTGACCCCAATTGCCAGCCAGGCCTAGGGACCCTACCCATTCATGAATTTGTGCACTGGGCCTCTAGTAGTTTTAATAATGACTGACATTTGTTATGTGTTTACCATGCACTAGGCACTGCTTTAGGTGTAATATATAGAGTATCTTGATTCTCCCACCAGATCTGTAGAGGAGGTGCTTTGGAGGATCATTTTCCATATGGATGAGGGGATGCTGTACAGAGAGGTACAGAGAAGTCAAGGCATTTGCAGCTCTGCTATGATTTTAACCCAAACTGTCTGCCTTCAGTTTTGTGACCACTCCACATCACTGCTCTGCACACCAGCTGCCCGTTACACAGGTAAGAAGTCAGAAGCCCAGAGGAGGCTCATTGCTTTCATCAACACTCAGGCTCATCCTGGACTTCAGGCATGTGCTATCCATCCCCTAGGAAGCTGTCCAGGATTTTGTCTGATGAAATTTCTCTACCATTAGGGTTCTTTAGATATAGTTTCATACTCATATTGGTAATGGGACTCTTGACAATAGTGAGTTAAAACAAGTTGGTTGATGGTGTTGTTTAATTATTCTATATCCTGGCTATTTTGTGTGTGTGTGTGTGTGTGTGTGTGTGTGTGTGTGTGTGTGTATTTTGGTCTACTCATGCTATTCTCTTACTGAAGGAGAATGTTGAATTCTTATTCAACTATAATTGTGGATTTCTCTATGTCTTTTTAAAAAAATATTTTATTGATTTTTCACAGAGAGGAAGAGAGAGGGATAGAGAGTTAGAAACATCGATGAGAGAGAATCATCAATCAGCTGCCTCTTGCACGCCCCCTACTGGGGATGTGCCCGCAACCAACGTACATTCCCTTGACTGGAATCGAACCTGGGACCTTTCAGTCCGCAGGCCGATGCTCTATCCACTGAGCCAAACCAGTCTCGGCCTATGTCTTTTTTTTTTTATTCTGTTAGTTTTTGCTTCATGTACTTTGAAACTCTGCTTTTAGGTGACTCTGCACTTAGGATTGTTATGTCTCTTGGTCAACTGACCATTTTTATCATTATGTAATGTTTTTCTTTATTTATGCTAATTTCTTTTATTCTGAAGTCCACACTATGTGATATTCATAGTCACTTCAGCTTTTTATTATTATTATTAGTTCATAGTACATCCTTTCCCATTCTTTTACTGTTTTTCACCTATAGCTTTATATTTCAAGGGAGTCCTGTAGAAACATATCATTGGATCTTATTCTTAACATATTTGCTGACGACACTATCTGTCTTTTAAATAGTGTGATTAGACTACTTATATTTCACATATATATGATGATATGTTCAGATTTACATGTATCATTTTATTATTGATCCCAATTAAGTTTTAAATGTTCTTTGTTGGCTCTTTACTACTTGACAAGCATACAGAGATTTGTACCCTTCATCACTTAAATGTTCTAAATTTTGATGAGCTTCAAAATTTGATGTGTCTCAAATTGTGAAATCTTTTACCTTCTTGCTGTTCTAAAAACCTGGGAATCCTGGAAAGAATTCTAAGGAATAGAGAGCTAAGATTTACTAAATTAGTCCTTGCTGCAGAGTCCCTTATGCACATTATCATAATTCCTCTTTATCACAGTCCTTTTTGTGTGCATTATTTCCTCATGTTAGAGAAGAGAAAAATTTTACTGAGCAAAGTTACATCACTAAGTGGCATGCCCAACCTCAGGTTTATTTGTTCTTTCCATCATACATACTGAGGATTGACTAATTTTGTATTTCTTTTTAACTGTGGGTATTGTTGGAAACAGCCTTTTACATTTCTAACACATTAACATTTGAAAAATGCCTTATATTACCTGAGGAAGGCTACTTTCTTGCTCTCAATGTTCTCTTTTAAGGTCTTTTTTAGGTGTTGTGATTTTATTAGTGACTACCTGATGATCCGAGTCTAGTAGAATGTTGGTTTGAGAAGTTTAGACTTTCAGTTTATCAAGAAAGAAGCCAGCTATTTTTAACTTGGAATGTTTAGCTTGGACAGAATATTAGAGTCATAAATACTAATTTGTGAGAAGTCAGTAAGGCCTGCATGGATAAGTGGATTGACCTTCAGCGAGTACGTAGCTGAGGGGCCGACTGGGCTGGTGCGTTGTCAGGAAATCCCTGAAGTAATGGATTTGACACTGTGAAGTGGATCTACTGTCCTTACTGCCTGATGAGATTGTCCTGGTGGCAGCTGCATGTATTTTTTGGCAGATGGCCATTTCTTCAGCCCCAAACCATGAACAGTTCAGTGGTTGAAAGCCATGTTTTCAGAGGAGTGGCTCTCCAATTCTTTGGTAACCTCCCCAGGGTTAGTAATGTGGAGAAGCTCCATGAAGATTGAAGGAAAGATAATGAGTTGAGTATAGTTAGTAGGTGAGACTGCAACTGTTAGCTTCCAAAAAGTAAAACAGAAAAGATTGAATTCAGAGAGGTACCCTGGGTGTACAAACTACCTGGAATCTGTAGGAATGTTTGTATCTGCATTTTCTAAGGAGAGGGACAGTTCATTAGATTCATCAAGGCCCCGACAAAATAAATATCCTTGATCTATCTGTTATGTAAATATGTGCAGGTTTATAAGGTCTGTGCCTGAACTCTACGCATAGAGGGAATCATTAATAATAACAGATACAATGTGAGGTACTATTAAAATATCAGATGGTTCCCGGGGCTGTGTCCCTATCATGCTGCAGCTTATTTGAATTTGACAATAATGACCTGTAGAGGCAAGACAGTGTGAAAAAATCATGGCCTTTAGGTAAGCAGAATGAAGGGTATATGGAAACTGTCTGTACTATTTCTGCAACTCTTCTGTAACTCTAAAATTATATGGAGATGCTCCTCATCTTATGATAGAGTTACCTGCCACTAAACCCATTGTAAGTAGAAAATATGAGTCCAAAATGCACTTAATACACCTAAACTACTGAACATCATAGCCTAGCCACCTTAAACGTGCTCAGAACACAATATCCAAACAGATGCTGGCAACGCAGTACACTGTAGTATAGGTTGTCTAATTTTGTGATTGCATGCCTGCCTGGGAACTTGGGCTCCCTGCCTCTGCCTAGCATCATGAGAGATACTGCATTGTACTGCATATCGCCACCTGGGAAAAGATCAATATTCAAAATTCAAAGAACTCTTCCTCCTAAATAAGTATGGCTTTAGCACCATTGTGAAGCCAACAAAATTATAAGTTGAATCATTTCAAATCAGGGACTATCTGCATATCAAAGGTGAAATATATGCATATATGTCCTTTGGAATAAGATAAACTCTAGAGGTAGTCAAGTCCTAAAGGTTGAATGGGTGTGCTTGACCTTGGGGATTTTGAAAGCAAGGTGACTAGGGCAAGCATAGTACAGTGTTAATGACCATGGACTCCAGTTAAGAAATTTGGGGTGTGATTCCTACACCTAGTATTTATCTACTGTGTGATCTTTATCATTTTGTATACCCCCATTTTACAGATCAGAACACTGAGGCTCAGAGAGTTCACTAATGGATACCAACTTCATATGGTGTTTATAGAAGTTAAATGAGACAATTAAAGTAAAAATGACTGGGACAAAGAAAGCATTCAGTGAGTGTTCAGTATTAATGTGACTATGATAATAATTATTATTAAAGTGGAGACAGATTTTCTAGTATGCTGGTGAGATTAGGCAAATTCTGAGCCCTGACAATTAATGGCCTTCTTATGTCAGGATGTTTCAGAGACTACAGGTGCAGAAAGAGGTAGTAGTCAGCGGGGTAAAATGGAGGAAGAATTGATGTTACAAGGTACAAGGAAAATAAGCTGGACTCACAGGAGCCATAGTGGGAAATTTCCAAATCTCCATAAAAAAGCAGCCAATCAAGCATGGGACTCCTTGAGTCCTATATTATTAATAATTAATGTAACAAACCCTGAATATCTCATAAGTCTGGTTTGTTGGAATTATTCCTTCTAATAATAGGTAGAGCTTGATTTCTTTTTTTCTCAGATAGCTTTTTGATTCGTAGCCACTTTGAGTAAGACTGTTCCTCTCCATTTTAAATGAGGACTTTGAGATCTTTCTGTAATAATGATCTGGCTTGCCATCTTCACCAATTGTTAAGGATCTGAGAACACTTGCCTCCCCTCAATGCCCCCACCCCTGTGTGCACAATGACCTCTGAATGCTTTTCACCGACTTTCAAAGTGTAACTCCGTTAACCTAAAAAACGACAGCAAGAAACAAGTCCAAATATTGTGAAAACGATGCAGTCATGATCTGCAATCCCTTTCCTTCATCCTAACTGCAGACAGAGCATGTGATTTCCCCTCTTGAACTTAACCCTGATTTCAACATGATATGTTATCATTTTAATGTCTGTGGTCTTATTCAAGAATTGAGTGATGAAAAACCAAGACACATGAAAAATGGTCCCCAGTAAAAGCCTATATTAAGAACACATTCAGAAAGACGTTAAACTAATTGCATCCAGGGAATGTGGGTTACAAGAGACCAGACCTGTGTTCCTACTTAGAGTTACAATCTCGGAACACATTTCTTTATTTGATATGAAATTATATTGGAAAGGAGTTTGCCTGAATAATGGATGTAGTGATAACTGAAAGGGAAAACAGCATGAAGCCAGAGAACTTTGGATAAGTGAGGCTAGTGATGGTGATTGTGGGATGTGTACCTAACCACATGTTTTGATTTATTGTTTTGACTGATGGGAGCATTTCAGTTTTATATGGTCCACAGACTTGCTTACTGAGGTAGTGAATGTTGGGATTTTTTAAATAGCAATGTGAAAGAAAACAGATATCCCCTAGAAACAGGGAAAGGAATAGCAAGGAGAAATATTTTTGATAATATAAAGGAAATGTTTGTTTTGAATAACCAGATTCTTAGAAATCTGGATCATGAGCGAACAAAATCAATGACCAAAACAACTAATCTTTCTTATTATTGTTATATATTTGATTTTAGAAAGAGGAAAGGGGAGAAAGAGAAAGAGAGGGAGGGAAAAATCGATGAGTTGTCTCGCGTATGACCAGGGACTTAACCCACAACCTGGGTAAGTGCCCATGACCTTTGGTGCAGGGACGATGCTCCAACCAACTGTGCCACACCAGTCAGGGCTATTGTTATTTATTTTAAACAAGCACATCTGCTTCTTATATTAAAAAAAATTCTCACTTAGAATATCTGGAAAATGTATAAAAGATAGAAAAAAAATTAAACCCACATATACGATGTCAAGATAAACACCTCTTTGCAGTAATTGCAAGTCAAATACAAATGTTTATTCCTACATAATTGCTGTTGTTAAGACTATACAATTAGGTATCTGGCTTTGTATCCATGGCAAGATACTTCCCCATATCACTTAAACTTTGCTAAAACATTATTTTTTAACAAATAGTTAAAAATTAGCTTAAGGAGAGTGGCCCCCACACACTAGAGAGGCCAGGTTCCTTATACAAGTCTCTAAAAAAGTGTGTGCAGAGGCTTAGGCACACACCCATTGCCTGCTGGATGCAGGCCGTCCTTGCTTGGCCTTACGCCCTGGTCCGTGGTCGAGTGGTATTGGAGAGACATGTCTCATGGCTTCTGCGCGCTGATTGCTACTTTTCTTTATGGCATGAACTGACTCACATCATTTTCCCTCTGAACCTCCACCCTCTATCTCCCACATGATGCTTGAACTCCAAAGTGCTCTGTTCTAGACTTAGTACCTTAGCACAGGCATACCTTGGAGATAATGTAGGCTCAGATCCAGACCATTATAGCAAAGCAAGGATCGCGGTCAGGAGTCGGCATCTTTTTGCTGGTGGAGGGTCTTGCCTTCCGTTTGTAAAAAAAAGCAACACCTGTGAAGCACAGTAAAGCAAAGTGCAATGAAACAAGGTATGCATGTACCACGGGACATAGGTTCATACGGTTGTTTGTTTTTTTCATTTTCATTATTTCATTGCCTTTGGGGGTGTTCCAGACACTGATGTATTTTCTCACGTCATGCTTACAGTCACCTATGAAGTAGGTGTTGTTATTATTCTTGTGCTATGGACAGGGCGAGGGAAGCTGGGAGAGGTGAAGGAGTAAGCGGGGAGCTGAGCTTCCTCTCTGCCCTGCAATGACCCTGCTGACAACTGGCTGCCCCAGAGAAGCTGGACTGTCATTACCTGCAGGGGGACACTCACTAGGTCAGTCCATTGGCCTATTGTGTTGCTCACTCAGTTACACTCTTGTTGGATCACTGGTCCTGGTAGACCAGTGGTCAGCAAACTGCGGCTCGAGAGCCACATGCGGCTCGAGAGCCTCGGTTTGCCGCTCTGTTGACTAATGAGTTTGCCGACCACTGTTGGTAGATGGAATAATGCTTCCCAACAAAGTCATCCTTGTCTTAATCCCCAGAACCCATAACTACATTACCTGGCAAAGGGAAATTCAGGTTACAGATGGAATTAAGGTTGCTAATGAGCAATCCCTTAGGCGAGTATCCGAGAGTTCCAGGTGTGCCCACTATGATGCTAAAGGGTTTAAAAAAAAAATCCTGACTAGTGGGTATTTTTCCATTGATTTTTTAGAGAGAGGAAGAGACAGAGAGAAATATTGATGTGACAGCACCACACCAATTGGTTGCCTTCTGCATGCTCCTGACCAGGGTCCAGGACGGAGAGGAGCCTACAACCAACGTATGTGAGGTACATGCCCTTGACAGGAATCCAACTGGGAACCCTTCAGTTGGCAGGCAGATGCTTTATGCACTGAGCCAAACTGAACAGTGGTCGGCAAACTCATTAGTCAACAGAGCAGCAAACGGGCTTTCGAGGCACATGTGGCTCTTGAGCCACACTCTGCCAACCATTGGGCTAGGACTTTTAAAAAAAAATTTTTTTTTTATTGATTTCAGAGAGAAAAGGAGAGGGAAAGAGAGATAGAAACATTAATAATGAGAGAAAATTATTGATTGACTGCCTCCTGCATGCCCCACACTGGGGATGGAGCTTGCAATCTGGGCATGTGCCCTGACTAGGAATTGAACTATGACCTCCTGGTTCATAGGTCAATGCTAAACCACTGAGCCATGCTGCCTGGGCAATCATAAGGGTCTTTAAAAATGGAAGCAGTAGGAGAACCAGTGTTAGAGAGGTGTGATATGACAAAGGCTCAACCAGGAGTTGCTGGCCTCGCAGGTACCAAGAGTCAAGAGCCAAGGAATGCGGGTGGCCTCTCAGCTGATAAAGGTAAGGAAACAGACTCTCCCCTGGAGCCGCCGGGAAGAAACACAGCCCTGCCAACACCTTGATTTTATTCCAGTGAGTTTGTCATCAGACTTCTGACCTCCAGAATGGTAAGATCACACATTTGTGTTGTTTTGTGCCACTAAGTGTACAGTGATTCCTGATGGCAGCCCCGGGAAATGAAAGCACAGGGCATGCTCCAAGGAGATTTTCAGAAGTCTGGAGCGCTCCAGCGATAGTGGCCACGGGCTCCGTGTTGTTCGGTGTTGGAGCAGCGGGGCATTTTAACAGGTGGTAGTGTTTGGAGCAGGTGGGCGAGGGCTTCGAGGCTCTGTGTAGTTGCCTGATTTAGAACAGGACCTAGCCGGTTGTCAGAGGTCTGGTTAGACAGGGTCTCCAAGGATGAGCGAGGCGGATCTGAAAGCTGTGGAACAGAGCAGTGCTGTCCAATGGGAACATCATCTATGCTAGTCAGTTGTCTGTCTTCAGAGAATTGTGTTTTATACTTTCTATCCTCCAAAATTCAGACTTTAAACAAACCTTTAAGTGTTGCTCAAGAAACATTATTGTTGATGATTGATTATTGTTTTGGTTATTCATCTCATCTTCTCATTGAACATTTGTTTAACCATGTGATTTTCAATGACATGTTAGAATGTGTCACAGATAAAACCCAACAAAATACAACACATTCATGGAATTGTTAAACTTAGCGGTAGTCCTGGTGTTTTGTTAGTTGCATGTGAAATTTTAGAACAACTTTTTTCCCCCTATGGGAGTTGTATTGGTCTGTTAGCTCATGGAAAATAAAAAGACAATTGAAATACACATTGTTTGTTTCAAAATGAGGGGAACAGAAAATAATTCACAACAAGAAAAGATCACCCAAAGGCAAGAAGCCAAAAGAACAATAGTGGTTAACATGCTAATACAATAAATCTAAGCCTAAATCCATTCTCTTACTTTAAACAAAAGGGCAATAATAATTCTATTTCACAAGAATATCCCTGGGAGTTACACATTAAAATGTTTTTTTTCCTAGGCAGGACTTGGATTTTCCTGTTCTGTCATCTGTTTTTGAAACAATTTAATATCTGGTAACATCTGCTCAGTCTGCATAATCTGTATTTCATACTCTGAATGGAACATGTGGCAGCATATAAGAACACATTGCCACTGTTGTTAAGGATTCTTTTATTTATTGACTATATTTATAACTTTCTATTCTCCCCAAAGGAACAAAATCCAATAAAATAAAAATAAGAAATTGGGGCAAGGAAAGGAAAGGGGGAAGGAGTCCATATGATAATTCTCTGTGTAATACATTTACCAGGACTGCCTTCCAATTTGGCTCTGATCTTCCTAGCAGCAAAAGCAAAATGAAAATGAGGGGAGAGTGGGGGGGGGGGGGTAAGAAAGGAGGGCTGGGAAGATCCTTTCTACTTGCTCGATGGGATGTCGCCTGATTCATGAATCCTTCAATAAAGCCAGTTAGATCTTACAAAAAAAGTAGAAAGAAAGAAAAAAAGAATTTAAATATACAAGGTTCACAGTAGCAGAAAGATAGAATAAAAACAAATTTATAAGGGATTTCCCTCATCACTACATACTTTTTCATTTTAAATAATAAAGATCTCCTTTCAGCCAAATTCAATAATAGGGAATTTATCTCTGTGTTCTAAGGTCATGCAAACTTGAGCATACTTGAAAACTCATGGAAGGCCTATTAAATGGGTATCTGTGTCCCAGCCTGAGTTTCTGAGTCAGCGTGGCCTGGGAATGTACATTTCTAACACATTTCCAGCTGATACTGATACTGCTGCACTTTGAGAACCACTCCCCTCAAGGAAATTGATGGAGCTCCCTTAGGAGACACTGAGGAAACTATGGGGGAAGTCTGAAACAGAAGTTACACATGCAACAGCCATTTTCACATGGACGTTCCTTGGGAAGATCTTCAACAAAAGCTAAGGACACAACTCTGTGGAAAGGAATTTTACTGTACACTCAGGTAACACAGTCTGACAAGGTCCACGTGCTCCCTCATTTCAAGGGTAGACTTTAGAGTTCCTAAGGGAATACATGTGTAACATATTTCCAAAAGTAGATTGCTTACTTTAAAACTAAAAGTATAGAGGAAAATTCCCTACAGGCTCTATGAAGGGAGTTACTGCTCACCCAGTGTTCTCCAGCTGTAACATTATGCCAGGAAGTTGATGTTGGTATAATCCACAGAGCTTATTCAGAATTATCAGTTTTACATGCAGTATATATATGTGTGTATCTTTAATTTTATCACATGTGTATATATGTTTGTGTAATTACCACCACAATCAAGAGAGAAGTATTCTATTATCACAAAGATTTCCCTAGTGCTATGCTTTATAGTCACACCCACACTGTGCCATCCTGCTCCATCTCTAACCCCTGGCAACTGCTAATCTGTTCTCCACCTCTTTATTTTTGTCATGGAATCATACATTTTTTGAGATTGGCTTTTCCACTTGGCATAATTCCCTTAAGCTCCATCCAAGTTGTTGCAGGCATCAGGAGTTTATTCTTTTGTGTTGCTGCATAGTACTCCACGATATGAATGTACAGTTTGTTGAGTCATCCACCTATTGAAAGACATTTGGAAGAAGGGGCTCAGGACACACCTGAGCAAGGCAGTAATAGTTGGGTTAAGTTTTGGAATTATTCTTTCCTGGAGTCTCAGAGACATTGCTAGTTTAGGTTTGATAGATTACAGAGGGTCAGGGCTGGAGGAGAGGCAGGAAACAGGGTGAGTCGGGAGGAAGGTGGCTTTCCAATCTCCCCAGGGAGCAGACCTTCATTCCCAGATTTCAGGGTGTGTATGTGGGGGGGGGGGGGGGGGGGAAGGGGAGGGAGAGAACCAGGAAAGGGGAAATTCTTCTGCTGAGGCATGTGTTTTAGAGGCCAAAGTGGAGACATAAAGGGGAGAGTGAAGCCTGGGAAAATCCAGGAGAGGGATTGGAGGGGTGTAGGGGCAGCACGAACCTGCGCTGAATTAGGAAGAATATTGGTTAGTTTAAAAGAAAGCTTTCTCCTTCCCAAACCCAAGGACATATAGGGAAAGGTAACAAAGGCTCGAGGTTGCTTTGTTCGCTCACTCTCTCTCTGTAGCAGCCATGAGCACCTGGCAGCAGCCCCGGAGCCAAGCCCAGGCCGAGATGGAACTGGACAAATACTGAAGCTTCAGATGCAATGCTGGAGAAATGGCGCAGCATCTCCAAGCCTGGCCCTCCTTCTGGGGTTGGTGAGGACGGTGTGGGCCTGTGGCTCCAAAGGCTGGACTTCTTTTGCAGCAAGCCACAGCTTAGCCACCTGGTCATGGGTGGGACACTGGGAACCTGTTTACACTCCAATAAGCCTTGCCATGATTGCTCACGTCTTCCTATGCATGAGTTCCCAAAGTGCTTTCCTTTCGACTTCACAAGAACCTCTAACTCTGACTCTGTGGAATAATCCTATTAGCAGTTGTGGCCGTATAAAAGAGGAGTCTACTATAAAAGAGAAGAAATAGGGAAATTAAACTTCTAAATCAGTGGTCTCAACCTGGAGTGATTAACTATGTCTGGAGACATTTTTTGGTTGTGACGACTGGGGACAGTGCTATTGGTGTCTAGCAGGAGGAGACCTGGGATGCTGCTAAACATCCCTCAAGGCAGAAGATAGTTCCCCATCACAAAGGATCATCTGTCCAAAATGTCAATGGTACCAAAGTGCGCAATCTGGCTCTGAAATAAAACAATTATTGCCATAATAGTATTAATTAAGAAAGAAATATTATTTGACACCTGGATGAAGCATTTTAAATAATTTCTCAGAATAGAAAGAAAATGATATAGAGAAAACATGGGCAGAACATTGACATAGAGGATCAAAATATGAGGGCCCAGTTCCCGACAAGTAGAAGTTCCCCAAAGAGAGCATAGAGACAATGGAAATGAGGAAACACTCAAAGATATAATAAAAGACAATTTTCCAATACTGAGTAGACACTAGGCACAAATCAGGATGACAGGGGGGAAAAAAAAGACCCCTAATTACAATAGATGAAACTTAGCTATCAATACATTTTAGGGAAACAAGAGACTATTAAAATATTAGAAGTTGGGTGAAGTATATGGAAACTCAACAATTCTTGTTTTTCTTTAAGCCTGAAATTAGTTCAAAGCAAATAATTCTGATAAGTTTCCATTTTGGTTTTCAATTTTCTTTTTATCAAAATTAACTGGAGACCATCCTTGTAAATAGACCTTGATAGAAGTCAGTTCACTGATGGGTCTTAACCTTTCTTAGTATAAAGCCATTACTCACATCTCAGACTTACTGAGGAATTGGTGCCAAAACGCTGCTCCTTCTTTAATACTTCCCTCTTGTGTTATAATGGAAAGGAACCTTAGTGGATATGTGGGCAGATAACAGGTTTATCCTATTGAGGAAGAAGCTCTATACAAGTTCATAATCCAAGCTCATGGAGTGAGGACATCAGATCATAGACAATGGGCAATTGAAACAGGACCCAAGCCATAGCAAGCCTCTGGTGTGCTAAATAAGGTTTTGTCTGAACCACACCTCTGTTCATTGTAATGGATTGTGCTCAAATTTATAGTCTTTCTCCCTATGCTTTCTCAATGGTTCTTTGCTTATACCTCTAAGTGTTCTTGTAGTTAGTTTTCCTGAGCGTTATGTTATTAATGCACATTGCCATCTGTTGAGGATAACTTCTCATTTTGCAAAGCACAACCTCACAAAGTTAGAATTAAATTACTGTTAATAAATTCACTCAGCAGGTATTTAATGAGTGCCTACTATGTACAGGGATTATTCAGGGGATATACACAAACAAGATAAAGTCTTTGCCCTCTTCGAGTTTACATTTTGTAGAGAGAGACATAATAAACTAATAGGTATAATATCAGGAAACTAGAAATGCACAGAGAAAATTAAATCTTAGTGAAAGGTAATTAACTTGCTATTTTATGTAGAACAGGCAGAAAAGACAGTGCATCTAGAAACACTGTTTTCAGAAAGAAAATCTGTAGTCTTCTTATCACCTTTGGTTCGCCTTATCAACGAAGACTGAGAAATATATAGTCATTTTTCATTGCTTTATCCCAGTTAGTACTGCTTCTGGGAAAGGTAATTGGATTCTGAAATTCCAAGATCTGTTGTGGGGCTAGAAGCCTATGACAAGAGACATACTCCAGAGCAGGAGAGATTCTTATCAGAAAATGTTATGAACCTCAGAATACTCAAATTTTCAGGTAAAAAATTATAATTCTCATGAAAGTGTCTCCATGAACTCATTCCTTTGACTCCCACTGTGGGATGGTGTGTATATGTGCATGTGTGTGTGCATTGAGATGTTACTTGTATGTTTGAGACTGTGCCTGAATGTTGGCTCACTGATTCCCCTTGTTGCTGGCTGGTTTTTCACCTCACAGCCTTGGCTGGTGAGATCAAGGACAGACAAGCAGTGGAAATGAAGGAGGCGAAGGGCACTTATGAAAATACCTGATCCACTCCTGGGCTTTTGTTGTTGTGTGTTCATTATTTTAAAACATAAGATGCAGGTATTCACAACTTGCCTCGTCCTCTCCTCTCCTTATTCTGCCATGTGGGAGATACTCTGTGGCCACTGTTACTCAGGAGATGCTCTGAGACTTCAGCCAACATCCACGTTGATCTTCCCAGTGACACCAGCCCCAAATTCTATCCGCATTGGCATGAAAGACCCTAAGAAAGACAAGCAGAACGATCCAGCGCATACCAGCCAACCCATAGAACAACGAGAAAGAACAAAATTGCTATGTGAAGGAACTATTTTGAAGTGACTTATCATGCAATTATTGGTAAACAGAATAGGCTACAAACTCAATTTTTCCACTACATGAGCTGCTAAGACGGCATTGCCTTTTGCAGTATTTTTCTGAAAACAACAAACATGGTGCCAATGCTTTGTGCTAGATGCCAACTGGCACCAAAAATATGGAGCAGCCTTCGAGAGGAGGATTCAAAGAATGCCTCTTGCTACAAGCAAAATACTTTGATGAATGTTGAAATTATAGCCAATTCTGGGATGGCAGATCTGGAAGGCTGAGAATCCCAGGCTGGTTTGAGGAGCAACTAGCAAGAGTAGCTGGACAGTGAGGATGGCTACTCCTGGTGGAACACAGCGGGAGGGCAGGATGCAGTCCAGGACACCAGAATTGGAGGGTACCTTTTCAGAAATCACTATATCCAAGTAGAGTTGAGCATTCCTTCCCGGGCCCAGCTGCTATCAGGAGATTTGGCTCATGGCCCAGGATTCCCTTTGGCCCCCATTTTTGTGTTTTTCCTCTCTTTAATGTTAGATTCATTCAGGGTAAGAACTATGCATTCTTTTTGTTTCCTTTGAGTCCAAGTGGAACCATTCCTTTTTTGATAGAGTCCTGAGGTTTCAAAGCTGTTATGGGGTCTACTTAACCTGGATATGCTACAAATGTGCTCCTTCTTGCAGAGAAAAACCATTAAATAACATATAACTGTAGCTTTTAACATGTATAATAAAACTTTTGAGGTTGGTGGCATCACACACCTACCTTCACAGAAAAGGAAAGCAGAGAGGTTTGACTTTGCCAAAGGCAACATATGTATTAAGTAGGGAGTTGGAATTTGAGGCCATGAATTATTTATTCCTAAGGTGGCTACTGCACACTTAGGGTATTGTTCCTGTGTCCCTATTCATGAGCCCTCCATTATGACTAGTGCAGTAGGTGGATTGGTTAGAGGAGGTAGACCTGGGAACCTTCCAAAGAGGAGGCACTTTGAAGTCACAGGAAAACTTGGTTGGGGGGCAGGAGGGGTAGTCCAAGGCAGAAGGAATAGCAAAATGGAATGAGGATGGGTTTGAAAATGCCTGAGACAAGGGTTTCTAGTATTTCCTCAAGTATTACATTATTGTATTCTCATAATGTTGCAAGCCAATTAAGGAAATAGAAGTCATTCTCCCTCTTTCTCATTCTCTCCCCTACTAGCCTCCCCCATCTCCCATGTTTGTGTACATGCACTTTCATTACCTTCATTCACATATACGCAATAAGTACTTGTATTCATATGCTGGATATTCCAGAAATGTATATACACTTGTTTTCTGATATTTCAATTGGTGTTCCTTTCTGTTCATATTTAAACTATTGGAATTAACAATTATTCAAAGTGTGTGTACATGTTGGGACACCCTGTATATATAACATACATGTTGGTGCCTTGTATAGCTCTCCTTTATGGGAGCAGCATGTCCATCCCCAACTGCTGTAAATGTTGGCTGCCAATGCTCACGGCTGGCCACCTTCTCCAAAAATTATCATCATCCGAGAGCAGCCTCTTCACCCAGAGGGGTGATTCCCTCCATCCTGGAGGCATCCCTCCTCTAACCACTCAAACCAGTGTCTAATAGTGAGGTGATAAAGGCTGACCCTGTTGTCTCAGGGTGGGGGCAATCCTGAGATATTTGTGTGTTATGCTTCTGGTCTGTTTATTCTTCTCCTGTGAGTCAGGATAAGCTTAGACTTTACCTGAGATCATATCCTTGTTCAGTATTTTCCCCTTTTCTATCTTGTTTCACCTCCCTTACAGGTTTGTCCCAAAGAGCATTCCCTCCATCAATCACCTGCCTCTGAATTCCTGCCTCAGGCTCTGCTTCTTGAGAACCTGACCTTTATACACACACACACACACACACACACACACACACACACACACACACACTTTCTCTCTCACACTCATCCATACACAGACACAATACACATATAAATATAAATGTATAGTTATTGTATATACAATAACTACTTTGCAGGTAATAAAATTGAAGTCGCTGAAGATGAGAAAGATTTGACTAAATTCATATGTTGCATCAATATCAAAACTATGATGAGCCCTGGCCAGTGTGGTTCAGTTGGTTGAGCATCATCCCATGCACTGAGAGGTTGTTGGTTCCATTCCTGGTCAGGGCACATGCCAGGGTTACAGACTCAATCTCTAGTAGGAGATATGCAGGAGGCAGCCAATCCATGTTTCTCTCTCATAGATATTTGTCTTTCCCTCTTCCTTCCTCTCTCTCTAAAATTAATAAAAACATTATTAAAATTACTTTTTTTCAAAAACTACGATGAAAACCTTCTGTTCTGAATGCTGCAAACCTTGCCTTCATGCTGAACTAGATTGACTGTAATCTATCATAGTCACGGTCTAATAATTCATGGATTTGGGGAGTTGATTAATGTGGGGGAACCTGTAGTTTACTTTTGTCAATAAAGTCTCCAGTAAGAAAAAAATCTCACTGTGGTGATATTTCAACGAGAAGGGCGAATACAGGTAACTTAACCGGAAGATGGGTCATAGTTTTAAATGAACTTCGCTCCGCAGAGCACAGTGAGAAGCATGCTGGCAAAGAGATGCTCTCTGTATACGGTCAAACACCTCCCAGCCTCGATGCTTGGAAACTGTGGAAAGGGGCTGTCGGGCATGTTACACTTTCATAAATATTGATAGGCTGACAAAGAATTTTAATTTTGAGATGTCTGACTCTGATTATTTCTGAAACATAAACACCTTTTAATTCTCTCCTTAGGCCAAAGATCAAGCTTTGTCTGTCGGCTTGTAGATAAGGCATCTGGCTGTTCGATGTAATCCAGATTTGTACACATTTCTGCCCAGGGAAGCTAACCATTCAGCTGTCAGAGGAATGAGAGAGTGGCTCTTGCCTGGGACCTCCTTGTTTATTTTGCTGTTATCCTCAGCCAAAGCCCAGGGGAACACTTGTCTGCTCTACCCAGGAATCTCCCACCTGGGGGGCCGGGGATAGGGAGAGTTCTCCTGAGTAACCCTCTCCTTTCCTTTCCCTTTTCAGATGAATTCTGATCTCTTTATTTTTTATTTTTTCCAATGAAAAATTATTTTGTTGTGGTGAGAACACTTAAAATGAGATGTAGCCTCTGGATAGATTTTTTTGAGACCTGACTTCTAATCCTAGTGCTGGTGTGGGGACAGTTAGGTCATCTTAGACAACTTAATATCTGGGTCATTGTGTAAAATATGAATAACGTACTATTATCCTCCCAACTTGCCCCCCACTCCGGGGCCATTGTGAAGATCAAATAAGATAATGGCCCTGGCTGGGTGGCTTAGTTAGTTGGAGCATCATTCCAAATACTTAAAATAGTTGCAGGTTTGATTCTCGATTAGGACACATACCTAGGTCATGGGTTCAATCCCTAGACGGGGCATGTGCAGGAGGCAATTGCTCAATATTTCTCTCCCACATAGATGTTTCTCTCTCTCCTTCTTTCTCCTCTTCCCCTTTCTTCTCTCTAAATGTGAATAGAAAAAAAAAATAACCTCAGGTGAGGATTAGCAATAATAATAATAATAATAATAATAATAATAATAATAATAAAGAGAATGGATTTTTCTCCTGAGACCTGTGGGAACAGAAGAGAGAAGTTGTATTGGGTAAGGCTGAAGCATCCCTTGCAGAGATAGAGGGCCAGCAACTCGTCTGGGCTCCTGGCTGCCTTTCCAGGACACTCTCATCCACCTGCACACCCTCTGTGGCATCATCCCCAGGTCACCATCCCTCCTCCTTGTACTTCTGTTCTTGCCCACATTTCCGGACATAGTAAGAAGCATTGTTGGTATTTAGAAGCTACAGATTAGAAATTCAGGAAATGTGGCTCACAGCTCTGCCACTAACCATCTCTGTCTTTTCACAATTCACTTTTCCTCAGAGTCCCAGTTCCTCATGTGTAAAATACAGAGAATCAGATGCAGCAATAATTTTCATACTTTGGTGGAGTCTCGGAGTTAAGGAGCCCTCCTTTTATAGCAATGAATTCTTGGGGTATGGTTAGAGGGAAGTTCTTCAAGTCACCAACCTCTCTTTGGAACAACTCTACTATAGTTTCCATATAGGTATTCATAAAAAAAAGAAAAAAAAAGCTGGCTAAATTAAATGTCAAAACCACTATACTCTGAGATATCTTCCAATGTAACTATCCCATGATCCCAAATCTCTCCATGGCATCCATTTTTCTCCTATTGTTCTAGTTATTCCTTTCCTTATCTTCAACTTCTCTGTCTGCTATCTCGATGTATCTACATTCTTTAAGATTTTGTCCCAAGACCCCAATCTTTTTTCCATAATATCTTTCCCTTGATGAGATCATCTAATACTATAGCTTCAGCTATTATTTCCCAGTGGATAAGACCCAATCTAAAATCTCTTGACTGAGCTTCCATCTAATATTTCTAGCCATCTCTCAACTCACTCCATCTATATCATTACATTTAACCCAGCACATTCCAAACCAGATTCATTCTCTCAGCTATCTGCCATTCCTAAACGGATACTTTCCCCTGGCTTCCCCTTTTTCTTGGTAGTTCTATATGAAGTCCTCCTAATAACTGACATTTAAAATTTTAGAGCAAAATTCTTATGACTCGTTCACTATTTTACAACATTCATCTCATCTCAGAGGTCTTTTAACTACACCTCTTCAACATCCCTCCGAAGAATTTTTATTTCTGTGGATCTCCTTGAGTTTATATTTTATTCACCTCACATTTAGACAGTTAACATATTTCCCTAAAGTGATCTTTCTGTCCCCAAATGTCCTTTCTCCTGATCCCATCATAATCAGAACAATGTCTGAAAGCAGAACTCCTTGTAAGCTCTCATATTGTTAAATTACATCCCTGTTGGCTACAGAATAAAGCCCTGAAGATTCACACCACAATAAGGGTCTTTTTGGCCCTCTCATACCTTCCTCCCATTTGCCTCCAATAAATGTATCTCCTTCACTCAGACTAGTCCTCCAGTTACTGCCAAACAGGCCAGGAATCTTTATTTTCCACTCTGCTTTCAGATTTTCTAAGACTTGGCTTTTCCTCAAAGATAAATTTACATCCGCTTCCCCCAAAGACATTACCCTGACAGTCTAGCTATGGAGATTTCACCTTTTGTTTTTAAACCATTTGCTTTAAGGCAGCTTACCTTAAGGGATTTGGATTTTTCTTTTTTCCTCCTCAACTACACTTTAACCTCATCAAAACTCAGGAACTGCATCTTGACTCTTGTACTACAGTAGGTGGCTAGAAATGTGTCAGTTTTTCCTTCTGGAGGAATTGGTAGGGGGAAAAGAAAGTAACTCAAGCTGTCAGAGTGGCTCAACTGGTTAAGCATTGTTCTGTGCACCAAAAGGTTGCCCATTTGATTCCTGCTCAGGGCACATACCTGGGTTGCAGGTGTGATCCCCAGTTGGGGCATGTCTAAAGGCAACTCCTCAGTGTTTCTCTCCCACATCAATGTTTCTCTCTCTCCCTTCCTCTCTCAAAGTATATCCAAGGGTGAGGATTCATAAAAAAAAAAGAAAAAAAAAGAAAGTAACTCATTATTTCCTTGATAGCAGTAAATACCATGAGTTCTGCTAGGTATAATATATTTGCTTATTTATCATTATGGGTGAATATGGATTCATCCATATTGTGACCAGAATATGTTTCTTTAATCAAGCAGGAAGTACTAGAATATAGAGTTTTATCAGCCAATCTAGGAATTTAATAGTAACATCTTCAAGGAAATCAACCTTTTATTTTTTTCTCAAAAGCATAGGTTTTATGTATCGATTCTATTTCAGTGGGATCCGTATACTTGTACACATAAATGGATTAGCACACATTAAATCTTTCTCTCAGGTTGGTTAGTCATATATGATATACAAAACTCAAAGATGCTAGGTTAATTAATAGGATACTTAGTTTTTCCAGTTTAATGTATATTATTGGGAGGTATCCTTTATATTGTCAAGACTAAATGGAAATCAGTTATAATAAGAAAAAGTAGAGGAGTGACTAAGTAAAGCAGGGTATATACACATCATGGAATATGGTATTATTAATCTTAAAACTATTAAATCACATTGAATTTTCAATAACATGGCTATATCAGTCTTTTGCTAGGGTTTGCAACTTTTCCATTATCATGGAATGTTATATTTGATAGTACTGATCTACAAAATTATTTTAAAGAAAACTGTGTTGTTTTTTTTGCCGGAAGTATTTCACTTATTTTTCCATATTCATATGTGATACGAGTAAGGAAAATAAAATATGTGCACCTTGCCCATGTTCAATACTCTGAAGCATGGACTATGTAGTGACACTGGCTATTTCTTTCATTGTTTTGCTATTTCTATAACAGCTATTATTGGTGACAGTGTTATTTACTTTAGAAGTTCCTATCTTGGGCATATATTTTTTTTATTGATCAGACAAGATATGGAACTAACCATCCTATATAATAAAAGGATAATATGCAAATAGACCGAATGGCAGAACAACCAACCAATCAAAGCAAAGATATGCTAATGATATGCAAAGGTTGCTCACTATCATGTGTACTGACCACCAGGAGGCAGTCAATTGGTTGGCCAGTCTCTATGATGTGCACTGACCACCAGGAGGCAGATGCTCCAACCCGTATGTTAGCTTGCTGCTGAGGTCCAGCAGATTAGGACTGAGCGAGATGGGGAGGACATACCCTAGAGCCCTCCCTCGATCCCTCCCTGGCCCAATCATGCAACAGTAGGGTCCCTCAGCCTGGCCTATGCCTTCTCACAATCGGGGAACCCTTGGGGAATGTCTGAGAGCCAGTTTCAGCCCAATCCTGCAGGCCACTCCCCTTGGGAGGGCACCAGGGGCAGGGCTCATGGCTGGTGAGCACTGCTGCTGCTGCTGCTACAGCAGCTTCCCCTGATCTGGACTGACTGGGCGCGAGCCAGCAGCAGGCATAGCGGGGTCCGGATGAGCAGGAGTGGCAGGTAGGAGCTGCAGGAAGTGCTGGACTGTGGGTTTTGGCCTCATTCCTGCAGGCCACCCAGAAGGACCCACCCATGCATGAATTCGTGCACCAGGCCTCTAGTAACTAAATAAAATTAATAATTATAACAGGAACTGCTTTCTCTTGCATGCGCACAGTATACTAAACACTGATCAACACATTTGACAGGAGTGGCTGGTATCTATGCATACACAGTGTCTGGAAAACAACCGTTTCCATTTTTGTATAGAATCTTCCCCCACATACTCCATCCCTCCTAGACCTCTCTAGAGGGGCACAACCCAGTGGGACTTTTGAGGCACATGGCAAAAGGCAGCATTTCCTTTTCATTGCCGGCTGAGGTTTCCAGTGAAAATTAAAGATTAATGATGCAAGTATCTAAAAGTCAACAAGAAGAAAAGGCCAGAACTCCCCAGCATTTGTAAACAGTCTAAAGCTCTGTCCTGATGGCTGCAGACAGGGAAAGCCAATACCCACGCAATAAAAACCGAGGGCTAACCTTTCATTGTGCGTCTGGTGCTGGGCTTCCAGCATTTGATGAATGACTACCTTGTGCCAGGAGGTCACTGGGGAGCACCGGGGTCTTTCATGTGGCTGGGACAGCTGTGGGCAATCTGCGCATACGATTCCCCTGCTGAGAGAAACATGGACATGCGAAGGCAGCGCAGTGTACTTAGCAGGAGGTAGATGAGTATCAAGAACCAACTTACATCCTGGATGAAATCTTTGTGGGATTTGCAACTCAACAGAACCAGCTCCTTGGCTTTTGATGTCTCCTTGTAATGAGATCATTTTGCCTCCGATGTGATATTTCCAAGAGGGTAGTTAGGTTTCACTATACATTATTCCTGCCCTCCTCAGAAGTCATGGGAGATGGGCCCTACTTTCGCTGCCTCTTCCTTGACAGGGAGGCCCAGGGAAGCTCAGGGATTTCTCTGAGCTGGCAGAGCTGGTAAGCAGCTGAGCTTGGGACTTGAACGCAGGTCTGTTTGATTCCACAACTTGTGTTGTCATCCAATGAAAAGTGAACTGTATAGCATTTGATAAATGTAAAACTTCTTGCTTTCTTATATAAAGAGCTATTGCTTTTTTATATTTATATATAAATTGGGGAAGGCTTGTGTGGGGGAAGAGTAGGGTGTGTTTCTTGACTCTGAAATCCAAAAGAGGGCCACAGATTAACCTCTATTTCCCTTCTACTTTTGGCTGAATATCCCCAGTTGGATCAGAAATCAATGGAATGAGTTTCCCTTCATTGTTTTTGAGAAGGAAATGCCTGCTGAACTTTGACAACGGCATGAACGATGGCCAGAGGCCCTCGATTTATTATTCCTCTCTCAGGAGTGCTATATAAGTTTCCTTTGAAAACTGTCTCCTCATCAATATTAATAATCCCTTGATGTCGTACATACTTTGTGTTGGTCAAAATACCTTCATATATATGAGCTGATTTCATCCTTCAATGTTTGTTGGAAGCATTCTCCATGGTAAGCACTGTTAAGTGTATTATGTCAAAAGACACTCAGTACAATTTCATTCCCCAGAGTCCAGTCTCTCCCCTAATCTGATCTCATATAGACCATATACAGCCCCCAATTTACAGATGGTCCTTTGCCTCAATATAATCTTCTGGTCTCGTCTTTCACAACTTTCCTGGTCATTCTTTCTACTCTATCTGTGCTCTCTCATTTACAATCCCTTAAACCTGACTTGCTCATTTTTGTCTCCAAGCTCTTGCTCATGTTTCACCTCTTCTGGATTTATTTTTTTGCCACGTTGTGCCAATTAGACCCATCATTTCAAATGCAAGGTAAAGTCACTTCTCCTCCATGACAGTTATTTAAGAATTGGGTGACCTCTTTCTTCTGTAAACTTTCATTGCCCTTGTTGTCAACATCTTCTATTGGTATCTGGGATATGATGCTATTTTGTAAAACACACTTTCCCCCCTCACTCTATATTGGTTCCATGTCATATCTATAATCATGGAAATAAAAGGACCACTTATAGGTGCTCTAAATAACTATGTTAAAAGATTGTTCAACATGCACAATATTTGCTAGAAATAGCAGAGTTTATAATCTGGAGACCCAAGTCAGATTTAATACCAAAATATGTAATGTGTAGCCAGCAAAATGTTGGTAGGTGTGCTTAAAATTAATTTAAAAATTGTTTGCCAATGCCGAAACCGGTTTGGCTCAGTGGATAGAGTGTCGGCCTGTAGACTGAAAGGTCCTGGGTTCGATTCCGGTCAAGGGCATGTGCCTTGGTTGTGGGCACATCCCCAGTGGGGGTGTGAAAGAGGCAGCTAATCGATGATTCTTTCTCATCGATGTTTCTAACTCTCTATCCCTCTCCCTTCCTCTCTGTGAAAAATCAATAAAATATATATATAAAAAAATAAAAATAAAAATTGTTTGCCAATATCTAAATATTGGGAGATTTGATATTCCAATGCAGATTTCTGACTCCACTTGAAAAATCAGAAGTTTTAGCAACACTTGACCGATTTTTTGCACAGTGATTATCAGCCCCCACCATGGCCCATCACCACCTAGACCATGAAGGTGATGGGAGTCAGTGCCACTTATTATCATCGTAATCCTGATTATTCCTTACAACAATGTTTGAAAGAGAGTTGGGTTGTTTCTTATTAACTCTGACCCTGTGTAAGGGAGAAAAATAGCATGAAAGAGCTTATAAGTTTGATGATGATGATTATGATGATGATGATGATGATGATGATCTTGGCAGAAGTGGAAAATATGATTGTGAGTTTAGCAGTCAAAGTGTGTGTACATATAAACAAACACAAGTTGCTGTTATGGAATCAGTCTGACCCACCGCGCACTTTGCCTGCTGGTTCCTGCAGGCATTTGCGTTTGCAACTAGCCTTTGGTCTAGACTCTAGAGCACATAGAGGAAGGAGGGAGGGCCTGAAGGTGGGCTGGCCCAAGTTCTGTATCTGGCCAGGTTACTAATGTGTGACCTTGAGTAGGTTATATCTAATCCCACCCCTCTCCCTAAAACTGGAATAATGTCTGTAGAGTGGTGTGCTGTTGATTTGCAGTGAGATGCAGGAAGACGGATTGTCTCTTTGGTATAATCCTATTGCCTACCATAGTGTCTTGTTATGCTTGGGCTTAACAAGCACTTTTGAATGGATGAATGAATGAATGAATGAATGATGTTTGTGAAGCACCTAGCACTACACATCGCTCACAGCAGGCCTTTAGCAAATTTTAACGTGTTTCTAAGGAGTTAATCATACCTTGTCATTAAGGACACAAACTGGTCTTTCTCTTCTTCTCAGCACCTAGGCCCACTGCACAGCAGGTGATTAATACTCATTTGTGGAATGAATAGATAATGGCTAAGAATCCATCACCAGCAATCTTTCTTAAAGAGTGTGGCATCAGTTACGTTAGGCTGACATTTTGATACAGCGTTTTCCTCCTTCCCTGGAATGAAAGGGTCGGTCCTATGTGCAATGTGGTATAGGTCTAATCTTTTTTCTTCCTCTTTCATAGTTTTGGAAGATGGCTAATAAAAGGGTGGTATCTTAAGAATGTTTGTTTTACATTTTACATTTTATTTTTCAATTATAGTTTATATTCAATATTATTTTGTATTAGTTTTAGGTGAATACACATAGTGATTAGGCTAACACTTTACCAAGCAGTTCCCCTAATAAATATATATCTATATCAAGTACCCACCTGGCACCATACCTACTTATTACAGCATTATTGACTATATTCCCTATGTTGTACTTTTTGGTTTTACTTTCTGAAGGTCATTTTCTCAGCTGCCCTTCACTTCCTCCTTCCCTATTGGAACAATTTACCAGCCAGCAGAAGTGATCTAGATAAAGTGTAGCCGTCATGGGCATTCTTAGTAATGAAGGCTCAGAGTGGGCAGGCTAACATTCAGAGCCACGGGTTTATCATTATATCCAAGCTCCCGTCTTGTCTTACGAAACAGTGAGGTCGGGCCAGCCATTATTTTGCAATCTTGGCTATGCACTGGATGTCTTTTATTACTTGACATTCCTAAGTGGCCTTTAAAATAAAGGTTTCATTTCCATGTATATGAAAGGGGGGAAAATGAGTCAAAATATGCCTCAACATCTCCTGCTTAATACTAAGCATGTCTCAACTTATGTAATTCTCAGACACTTTGTAGTAACCTTTCCAAGTCTCTCAAGTTCATTTTGTGATTTGAATTCAGTCTTCAGCGTTTGGGGCTTGATGGAGGCTCGAGGAATGAGGCCCGCCGGGTGCCAGGCTTTGTGTTGGAAACGTTCATACATGCCTACTTGTTTATCCACACACGTCGCTAGCCTCCTCATGGCTTGTGATAACTTATCCAAAGCAACTTCGGGTTCTCCTCTGCACCATGGTTGCGATTTAGCTTTATCATCTCCAAGGAAAATACACTCCAGACTCTCGGGGATTGTAGCGATGAGTTCATTGGAACATTTAATCTCATAAAGATGAGTAGTTATTCTATTGTTTTTATACATCATTCTCAAAGTAGGTGGTAAGTGTGGTGGTGGCGGTTTGTGCAATTTGTGTGGTCAGGGAATTTCCTGAGGCAACAATTAAATGTCTGCTGCGAATATTGTACTATGCAAGGTCTCTTGGGTCTGGAGGGAAAGTGGTAGTGTGGACACATAGTAGGTGGTCAATAAATGTTTGTTAAGTAAGACAGTAGCTTCCATTCTTTGACTTGATTGATACATTTTTAAATGGGGCTTTACAAAATTCTACCAGTTGTGTTCCTTGTGGCTCATCTGGCATATGTGAAAAATAGAACCATTTATTCAATCCACCACTGTTCATTGAACACTTACTATGTTCCAGGCTGTGTGCTGGGCACTACGGATGTCACAGTGGACAGCAAAACACAGCCTTTGTGGAGTTGACATTCTTATGGGGAGAAACTCAGTATAATTCCAAGTTATAATTTTATCTGTCTTTTTTCCTTCTCCTCTTTGCCTTCGAGGCCATGAAAGAAAAACAAAACAAAAACAAACGATTGAGAGGAGAGGCAACGAGATAACCCAACGCCCCCTCAACTAACTACCGCTAATGCTTTGGTGCATTGCCATGTAGTGACTGGTCTCTGGACGGTATGCGAGTGAGTGTATATTCACATCTGGATTCCATTTTGTTTCATTTTATTTCAATTAATGACCCATGTACGGTTGTTGAACAAGGTAGATGTATGAACGCCAGCTTGTGTTTTCATGCTTTTCTCGATTTAGAGGAGGCAACGTTTCCAGCGGGGCACCGTCTCCCCCGTCAGCTTCCCCTCATTCCTCAAGCCTGCGATCCCAGAAGAAAGCCTGGCCCGGGCCCAGCGCACCTGGGACAGGCAACCTGGGGCTGGGGAGGCCAAGCCGGCTGCACAAACACGCTCTCCCCCACCAGCCCGATCTCCAGATTGTGGTCCTGCCATGGCTGTTTTCAGCTGAAATAGCATGAAAAATGAGTTCTTGTGGTGTGTGCAATATAAATAGTAGAGATGCCACAGGAATTCCACTCCTCCAGGGACGTGCTTTCTGACAGGGCTTTCTATGTCCCGAGAAGACCCTTAGGTCTGCCACCTCGGGCTCTGCTCCAGCAGAGGAAGGAGTGGCTGGCACTGTCCCCCAGGGGGAAGGCCCCCAGTGCTGCCAGCCCAGAACTTGCCGGGCCTCCCAAGCCAAGAGACTGGGCTCCCAGCAGCATCAGCAGACGTTTTCCATATAAGGTGAGGTGGTAAAGACTTTCGCCTTCGCAGACCACGTGGTCTCTCATACTCCTCATCTCCGCTGTAGTAGCATGGTAGTAGCCAAGCGAATGGGCACATCATTGTACCCATAAAACTTTATTTACAAAAGCAGGGGATGTGCCAGATTTGGCTCACATGCTTTCTGTAGTCTGAAGTCACCTGCTCTGAGCTACAGAGTCTGGGATCTGCTCTGGGCTTCCATGCTTACCTGCTGGGATTTAGGTGGGTGTTCTAGCTTTTATGTCTGTGAAATGGGCTTCATAAAAGCACCTACCTCATCATTCTTTTAGTTCTTAGTGGGACTGTATCAGAGGGCTTCAATGATTCTGTCTCTCCTGGGATCAGTCCCCGAAAAACCCTGCTCCATTCCCTCCCCCCGCCCTCGTATTCCCAGATGGCTTGGCCTCCGGATACATCCTCTCGAAGTCCGAGGGGGCCCTCTTCCAGAACTTGACTAATTCTCCTCTTCCAGGTGCGAGTCCTCTCCTACCCACACATTGGAATCTTGTTGAGATCAAAGGCCAGTCCGTCACTGAACTTCTTGTTTTTCCCCAGCAGGTCATATTTCATTCACTCCTGTGCCTTCCTTTGTAAGCACTTTCACTGTACTTTTGAATGGTACTTGTTCCTTTTTTTCACACGAATTCATTCACCCATCAGACACGGGGCATCAGCTATCCATTCTCCATCTGGCTCAATGCTGCTGTCAGCATGACTCTTAATCAGCATTTTTTTATATATAAATTAGCACCTTTAGACCATAGGCCCTTGGAGGTCAGGGATCTGGTTTTACCCATCCTCGGGGGCTCACATGGGGCACATCATAAAACATATGCTTGATAATGCTTTTAATATCGAATGAAAAGGGCCCACCTACTGTTTACGACTCAGCTTCCCAGTCCTCACTGCTCTTTGCACAGAGCCGTCCACAAAGTAGGCATCAGATCAGCACCTTCACTCAGCCTGTCGCTGTGTTTCTTTGCGTGAGGAGTGTGGCTGCCAAGTGATATCCTTACTTTTCACCTTTCTCCTCACGAAAGGGCGGGGCGTCTTGCTGAGAAGGAAGGCCCACACCCAGGGACAGTGAGAGCCTGAAAGGAGATGTGTTATGGGGAGGGGAGGGGCATTGATGGTAGGAGGGCTTTAGGGTCCGTCTGGGTGGCTGGTGGAACCAGACAGGATGACCCTCCCTCCGCCCCCCCCCCCCCCATACTCGCAATTATTTACATTTCCCAGCGCGACACCAGACTCCTTCCATCAGGCCTGGCTGCTCCACTTCCTGTCCAGCTGACCCGGGAGGTTGGATGGGATTCAGGAGAGGGCACCACGCGTGGAGTCAGAGAGCCTGGGGTCTGAATCCCAAGTTCTGGGATTTTGAAAGGTTACTTGATCCAGAAGGATCTCAGTTTTTCCTCCTGTGTTAGGGGGGTAATAAAAGCACCCACCTCCCATAGATCTGTTGTAAAAAACAACAAATAAACAATACAGCAAGTAGGGAATGAGTTAACACATATAAAGTGGAGTGGTCCATATGCAGCAGGAGATCAATAAATGCACACCATTTTCCTTTCCTCTGCTTGTTTACAAGGATTTGAATTCTTTCTTAGCCTGCCTCTTGGGGAACTACTTTGGGGAAGACTGGCTTTATAGGAGAGAGAGAGAGAGAAAAAAAAAAAGTTGGATGAACCGCTAATTCAGGATTTCTCAACCTTGGCACTGTTGAATTTGAGTCCTGATAATTCTTTGTTGTGGGGCTGTCCTGTTTTGTTTGTTTGTTATTGTTGATGAAATTAGATATGCCCTACTTTTTTGTATGATGTTTAGCCTCATCCCTGATCTGTCCCAGTAGATGGCAGAAGTTCTCCCCACCCCCACTTATGACAAACCAAAAATGTCTACAGACATTGCCAGAGGGCCCTGGGGGTGCCATTGGTCCCCTTGTGAACTTCTGAGCTCATTAACCACGCATCCCAGGGCTGGTGTGGGAGAGGAGCCATGATGGGAACGGCCCTGGAAGTGACCTCCTTCCTCCTCTCAACGGAAATGTGCTCCAAGGAGCCACGTGCTGAAGGGACAGAGAAGGCAGAGAATCAAGACACAGCCTACAGGTGCTTTGGTTCAGGTCCCCCGGAGGCCAAGCACCACATTTATCACCAGGACTTCAGGTTAGTGACTGGGCAGAACCTTGCATCTCTGCCTCAGGGTGGCCTTCCTCCTGTGGGGTACCTCACTGGTCTCCTGCTTCTACTGAGGTTCCCTCCAACCCATCCTCCACACAGAACTGAGGGTGATTAGGAGGCAGGTCTGATCATGTTTCTGTCTCACACAAAAGCCCTGCTTGGAATAACATTTGAACTCCAGACCAGTGCCCATGGGGCCTTGTGTGATCTCTGCTTTCTCTCCATCCTTGCTTCCTGTAGCTCTGCCTTGGTTTCACAAGCCCACTCATGGGCCTGCTTTCTCTCCCCTGAACCCACTAAGCTCCGCCTGCCTCAGGGCCTTTGCATATGCTTTCCCTCCCTCCTCAATCTGGCTTTTCACACACCTGAGTCCTTTCTACCTTCAGTTCTTAGTTTAAATGTCTGTTTCTCAGAAAGAGAAGTCCATTCCCCACTCCCCGACCCCAACATCTCTGCCAGAGCCCCCTGCTTTTTCTTCTCTAGCTACAGACATATTCTGGGGGTTCACCCAGGGTCCAGGCTTGTTTGCTGGGTCACTCACACTCCCCCCAACGCCTGACACAAAAGGGATCAGTGACAGAGTTTGCTGACTGAGTGCTTTCATTTCCCCAGTCTTTTCCCATTTCTTCAAAATAATCCCCCTAAACCCAGAGACTCTCTGAGAGATTTAACAGTTTCTATGGTCAAAATGATAGACTCCCCAGACATGCTTTAATTTACCAAATTCATTAAAATAGCCATTAACTTGCTCCATGGAGTGTAAGTTTACTAGTACTTTCTATCTCTATTTGGAGCAAGTAGAATCAGATATGTTCCTTTTATGTGTGTGTGTGTGTGTGTGTGTGTGTGTGTGCGCATGTGTGTGTGCATGTGTGCATGTGCATGATGGTGTTATTTCATGTAATCTCTAAGCAAGCTGTGCCCAATTTTCACCTCAGCTATAAAAGTGAAAACTGATAGTAATATGGACATGACTACTCCCGTAATGATAGTATACTGATGTGCGAGCAGTGCTTCATAGTGAGGAGAGTTAGGGGGCAGCATCTAAGGCCATTCGCATTAGACTGGGGTTACTCCAGACCCACTGGATCGGAGTCTGGGATGAGGCCCGGGACGTTCACCTTGAACCAGCTGTCTGGATGTTCCGATGCCCTTGCAGCTTTAGGACCCTGGCCCCACGGAGAAGGCACAAGCTTTGGGGTTTACAGCTGAGTTTCAGGCCCCAACCAACCCCAACCCTCACTGGTACATGATCTTGAAAAGTGACACTGAGCTGCCTCCATAACATAGGCTCAATGCTATTTGCCTCCCTGGATGATGACAAGGACAAAATAGGACTTTTGAGGGAAGGATCAGTTATAAAATGGCACTGAGAGAAGCTCTTTCTACAGGTGATGTCCAGGTGCATTTTCATAGACGCAGCGGAGGAGGGGAATGGCTTCACTTTTCATCACAGGTTTCTGCCGGGAGGCATGTCATGCCCACTTTATAGGCTAAGACACCGAAGCTGACGAAGGCAAGTCATGTGTTCCAGGGTGACAGACCCACAGCTGCCAATTCCAGTGACACTCAGGTTTTTATTTATTTTTTTTTTAAAATATATTTTATTGATTTTGTACAGAGAGGAAGGGAGAGAGATAGAGAGCTAGAAACATCGATGAGAGAGAGTCATCGATCAGCTGCCTCTTGCACACCCCCTAATGGGGATATGCCCGCAACCAAGGTACATGCCCTTGACCGGAATCGAACCTGGGTCCCTTTAGTCCTCAAGCCGACGCTCTATCCATTGAGCCAAACCGGTTTCGGCGACACTCAGGTTTTTAAAGGAAGGTTTCACCACTGATCCTCTCCATAAACTACCGGTGCCCACTCCCAGCCCATGTTCAGGGTAAATGTCCAGGATTCAGTTCAAGGACAACACAGAAAAGAACCCAATCACATTCCAACAAGAGGATCTTAGCTGCAAAACCGGTGCAAATTTCCAACCCAGGCGGCAGGAAATGAGTCTGCTGGCATATTCCACCATCTCTAGGAGCAAGAAAAGATACTCAGAATGATCAGCAAGGAAAGGGGCCTTGGTGTGTGTTCTGTTCTGGGGATCGGGTGCAGGTCCGGTATGAAAACTGTCTTGCCCCCCAACCCAATTACTTTTACTTAACACCAACGAGAGGGCTTTTGCCACCAACATAAATACCTCTTCAGCTTTCCTCTGGGACGCAGGAAGTAACTGCTGGGGATGACGCCACAGGGTCAGCCCATGTCGCTTTCACTGTACCTCTTTTTTTTTTTTCCTGGTCCAATTAGGAAAGGTTTGCAGGTTTCCCTAAGCCGAGCTGATCACAATCGCTAATGGTGATCTCGCAGGAAGCAGAGGCAGACATGAATTGATGGAAGTGGGCAGCGCTTTCCTTACATTATTGGCTTTGCTCGAAAACCCTGTTCAGGAAATTTGTGGGCATTACTTAATAAGTGCTTCTTTGACCCCAGACTTCCCTGGGCTCATTGTGAAAACACCCGATTGGTGAAAGGAGCTGATTATCTGAGTCCTGCAGGGCCACCTGACATGTAGTCATGAATGGAGCCTAGACACTTGCACAAAAGTGTGGTGTGGCTTACCTTAGACCATCCAGACCACTGAAGACAATCCCTCCTCCTCCCCCTCCTCCTTCTCCTTCTCCTCCTCATCCTCCTTCTCCTCCTCCTCCTTCTTATCATCATCATCATCATCATCATCATCATCATTATCGTGTCGCCTCGGGAACCATAACTAGAAATGGCCGAGTGTGGTCATACAGAGGAAAAGTTTATCATCTCATTTGACAGATGAGGAAATGAAACCTTAAGAAGGCTGAACCCTTTGTCCAAGATCACACAGTTATGAATACAGACTCATTGAATGGAGCCTAGGAGCCCCCAGCCCCGTTTATAATTTCCTTTCTGCTCTGTTCTATGAATATGTCCACCACTGTGTTTCCATGAAAGGTGATTTTTAGATCTCAGAATGTTCCATGGGTGTTAAACATTTCAGATATTTCTCTACAGGGTTTCTTGTTGACCAAGCCAGTTACTAATAGACTGAGCACAACTCAATAAGGTCTTTGTGTTTTCCTTGTCACTTGACCTGTTGGCCTGGTGTAGGGTTACTGTTGTAGAGTCTGAGGATGCCAGGTACTAATTTTACTAATTTTCACTGGTACTTCTGAGGGCCAATACTTGGACAGGATGGAGTCTCTAAGGGAAGGATTGGAATCAGGAAAATGCATTCGTCTTTTCAGAACCTGAAGACTTTGCTTTCCTTCCTCATTGCCCTTACTGCTCTGGGAACACATTGTTACTTGTGCAGGATCCTAAGTTGCCATCTTTTATTTTTTTCTAAATATATGAGAGAAACATCGACCGGCTGCCAGCTGCCTCTTCTTGCACACCCCCTACCGGGGATATGCCCACAACCAATGTACATGTACATGCCGATGACTGGAATCTTATACCATCCAGACCACCTGGACTCTTCAGTCCGCAGACCGATGCTCTACCGCTGAGCCAAACCGGTTTCCGCCTAAGTTGCCATCTTTTAAATGGCTCTAGGAACACACAGGCTCCAGAGGTGTGCTGTTTTGATCCTTGTCCACAAGGTGGCGACCTCTTCAAGGAAACAGACCAGAGTCCAATTCTTAAGCAACTATTATTATTTAAATGTTTATTGGACAACTGCGACAGGCTTGGCACTGTACTCACTGCTTAGAAGATTTAGTGTCTGCCTTCAAGAAGCTTACCAAATATCTTTCTTCCAAAGTCCTTTGATTTGGACCATTTCTCAGCCTCTCAATCCAGTTAAGTCTCTATATTCCCTAGGTCTGAGTCCTTGAAAGTAAGAATAAAGTGTAGGACAGACAGAAAATAAACTTTACAGAGACCTCCTCTATGATAGGTCCTGAGCTAGGCACTTTATATGTATATAATCCTCACCACAAACCTGTGAGGGGTGGGGTGGTCGTCCCACTTTATAGAAAGGGAAGCTGGATAAAACCTTTTAATATTTGGCACTCCAGTGCCACAGTAAGTAGTAGAGGCAGCATCCAACCCCATATTTATATGTGGCTACAGTCTTTGCTCTCCTCACTTGCCTCACTGCAGGAGGCTTATAGAATACTCCCAAGAACTGGTCCAGAAGTAGAAATAGCCCCAAAGCCTTTAGGTATTTTTGTGGATGTCAAGGAGGTAGTTATGCTTCAGCCCTTGGAGGGTGACACCAGGGGAGCCAGATTGTTTTTCCACAAGTTTATCTTTTGGAGAAGGAATCCTAAGATACCCTTTTATGCTTCAGCAAGAGGCTGGCTATAAGCTTAGCATTTAGGCACTTAATTCTTTTTGTTTTATCTATCTATCTATCTATATATATATATATATATATATATATATATATATATATATAATATATACACACATACATTTGTATACATAATGTAGTAGATCATGTGATGAATATAAACATAGATGTATTAGAAATCATCCATATTGGGCTGTAAGCTAACTGAGGGCAGGGTCTAAATATATTTAAAATAATACATAGTCTCTTTGGGGCCTTTATATTTCAATGGTAATTCTTTGAATTGCTTATGCACTTCTCTTTTTTAAATGATACTGTGGTAAGAATACTTAACAGGAGATATACCCTCTTAACAAATTCTAAGTATATACAATACATGATTGTTGACTCTTGGTAAAACTCCTAGAAGAAAACATAGGAGCAAAGCTCTTTTACCTCCGTCTTGGCATGATTTCATGGATATCACACCCAACGCACAGGCAACAGAAACAAAAATAGGCAAGCCAGCCTAAAAAAGCTTCCGAGAGCCAACAGTGAACAGAGTGAAAAGACAACTTGCGGAATGGGAGAAAATATTAGCCAAGCATATATATGATCACCTCTCCGAAGCATGTCTACTGTTCCTTGCTTTCCCATTAGAAAAAGCTGCTGCAGGCATGAGTGGAATATCAGAGCTGATGAAGCTGGCGTGACTCAGAGCAGAGCAGGACACAAGGACTCAGGTATAAAGTGCCTGGGGGGAGCACAGGGCAGGGAGGACAGGGCAGAGGAAGGTGCCAGAGGGGAGGGCAAGTTCAAACAAAGTCCCTTTGACATGATCTTGCGTCCCTTTGGAACGCAAGCTGTGCCTTAGATTCTGGGGCAAAAGAGATGGGGATTTCCTACTTCCTCACCTGTCAGTCATTTAAGAGCCACCTCCAGGAGCAGGGAGAGGTGAGCATAAATTCCCAGGAACTGTGGCTTTCCATGTCTGTGAGCAAACTTAAGGGTGTCCCCAGTGGCCCGACACTAAGAGTGCTGGCTGTTGCAAGAACTCAGAGCAACCAGGGGTACACACATGCAGCCCAAAGACACCAGTGGGGTGTGTAGGCTCTTGGCATTGGTGTTTTTATGGTGAGGGTTTCAAATGGAGGGCATTGTCCACTTCCTTCCACTCTGGCTGTTGGGATGGTGGGAAGAGACACCCCTCAGCTGCCCACTCTGACTGGCCTTGCTTGGCTTTGACAGCATACCATGCATGCCTGCAGAGCCGCCGTGCCCAAAGGAAGGGGGGTAGTTAGGGATCAGCTGATTACAAAAACACCCACTAAGGTCCATACATATGGCGCAGGGGAGAATGGTTCGCCCACTTTGAGCCAAGGCCAGACCCTCATTGTGGGCTGGTGTTGAGGGGGGGGGAGGGAAGGGCTGTTATAGTGGGAGGTCGACTTTTCAAGTCACAAGTGGCCCTAGGATTTGAAGCTTCAGATGCCACCTCTCAGGAATCCCTATGAGTGCCCTTCGTTTTGGTCACGGTCAAGGCTGGGCATAACTGGGGGCTGAGAACCACACCCCTGCGCCCTTCAGGAAATCACAGGTACCATGGGTGGGGCAGGGCGGGGCAGGCTGCAGAGGATTTCTGAGGAGCTCAGACTTCCCACCGCATCTGCTGCCCATCATGCTGTGATCCCAAAACACACAGGAAGAGCAGACCTTAGCATTGATACACACCAGGCAGAAACGGCTCTTCCAGTTTCCTGGTCAACGCTACCTTCTCAAGGTCACCCTCAATGCTCCTGGGAAACACGCACAGATCTTACTTAGATTACCTCGAAGGTTCTCATGTCCTTGAGAGAATCACTTTGGGGAAGATAGTTACACCTCCCTTCACGCGCAGGCATTTACATCAGTGGAAGGCTTACTTTGGGATTAAGTCACTTAAAGCTGCACAGCCCCACTCCATGCTGCCAGCCTGTCCAGGTGTGGAATTCTGGGAAGTGCCATGTGCCAGAGGATCTTGGGCTTTTCGATTCAGAGCCTGTTTTCCTGTTTTGAGAATCTGGCTTAAAACATGCTGATTACCCTGGCATGTACGCAGATGTACAGTAGAGGAGGAGGCAGACGCAAACTATATAGAATGAGTCGGGTGCAGTGTGTAAACTGACTCTCTTTCCTGTTGGAGGAGGAGATATAAGTCAGGATTCTGGCAGGACTGAGGATTTTGAGGTGTCTTTGAAGGGGGAAGAACTAAGGGAATTAAGGAGATTATTAGGGATTTGGGTGCTCAGGGACCAGTCACAGCGGGAAGCCCTGGCTTCCAGGCCTGCAGGCCAGCCCAGCGGAGAGGTGGGGCAAAGCAGCAAGGATGCTTGTTAGGAGCGCCCAGGAGAGCACCTTGAAAAGTGATGCAGGAGCTGAAATACAGGGAGTGGTGGGAGTTCCCTGGGTGCAGAGGAGATGGGTAAGGATGAGGGAGACTATTGCAAAGGCTGTGAGTGTAGAGATGAGTGTTTGGTGAGTAGAAAGGAGAGAGACACAGCGAGTATGGGACGGAGGTGGGGGGCAGTTGATGCTGGAGGGTCAGCCCTATTGCCCAGGAAGAGGAGTTTTATTTTTCTCCTATGGATGTAGGAGGCCATGAAGCAACAGAATAACTTGCCTTCCTTGTCGTGGGTGGCATTGCCCTCTCCTGGCAGAAGCCCCTGCTCTGAGCACCCCCTCAGAGCCATGTGGGAACTGGTGCCTTCTCAGTGGCAGCTGCTCACTGGTTCTTCCAGCAAAGGTGCTCACTCCCTCGGCTCTCACCTGCTCCAGTGGAGGGAACTTTCTTCCCAGCCATCTCCTTGGCTAGCTCCATTGCCCATAATAACCAGAGCCTCACCACACTAATGAGGGTGAACCTAGTCCATCTGGATGACCCTCTCCTCTCTCCGGGGACTGCCTGCTCCCCCAGACTCCAGAAATTGGTATGTCCTTGGCTGTCTTCTTATTTCTTGGTGTCGCATCCCAGGCTGGTTCTCCTACCAGCAGGAACATTAGCTATTCTTTAGTGAAATGTGATTATTATCCTATTAATGCAATAGTCCACATGTGGACTGTATTAGCATTTGCATCAATTATTTAACTTTCACAACCTCCCTGTCTGTGTCTACTATATCTTCTTTTCCATGTACGGTAAGCTGTGAAACAGGCTGGGAACGTTTGAGGAAATGACTCCTTTTGGGATCACTGTTAACTACATTTATGGTAACAAGAGAGGAAGTGGATAAGGGCTACTACATGGCAGAGCAGAATTCCAATCCAGGTCAGACTTTACGTTCTTGACCTCTCTGTTGTACCATCTTATCTAGAGATTGATGCCAAGGCCCAGGCTTCCTTCCATCACCCACCAACATTTAGCATCTCCCACAGGGATTGCCGTCTCCACACCAGTCGACCCTTTAGCCTCCTTGTCCCAGACCTCTGGGTTCACATGGTGGATGGCATGTTAACATTCACCTCTAGGCATCTGGGAGTCACACCATCAGTCCCTTTCAAAGCATTGGATGTTCAAGTCCTAGAAACACATGGACACTCTGGCTTGAAACCATTTACTCATTTTCAGGGTGATAATCTGTCAGGGTCAAGAACAAGAAGAAGAGGGAAAATCTGAGGAATTAGCAAATTGGCATTTTAGGTCCAATTGGAGATAAGCCATTATTTGTGAATGAAGTTTACATCACTTGGATCACTTTGCAGGGCAGCAGCTCGGGATTAGAAAGGGCCAGTGTTTATTTGCACAGATGGAGTGGAGAAAAACACGTTTCCTTAGGGTCACGTTAGCTCAGCTGATGGGCTGATAAGGGAAGCCACACCATCTGCCGACAGCCAAGCCGCTGAGTACTTTGGGGATCACCGTTAACCACATTTATGATAACAAGAGAGGAAATGGATCATTCTGGTTCCTCCTCGTGCAAGCTCTATAGTTATATTTTAAACCGAACATGGGCCCCTATTTGTGTATGTGTGTGTGTGTGTGTGTGTGTGTGTGTGTGTGTGTGTGCCTAGAGCCTCCCCATATGTGCTTTACCTTCCAGTCTATATTTACTTTCAAGAATTCTTGCTGATTTGAGCTGTTTATGTCTTCCAAGACACTGGGCTTACATCATGGTATATGATAGCCCATCTGATGAAGAAGCCTTGTGAGGCCCCTTTGCAATTCAGCAAAGAGGAAGTATTAGCAAACGTGTAACAGAGATGCTGAGAAGCAATGAGCCCAAATGCTCATTTCATCGGAAGTAGATGTCGGGACCCGTCATTCCCACCTTCTTTGAAAACAAGGAAGGGAATCCACTCACTCACTAAGGAATCCAGGCAGTTCCTCTTCAACGGAAGCTCCCATGTCTGTATCTGTGTGGTGTGGGCAAGGCAGACAGGAGTCAGGTCCCAGTTGGTGTCACGGAAGCTTCCCTCTCAGTCATGAGGAATTACACTGCCTGGAGCCCTGCAATCTCATCCTGACACCTCTTCTTCCTGCCTGGTAACCTTGGCTGCCTGCTCTTGTCTCTGAGCCTTGGTTAGCGTATGTAAGATGGGGAGAATAGTCTCTTGAGTCGGCATTATTTGACCACTACTGATGTCCCAGATTCTGACTGTCTTTGTACCTGGGTGTGATGAAAAGATGTGGTCTTCAAGGGACAAATTGTCAAGTGGAGGGACCCTGGGTGTCACCCACCGGTGAGAGAGATGTCAGGTCAAGAGATGATTTCAATATGTCTTTATCAACAGAGTCTGAGGGATAAAGCTATCAAAATGGAAATAACAGATAAGGACATACCTTCAAAATCTAAATAGTGTTTAAATTCTGGCTATTTTTAGTTTTCATGATGTATTGGTCAGGATGGGTTACAGTATGGTGCAATAACAAAAATCATGCCATTTGGTGGCTTTACATAATAAAAGTTTGATTCTCCCCTCTCCCCCTTAACATTCTAGCTGGTTGATTGGCAAAGGATAGGGGTGGTCTCTGTCCATTAGAGTCACTCAGAGACCCAGCTTGATGAAGGCTTCATCCCCACAAGGGAGTCTAGGATCTCCATGGCAGGAGGTGAATGTGTGTAAAAGGAGGAAGAATTAAGAAAAGGACAGCCTTATTGGTGCGGCTCAGTGGTTGAGCACTGACCTATGAACCAAGGAGTTGCAGTTCAATTCCCAGTTGGGGCACAAACCTGGTTTGTGGGTTTGATCACCAGTTGGGGAAGTACAGGAAGCAGCCAATCAATGGTTCTCTCTCATTATTGATGTTTCTATCTCTCTCCCTCTCTGAAGTCAATTAAAAAAAAACAAAACATTTTTTTTTTTTAAAAAAAGGACAGATGCTATGCATTGGCCAAGGAGGAGAGGGGCTGAATTGAGGAGTGTGATTCAACAAAGACCTTTACATTTCCTATCTCAGGTCAGATAGGACTTTTCAGACACTGCAAATCCCAATTATCTGCATGACCTGGAGGAGCAGTTTGAATTTGTGAAAAACCTGGATTTGGGAAGATATTTGGGGTCAGATCATTCTTTGTGATGGGGGCACGGGGTGCATTCTGTGCATTGTAGGGAGGTCGGCAGCACCCCTGACCTTGCCTGCTAGGTGCCAACAGTATCTCCCAGTGATGACAACCAGAAATGAATTCAGACAATGATGAGAGACAATAGCTTTCCTCATACATGTGTGCCCTTTGGCAAGGCTTACACCTTTGGTTTTAAGGACAGCATCTGTTTCTGCCACCACTACAGCTCTGGCGCCTGGTACAGTGCCTGACACACTGGGCCTTCTGGAAAAAAATTGCAGAGAGATTGAATGAAGGGTGATTGCATGAGACTCAGCTAGTGAGTGAGTGAATGTTCAGACTCAAGTCAAAACTAAGAAGCTGAGTGCTAGTTGTCGGGTATCTTTGACTAATTTAACAGTTCATGCCAAGTCCTCACCAAACACCTGCTCGGTGTTAGACACAGAATTATTATGTGTTCTAGGGGATTAAAAGAAAAAGGAAGCATACAGTCTGATTTATGTCTTCGAGAGGTTGTTTAAAATGTAAATAGGTGACATCTTCCACACAGGAAACGGCCTGAGCAAAAGCCTCAGACGAAGAACAAAGTCATCAGTGATGAAGTCCGGATGACAAAGAACATTCTAGAAGTTAAGTACAACACTTCACTGTACCAGCTGTTTGAAGTGCTTACCTGGAGTGTTTGAATTAATGTTCAACTCAAGGAAGCCCTCTCCATGTTGCCCATCTGACTTTGAAGGCCAGAGCAGAGTGGAATTGGGGAAACAACCTAGGCACTTGGGAGTCTGAGGGGCAGAGGGGAGGGGAGGAGGGAGAGACGACTTAGTCATTGGGGCCCTGGAAAGGCAGACTGCCTTCGAGGAAAAGCCACTCCTCCCTGGGCCTGGCCTGAGGCCCTGCAGCTGAGTTAGGGAGGCGGGGCTGGCTTCTCAGCCTCTTCACCAATTTGGCCTTTGTCAGGCTTCTCTGATGAGCCCTGTCGCCTGGTGAGTTTTCCTCTTGGAAAGAATTGGGGGAAGTTGAGGCCCCTAGATAAGGAGGCAGCTCTGTTACCTTGGCCACAGCTCTTGGCAGATCCTGTCCAGGATTTCCCTGGGCCATCAGAACATCGTGGGGGAGATGAGAGGTCAGGCGTGGGCCGGGTGGGAAACTGGACTCTCGGAGGCAACCATGGTAACTGAGGGAAGAATCACACCCTCTGGGGAGCAGCCAAGAGCTGTACTTTTGGTTAGTAATCGGGACATGGACACTCTTTCCATCTGGACAAAAATGAGTTTTTGCCCGATATCTCTTTTCAAATCGCATTTGCGGAGCACCTGGGAAAGGTGCGGCTCTTGGTGGACTCTTCTAAGACTTAGAAATAGACACACACACACACACACACACACACACACATACACACCACACACAACATTGCCTCTTTCTTTCCCCCCAATTATTAAAATCAGCGTTCCCTTTAAATCCTTTAGCTCTATCTTCTCCTTCTTTGGAGAAATCTTCATTTTCATGACTCTCAATCAGGAGTACTTAACTACTGGGACGAGTTTGTCTCTCCCAAGGATACATGGCAATGTCTGAATCCATTTCTGGTTGTCATCACTGGGAGATATGGTTGGCACCTAGCAGGCAAGGCCAGGGGTGCTGCCCACCCCACTACAATGCACAGGATGCACCCCCCGGACCCATCACAAAGAATGATCTGACCCCAAACATCAGTAGTGCTGACCGTGAGAAGCCCTGCTCTAAATCTTGCTAATGTCTGTCACCTTCCTGATTCTCTGCATTCCTGTCTTCATTCATTCCAAGTTCTCTTCCAGTCCCCAGACCACATTTTATTCCTGCTTGGTTATAGCACTTTAGCACTGGCATGTTGAGTTTTAAGGAATGGCAGAAAATAACAGATAATGGTAATGATCATGGTCATGGTTCAGCCCTTTTTATTGAGATCATGAGTGAGTGCACTGTATGGTTCCAGTTAGCCCTCAAAACAAACCTCTGGCAGGTACTATGCTGTGCCCTGTTACAGGTGAGGACAATGGAGCTCATCCACAACACATTCTTGCTCAAGCTCATTGAGTTGTGGAGCTGGGTCGCACTTCAGAGCCTGTTCTATTGGGCCCTCCTTTGTAGCTTGTTTTCCCTCCACCCTCTTTGTTTGTTCTACCAATGGATGGCATTTATACCTCCTTTTCTCTTCCATGGAAAGACCCCTCTCCTATGTCGATCGCAGTCTTACCCACACTTCATTGAAGCCCTTTCTCCTCCAGGAGCCTTTCCTATCCCCTTGCTGGCAGGTCTCTGCTCTGTTCCCCTCTGGTGGGTGTGCATTCATGGTTGGGGACAGTCCTAAAGTAGAGGGGACCTTGGATGCCCTCGACCAGGAGATTCTGCCAGAGTTCATGTCAGGATCTTGAGCTTTTAGGAATAAGTTGTCCTGGAGGCTTTCTCAGGGATGCACTGAATTAGACACTGATGCTAGGCCCTGGGAAAGTGCATGTTTTCAGAGCTGCGAAGGTGATCCTGAGCTGCATGTCACTGACCTAACCATCCACTAGCAGGAGGCTAAACTGAGGCCCAGGAGGGGAATTGAACTGAGACCAGCACCCAGGTTTCCCGATTGTCTCTGAACCCGGGGTGAGGCGACTTTACCCTGTGTCTCTCCCCTGGCCATGAATTGGCGAGAAGCTAAATAAACATTTCCTGGCTGAGTGATACTAAAAAAAGAGCGTTAAACAAAAACATTTTTGTCATATTTGTCTGCTTTTGGCTTCACCCCCACCCTCAGTCCTGCAAGGTTTAGCATTCTTTTAGGTAATGTGCAGTTCGTAGCTCATCACGTTAAATGTCCTTCTTCCAGACCTCGTCCTCACCACTCCTGAGCAATGTTTATTTTCAGTCCCTTTGAAACCTTTCAGATTCCCGAGGCTAATTCCACCTCAAGAAAAGTAAGTAACGTTTGTCGGTTGCCTTCTGCATGTCAGGAGCCGTGCTGTGCTACTTTACATGCACAATGTCAGACGTGGGCCGCCATACTGCGGGTTGTCTGTGCTGATGAAAACAGGACTCAGAGAGGCTAACATAATGCGCCTGAAGTCACACAGCCAGTAAGTGCAAGCAATGGGCTTTATCTGTCGACAATGCCTTGTGATTACCTCGGTGTAACACCAAACCCAGATTATTTAGATCATGCCCATGACCACCATGTTTCCCCTTTACTCCGCCTTTTCATTCTAACTATAGTTTTAAGACTGGTTAAACATGCTCTGAATAATGTTTGATTGTTTTCTGAAAGAAGATAAGTGTCAGCCAGAGGACAGCCAGGAAAACAGACGCCAGTGCACTCTCTCTCTCTCTCTCTCTCTCTCTCAATATATATATCACACACACACACACACACACACACACACACACACACACACACACAATACAGGGAATTGGTGACATGGATGGTGAAAGAGCTGAGAAACTAAACCAGAGATGAGATAACCCAGAGACTAGCACCAGCCCTTCCACCCCTGTGGCTGATGGGATAACTGGACGAGAGGTTGTCACCAAGAACTAGGTTGTGGCCCCCAGGATCTGGAGCTGCGGTGGACAGTGGGCTTCTGCTGAGCACAGGGGGAGACACACCTAGGCCTCTCTTTATTGCTGGTGCTTTATTTAATCTTCTGCCCTGTGTCTCCT
Source organism: Pipistrellus kuhlii (assembly GCF_014108245.1). Taxonomy (NCBI): domain Eukaryota; kingdom Metazoa; phylum Chordata; class Mammalia; order Chiroptera; family Vespertilionidae; genus Pipistrellus; species Pipistrellus kuhlii. The sequence continues at coordinate 13,839,919 of NW_023425482.1, forward strand.
ACCAGTCAAACCTACCTGGGAACCAGAAAGCAATGCAACATGGGAAATGGAGTTTTCTAAAATACTGAGGCAAAGCAGGGGATGGTAGGAAAAGAATATAAAAGAGGCAAATAACCAAGTAAGCAGGAATAGCCTAGCTTTCCTGTCACCACTCAGGGGAACAGAAGCTAACACTGCAATTACTGGAGGTTGCCAGATGCCAGTTCAAACCTTAATCTTGCGATTTTGGTAGGTATCTCATGAGCAGTCTTGCTGCATCTTGAAGAAAGGAGTAAAAACACTTCCTGTACATCACTGTTGTCAAGATGAGAAAGGTATAAACACAAAAGGGGCCATTAACAAATAAAAAATATTTTCATTGAATTTTTAAAGAAATCCATCAAGTTTAGCCCTCGCCAGATTGGCTCAGTGGATAGAGCATTGGCCCAGCGGACTGAAGGGTCCTGGGTTTGATTCTCATCAGGAATCAAATATACAAGGGCACATACGTTGAATGTAGGCTGATCCTGGGCCCCGGTTGGGGCGTGTACGGGAAGCAACCAAACGATGTGTCTCTCTCAAGTCAATGTTCCTCTGTCTCTCCCCCTCTCTTCCACTCTCCCTAAAAATCAATGGAAACATATCCTCGGTGAGGATTAACAACAACAACAAAATCTGTAAAATTGGGACTGGACTAAAGTGTTTTATTCTGGGGGAGGGTGTGTGGTGGGACTAGGTGTTGCAGTGAGCAGTTAGCAGGCAAGGATGAGGTCCATTCTCTTCCTCTATAGGCATGCTCAGGAGACCTTTTAAATTTAAAGTGCTATTCAAGGAATTTTGCTGTCTCTTTCCCAATGTTTCCTGTTTGTTATCTCCCCTCCCAACACACACACACACACACACACACACACACACACACACACACACACACACACACCCCCTCTCACACACACACACACACACTTTTTAATTTAAACCCTAGTGGATGTTGAATCTGGTAACATTTTCTGCACCTGAGTTCTTTCACTGACACCTTATGTTGCCCACTTTTCCCTCTGGGACTTAGGGGAAGTCTGAATCCAGGCTCGCCGAGGAGGGAACTTCCTGACGCTGTAACTCAAACTCTCCTTCTGTCTGCCCCACGGAGACACAGACAGTCTGACCTGCTGCTGGGGTCACCCCAAGTACGAGTTTCTCGAGGATGCATATTCTTGTCCAAGAACAATACTCTCACTTGTGACCCCGGTTTATGGTAAGGATGGAAATGATTCATTAGCGCCCGAGCAGACGTGCTTGGGACAGCGAAGGCAGCCGCGGCATTGCAGATCCAACTCAGTTCTCACAGACAAACTCATCCAGGGTGTTTTTCAGGCTCCCTGATTGAAAGCCATATTTTGAACAGAGATGCTTTTCCTTCCTCAGGAAAAGAGGAGATGTTTCTGAAAAGTGACAGGTAAAGAAAATAAAGAGCGAGGTAGGCTGTCAACACTGGAGTTCATGGGGGCTCGTGACAGAACAAGGGCATTCCAAATGCCGCAGTAGAACGCTCCTCAGATTGGGGATGCAGCCAGCCAGTAAGTAGCAGACCCTGTATTTGAATGCAGTCATTCTCCCATGTGTTAATTCGATAAATATTCAGTGAGTGCATAGTATGTGCCAGCCTCTTTTCGGTGCTGGGGATTTAACGAGGAACAAAACAGATAAAAATCGCACCTTCGTGGAGACTGGTAGGAGAGAGAAACAATACACAAGATGAGTACAGTATTTCATACATTTGATGTTTGTAAAGTGCTAAGGAAAAGCACTAAAGCAGAGAAGAGAGTTAGGGAGTGCCTCAATTTTATTTATTTACTTATTTATTTAATTTTTAAAAATATTTTAATTGATTTCAGAGAGGAAGGGAGAGGAAAAAGAGATAAGATAGAAACATCAATGATGAAAGAGAATAATTTGTTGGCTGCCTCCTGCATGCCCCCTACCAGGAACTGAGCCCACAACCCGGGCATGTGCCCTGACCGGGAATCAAACCGTGATCTCCTGGTTCATAGGTGAACACTCAACCATTGAGCTGCACCAGTCAGGCTGGGGGTCTCTGAGTGTTGAACATGCTGGTCTCCCTGAGAGGGTGACAGAGGGATAGGAGGTCAGCGCCTGGCTATCTCAGGGAAGGGCATATCTGGTGAAGGGAGCCCCAAGTGGGACCCATGTGCTCCTCCCTGAAATGCCACATCTACCAGAACACTGTTGGTAATTTGTGCCAAATAATAATATATACAAAGAAGCAGTAAACTTAATTAACTAAAGACTAGCATTAAGTGGGTTGTGCGTGCGTGCGTGCGTGTGCGTGCGTGTGTGTGTGTGTGTAAGTTCATTTGGGAAGCATTCTATGGCTGGAAGTTGCGCACTTTATAGGACATTGGGCTGCCTGGACTTAGAAGCTACTGCATGGGTTAGCACTGATATTTTCCAGTTTTTTCTACTTTTTCATTTTCTTCCTGGGGCATGAACATAGACTCACCCTTCTGAACCCACAGGAAGCCCTGTCTGTGGGTGAAAGGACCCCCTAGGACAGAACAAGCACCGAGGAGGGGCCACTGCCTGGGAGGTGAACTCCTCAGAGCCAGCCTCTTGGGAAGTAGAGGGGAGCCCCATAGATAGAGATGTTGCTTGAAGTTCCTTGTTGCAGTAGCTCCGTGGAGCCCTAACCAGAGCCCCTTTATCAACAAGTGGACCCTTCCCCCAGCCTGCTCATGCTGTCATCTGCTCTCCTCTCTGGAGAAGGTCATTCCTCTGGTGAGAGCTGCTTCACCCAGGAAGTTATGCTCAAAGGGGAGCAGTTCACAGCCAATCACAGCAGCAGGAGAACCACAGCTAGATGCCCTTGCTTCAACAAAGACTGCCCAGTGGTGCGATTTATGCCCAGAGCCTTCCTGGATCATGCTGTGGCTGGAACTTTCCAGAGACCACATCCTTGTTCAGCCCCTTCCCCTTCCTTTCCTGTCTCCCTCCCTCCTTCCAGGTTCCTTCTCTGGAGAACTCTTTTAGCAGGTTCTGTGACTGGAATCCCAGGATCAGCTCTGCCTCTTGGGAAGCCTTTGAATTGGTTATATTGCTATATAACAAATTACCCCAATTTAGCAGATTAAAACAATAGACATTTATCATCTCGTGCAATTTGTGTGAGTCAGGAATTTGAAGGCAACACAGAATGTCTCATGAGGTTGCACAGAAGACATAGACCAGGATTGTAGTCATCTGAAGGCATGACTGGGGCAGGAGGATCTGTTTCCAAGATTGGTCACTCGCAACTGGCAAGTTGGTGCTGGCTGTTGGCCGGAGGGTTTGGTTCCTTGTGCTGTGTAGACCTCTCCATGGGCTGTTTGTGTCTCCATGGAGGGGTAGTTGCTTCCTCCACAAGGAGTGATCTGAGAGAGGGCCAGGGAGAAGCTGCTGTACTTTTTAATGACCTTGCATTGGAAGGCATATACCTTCATTTCTGCAGCGTCCTATTGACTACACAGGTCAGCTCTATCCGTGGTCAGAGGGGACCACACAAATGCATGACTCCCAACCAGGAAATGAGACTCTGGCTGCCATCTTGGAGTCTGACTGCCACCCTCTGAAAGTGGTGTGACTCTGAATTATGGTAGTTCCTAGGATCTTAAACTGTTGGCCCCTCGGTCTGTCATCCTATGTATTTTCCAACAGTAAGCCTCCCCTCCCCCACTCCAAAATGGATATCTCACATCCCAGTCTGGGATGACTCTGAAACTGTTGGTCTTAACCAGTAAGCTTAACTGATTTCTCCATTTTTCACTAAAAGATATGACTGTATGAACAAGACATTGAGTTTTGATGGCTCTGAAAATACATCATCACTCTAAACGTCATCTTATCAAGGTTTGCACGCTGGGTGAGAATGATGGTGTGACCCATATTAAACGTGAAACCCTATTCTCCCCTCAGGCTGCTGCATTCAGGAACATTCAGTTTAGGCAATATGAAGTGATTGGCGGGTAAGTCATGCAGGACTGAGAAGGGGAACTTTGGGCCAGGAGCTGTATTTCTGTTTTAGATACGTGTCTAGTGCACAGATACAGAGGAATGCTGTTAATTTATTGTGAAATAGATATAACTCATTTTCATATTGCTTTATCATTTTCTCCTCTTTCAGGAATCTAGGGAAAAGGTTGAAAGGAAATCATGTTAGAAATCTGGTGTGGGGGTGGAGGTAGGGTCTCCAGCATTGCTGTTTGGCATGAATTATGAGTTTTCAGCATACACAATATATGTGGGTTTGGTTTTTGCTTGTGGGTATCAGTCTTTAATTTCCTCCTCCTCTTTCCCTCATTAGATCAGCTTTCCACAGCCCTCTCTCTTCGATTTGTAGGAAGAAGAGTCATCAAGGAGAAGTATAATAGTGTTCTTGTATTAGGCACACTTATGTTTAAATCTCTTCTTTTACCTACTGGCTGTGTGACTTGAACCAATGGATTGGCTTCTCTAATCTCTCTTTTCTCACCTGTGAAAAATTCACACCTAATTCCCAGAGCGATTTTGAGGATTAGGTGAGAGTTTGCGTGTTTTCAGTGCTGCTCAGCATAGCGCCCCATCATGGACATTAATAGATAAGAGGAAGAGGATGGACACAATCCATCCTCAACCACTTCTGTGGACCTGATTGCTGTGCATCAGGGTAGATCAGGGCTCCGCAAGGCCCTGGGCATTTTTACTCTGCTCTCAACTTGGGCTCCTTGTGCCTCAGGACCAGTGATGTGCTGGCACTGGCCAGACCCGATTGCATTCAACTCATCCCAACACTGAGTTCAGAGATGGCAAGTGAAAGCTTGAAATCAACCATGCTGAGAGTGTTTACACCATAGAAAGAGGCCATAGTGGGAGTATTTACACAATGGCAAGTGACCATAGTGGGAGTATTTATAACCCGGCCCTACAAGATTGAGCTTCTCCTGTCTAGAGCGAGTAATTAAAGATTTACTAGCACACATCTTTCCAGGGCTGTTTCTTCAGAAAAACTATCTCAATTACTGATCTGCCCCACCAACCTTCTCTCAATGTCTCTTCAACCATCTCTTCCCTATTATTCTCTCTTTTGGACCACTGCAAAGGTTTATTATTTTTCCTAAGCCACTCTCTTTCTCTCCATTTCCTTGCTTCACTATGGTGTCAGGGAATATTCCAAAAGCACTGATTTCATCATGCCCAGAGAATCCTGTTCATAATCCTTCATCACACTTGTGCTATAGTGATGGTGTGCCTGTGATTTCTCAAAAGTATGATTTGAAATATCCTGCTCTACTCTCTCTGCTTGATGGTCCAGTGTCCATAGTGTATGGGACAGAAAAGCCATGGGCTCCAACACAGGAAGATCTCAGTTTTAATCCTGGCATGTAGGAGGCAGCTGATCAATGTTCCACTATCACTTTGATGTTTCTCTTTCTCTCTCTCTCTTCCTTCCTCTCTGTCTAAATATCAACTATCTATATATTAAGTGAAATGGGAAAAACAGGGCTAGGGAAGCACAAAGGAGGGGCTTCTCATTTACACATGTGGACCAAAGGGTGTGGACATTATCCAGGTGGAAATGGGAGGAGGTGACAGAGGGATTTGATTGTTCCAGAGAGAAAAAGGGATAAAAGAATTGCAGTGCTTGGAGATATCATGACAATAGATAGGAGACAAGAGAGTTCATCGTGGCTGGACTGTGGGCTTGAGGCTGAGAAGATGGAGGAGGAATCACAGAGGCTGAGTCATCAGGGACTCAGCTGCACTTTGAAAAGTTGAGATATTGTCCTGAGGACCACAGGTGCTAAGCAGAAGGATGACTAGGTCAGATGTTCACACTTTGCAGATGGTTGTTTTGCTCAATGTGTTTCTGGGTTACCCATAGTTATCTCCATACATAGAACAGCAGTTCTCTGAATCTCAGTATCCTCTTCTCTAGAGTAGGGTAACAAGTTCACAATTTTGCTGAGTGTACTGTGTGGGAGACAATGTGTGGAAAAGCACATCAGAAACCCTTAAAGCTGTCTACACAGGAGAGAATAATTATTAATTTGGATGCAGGGTGTATCCTCATGTATCCTGGAAAAAGTTGAGTCCACACCCTAGCATCCTCACAACTTGGGAAAGTGGCTTAGCTTTTAGATGCTGATATCATTATTTCCATTTCACACATGAGGAAAACACCTAATGCATAAGATTCTAAAGAAGAAATGTTTAGTGTGTGATTTTAGAACACACACACACACACAGATACACACACACCCACATATGTGTTCCTACTTAGTTTTCTTAATAAGGACAAAACATATCTGCATCTTAAAACAAAACGAAACAAAACAAAAACACAAAAAATACTTAGCATAGAACTGAGCAAATAATAACAAATTGTGTCATAATATTAAAATGGATCGAGTAATGATTATTTTGCCTGCTGTGTTTGGCATTAGACCAACAAAGTCAAAGTCCCTGCCTTCAGTTTCTCTCATCTCCAGTGCACACATGAACACACACACACACACACACACACACACACTTTTTTTATCAGACTTCTTGATAAATTTGTCTTTGGAGTGATGGCTTAGATTTCTTAATATCCATAAGCTTCTGCATCCTTAATAACATAATACATAAATTTCAGGTTCCCCAATATACATAACTGTACTGAAAGCAATCAGTGGCTCATCATGGCCTTTGTCCCTGGCCCTTGATAATCAACAACACTGGATCTGTGGGATAATTCCAGACAGCAATAAGATACACTGTGAGGTTTGAGATTCAAGTGGGGTTTAAAGAAGGAGTTCTCAAGTTTGCAAAATGTTGTCCAGGCTTTCCTGGGACCCAGGGAACTGCTGGTAATTTTAGAGCTTCCTCCTTTATTGGGGTTTTCCACTGAATTACACATACGATTTGGCACACATGCTGTAAAATATATGGTTTTCATTTTCCGAGACTAGATAAGCCCTGAGCACAAGGGATTAATTAAAAACAATAGGCTGGAGTGATTCCCCCTCTTCCCACATGTAGTTCGAGGAGCAATTTAGCATAGTAATCTTTGGTTTTTGCTCATTTTAACCTGATTTGGAAGCAGGATAATCCTCTCCTTATAGGTGTGCTACCACAAAGAAGGTGGGGAAAACTAGAGAGTCATGGATTTCTTAAGTAGCGGAGAAGGACAAGGGTCGTGGCAAGAATGATCAGCGGGATGAATCAGGGTTTGAGCCTCCAGTTTTGTTTCAAGTGTGATGTTTTCCTAACTGTGGTTTTCATGGGGTTGGCCTTTGTGTTGGAAATCTGACATTATTTAAAAGTTGGCTAATCTAAAGAGCACTTCCTAGAGTTTTATCAGTCACTTCATCCTGCCTCTGCAAAGCCTTCAGGGTATTGTACAGAGGTTGGCTTTGTCCCATCTGGGGTTCATGGGGAGGCAGCAGAGATGCCATGATGGCCTGTGAGCCTGCGTGAAAACTGGGTAGAAATGCAGACTACGGGCGAGGGTCTCCTTTGACTCTCCTGATGTCTATTCTGCTGTTATCCTCAACCCTCAAATGGTGATAAGACCTAAGGACCTGAACCTGCCCATCTTAACTCCCATCGCCCCTCCCCCTCCTGCTCTCAACAGTGACTGAGTATGTACTCTGTCTGAGGAGCTGGGCAGAGTGCTCATGCTCTAGTTGGAGAGAGAATACTTACACCCAAGTGCTTTCATCACAGCTACGTGCAATTATTATGATTTGATTGCAATCTTCCTGGCATTCAGGACTGCAGACAGGGAGCAGGGTTACTTTATGTCAAAGGGACAGTGAAAGCCCCTAATGAGAGAAGTGAGATGAGAAGGGCCTTGGGAAATGGAAGGACACAAGGCATACAAAGGTGGTAGTTCACCAAAGATATGTAACTGGAGAACATGGACACAAGTTCAAGTTCAGGATTAAACACAAGATAATATAAGTAAGCTCTTATGTTTTGTATGTTAATTGGCAAAGAGTTGTAGTTTTTCCCCCCTGAATGGAATTCCCTATTGTTAGGAAATAGTAAATGGAAATTTTAGTATAAGATGCTTAAATAGACATATAAAAATTATTTTTTAAATGAACATGATAAAACATGAAGGAGACATACCCACATGCCTCCAGGGATTATCCTTAATTTGTCATAATGAAAAGGAAAAGAGGGGCTAGGATTTTAACTGGATGGTGTTTCGGGTGGGAGGAAGCTATGGGAAAGGACCTTCATAGAAAAGTCAAGAAGCTACCATCTCAGGCCTTAAGGTGATACCGGTCTTACTTAGAATTTTTTTTTATTTTTTTATTGATGAGTTGAGTTTTTCTACCAAAATCCATTTTAAGATTTTAAAAATAATATTTTTTATTTTATTTAGAAAGAGGGCGAGGGAGAGAGATATAGAAACATCAATCAGCTGCCTCTTGCATGTTCCCCTATGATGGATTGAGCCCAAAACCAGGAATTGAACCAGCTACCTCTGGGTGCATGGGTCAGTGCTCAACCACTGGGCCATACCAGTCAGTCCATTTTAAGATTTTTACAGTAAAAGTAATAGAAACTTTAAAGGTGCCTGAAAACTGGTGGCAAGCCTTGCTAAAGAAATAAACAGTAGTTTTCATTTACATTAAGCTAGATCTGCAAATACCCTGAAGGCTTTGCAGAGGCAGGGCTGCCCTTCCTTGGCCATGCTCATGGATTAGAGTGGAGAGAGCCATACTGTGGAAACAGAGAGAACTCACAGGGTGATCTTACCTGCTCAGAACTGCAGCTCAACGCTCCAGGGATACATCTAGAAAAAATAATTACACTTGACTTTAAACAAAATAGAACAAAGCCTCCACCACATTTTCTTTCCCCTTTGCTCTTTCTTTACTCCTTAATAGGGGGGTAGGGGGGTGGTGGTGGGGAGTTGGAGGAGGAGACCTGGTTTTAGGATTGGCCCTGATGTTGATTCACTGGGTGACCCTGGTCAAGGGTCTCCTGTGTCAGGGCCTGTTTTCCCATCTAAACAATGCACTGGAGTCAGTTCTGAACAGCTGGACATGGAGCTCAAGCCAGAGGAACTAAAGAGTACAATTCCTTAGGGATAAGCAAGTGACCACAAAAATCCATGTATGTTTGTGTTTATTCTAATCTAACATAACCTCCAAGAAAAATTTGCACAGCAGTAGGATGCAATTCAGTAAGATTTTGGCATGGGGTGGACACTTGCATCTATTCCCATTCAAGAAATACTAGATGAAAAAAAGAAAGTCAGAAAGACGGGGTATTTAACTGATTTTCAAAGACCTTCCAGTCTTAGGCCCCCAGCATCTCTGGGGCTTGAATTCCCACTTATACCCCTCAGAGCTCTGCACTTCTGAGACAAACATCCAAATCCAGGATGTTCTTCGGCATCCCTGTATCCATTCCTCAATCCAGTTCTTCCTCCTACTTCTCTGTTTCAGATAATTTCTCCTCCATTCTCTCAAGCAGGCTCAAATCTCCCAGGTGTTTCTATGAGTCCCTATCTGGCTCCTTAAGCAAATACCTGTGCCTGCAGCCCACCCATTAGCAATATCTATCTATCTATCTATCTATCTATCTATCTATCTATCTATCTAAAACCCTATTATGCAAATAGACCAAACGACAGAACAACTGAACAACCAGTCGCTATGACATGCACTGACAACCAGGAGGCGCATGCAGAACATGGTGGGCGTTGGCTGTGGCAGGATGGTAGAGCAAGTGAGCAGGGGTACTAGACCAAGGTGGGGCACTGGGTGCTGTCATCAGGGCAAGCCTCTGGTCCTATATAATAAAAGTGTAATATGCAAATTGACCGAACAGGAAATACCATTCAGCAGGGGGGTACAGCCAGTGAGCAGGCGACACCAGGCCAGCCAAGGTGTGTGCCAGCAGGCAGAGGGAGGGAACAGTGATGGGGGGGACAGTGACCAGCAGTGGAAGAGGGGCAGTCACCTTCTGCAGAGGCAGGGTGATGGGCACAGCACCATCCCCTGATCCCCTGTCTGGTCACCTCCCGCAGAGGGAGGCTGGGTGGTGGTAGCTGTGGTGGTGGTGCTGTCCTCTGATCAGCCAGCCTCGTCACCTCCCACAGAGGAGTGGGCCTAAGCCATCAGTAGGACATCCCTGAGGACTCCCTGACTGTGAGAGGATGCAGGCTGGGCTGAGGGGACTTCCCTACCCCCAGTGCACAAATTTTCATGCACCAGGCCTCTAGTCAGTGACATAAAGTGGAGCTACAGAACACTTGGTACTCAGTCCCATTCTTTGCCTTCTTTCCTTTGCCTTTACCTTATAGCAAAGCGTGGCCATCCTGGACTAGACATCATGGATCAGTCTTTGCTTCACTCTGCAGACTTGAATCTCAACACCACTGCCCCAGAAAGGGTCTTGGCTCTTTGGTTTATCTGGACAGCTAATCTGCACCCCATCCTAGTGATATAACCCAATGCAGTGCACAGCAGGTCTCCGGGATTCCAAAGCTTGTGCACTGCTCCATAGCACAAGCATGCTCCTTCACCTCTGCTCCCCGGGTGGGAGTCAAAAACACAATCTCCCTCATCGCTCACGTCCACTCAGGCCCGATATCTGCCATCTTACTCTGCCCAATCTCTAGCCATCTTGCCGTTCCAGGTCAACTAACTAGAGTTCAGGTCCCCATTGCCCATCGTCAGATGTCTTCCGGCCTTCTCCTTTATCGCTCCCTGCATCCATTCTCACCCTCAGATTCTGAGTCAGGGAGTTTGTAATCACCCAGGTGCAAGGGGCAGCTGGGAGGTGTTTTGAGTGGGGAGGCCATGTGCATTGCTCTGCATGCAGAAGGTCCCTCCAGCAGGCCAGCACCTTGCAGGACCTTGGGGGCCCTCCCCCCCTCCAGAATGGGCTGCTCTTCACTCCCATCTCTGGACGTATTCCCTCTGCACCCACAGTCCAGCCACACTGGATCACAACAGGTCCTCTTCTCTTCTACTCTGATTTTTTTTTTCCCACTCGAAGAAAAAATAGGAATAAGGAACTTCTCACATTGTCATTTTCCACCCTCTGAAATCTTACCCATATTTCAGGGCCCAGCTCACTGCCATTTTTTCCATCACGCCTTCCCTCTTCTCTGTGGTCAGAACCGAGCTCTCTCTCTGGGCTCCTGTTACATTCTCTGCTTTTCTCAGAAGACGGATGGCATCTGCTTTGCATCATGCCTGGTGTCTGTCCACCACGGCAGACCAGCGAATCCCAGTGGGACCCGTCAGTCCCTTGACAAAGAATCGCCCAGGAAAGGGAACAGGGAGTGAGGGTTCCTGCTAAAAGGCGTATTCCTCAGCCCATACTTTGTGCTGCCCGGCATTGATTCCTGTGGTTTTTATCCAGGAAGAGAATAACCCTAATATCCTGCGGGGAATTTCCTCCCCTACATCCTCATGCAGTCTCAGTGGGATGGTCATGGAAGGTGCTGTGCTCTCTCTTGTGAGGCACAAGCAGGTGACCCATTCCGGTCGCTTGCTGGCATTCTGAATTTGGGGCAAAAAAAAAAGGGACAAAAATAGCTCTCTGAAGATTTGCTCATTAGTTCCTCCAACCTAAAACACCCACTGCTTTGCTGACTAAACTAACGCTTAAAAGGAAAGTATTATATGGACCTGCTGTATCGCATGTTGTGAGAACCGACGGTACCTCATCGGACGGAAGGAAAGCAGAGCCTCCAGGCCTCAGACAGGGCAGCGACCAAGGTCAAGTTTTGTTGCCTCCAAACTAAGAAATAAAAGTCGGGGTGACTGAGTCAGGATATTCGGGGTAAGAGCCAAGAAATATGCATTTTTATTCAGCACTCCACCACTTTCTGTTTTCAACAACCTTTTTGTTTTGGAATAGTTTCGGATTTACAGGAAAATGGTCGACTAACAGAGGATTCCCTTATACCTCACACTGCTCCCCATTGTTAACATTTTACTTCTCCATCAGTTCCTGCAACTGACAAACCCCACTGTGCCGCATTTGCCAAAACGAAGAACTGGCATAGGTGCCTTACTGTGACCTAAGTTCCAGCTTTCCTTCAGCGTCCTCTGTCTGTCCCGGCATCCAGCCCCGGGCACCGCTTTGCCTTTAGCGGTCCCGTCTCCCATGTGTCCTTTGGTCTGTGAGTTTCTCAGTCTCCCCTGCTTTCCCTGACCCTGGCGGCGCGGAGTTGTGCTGGCTGGATGTCATGTCGCATGCCCGCTGGCTCTCCCAGTGACTTTAATAGCATGTCAGATTCTAGGCCTGTGGGGGACCGCATCCACAGTCACTATTGCGCCGCAGACACTATTGGTCAGCATTGTTCAGCACAGAGGAAGCACTCCTGAGCACGAGCTGATGCTGTGCACGCTGCTGCCTGACTCACCACCCTGCATCCCTGCATGGGAACCCAGCCTTCCCACCTCCTACTTCCACCCCCCACCCCCCACCCTGCCTGATCACTGTGTTTTGTGACAGAACTCAGAGCAGCTCCCACCATGTAATGGAGCTGAGTGCATTTGACTCTAGGGTTTTCAGACACAAATAATCACATAATTACAAAGGAAAACTCTAATTGCGATCATCTAACCACGTTTTGACATCTCTCTTTCAATTCATTCATGAATGTGTCGCTCAGAGCCCAATCAGATAAAAAGAAAGGACGCAAAGGGGGCTGCCGGGCTCTCTCATCAGAGCCGGGAAGACAGGCTCTCACTCCGGGCATGTTTATAAATTTAAAAATATTTCAGATGCTTTCGCAGTGCTGCCTCTTCTGGTTCAGCGGTCAGGGGGAATGCACTGGGGGGACGGGGCTTTGTCTCGTTGAGCTGCTGCTAGATTGGGGGTGTCCTGGGCTCTGCGAAAGGGGCAGCGCCAGGCCGCCTGGGGGGCTGCGGTGTCACAGGCTTAGGACAAACAGACTCAGTTTCAACTCACTGAAAACAGAGCCATCCAGAAGCATTTATGGAGTGTAGCTTGGTGGATCTTTGCACTAGATTAAGCATGTCCCATACGTAAATGTCTAATGCTGATACCATTCTGAGAGGCTCGTCATTTCAGGGCTACTTCTCTGCCGATGGGAAATGATGAAAAAAATAAAGACTTGAGAGGGAAATGCAGACGATCAAGAGATGCTGAGTGGCAGAGCTGGAATCTCTATGGAGCTCAGGCCAACACTTTGGTCATTACCCCTCAGACCCACAAACACTGCCTATTCTTTTCCAGGTATACATGCACCCACACACTCGTCTATCACTCACTTATTATTGCTACTATCACATAAGCAAAATCAGTATCTTCCCCATTATTTTTACAATTCAAAACACTGCATAGTGTTACATAGTGCAGCCTTCTTCAGAATTCAGTGCATGAGACAAATGCATCAAGCCCCCACGGGGAGCTTGTCAGGGGACTGCCCATTCCTGGATCCAGTCCACCTCCTGAATTGGAACTCTGTGGGTGGGACTGGAGCTTTGGAAACCAGCCTCACCATTGATACAAATTCTCACTGATGTCTGAGAGCCTGTGCTGCAGGGCCGTATGCAGGACCGGGAGCAGGGAGTTGTGTCGTTTCAATTCTGTGAATTTCTAGTTTGTTAACCTTGGACCTGAGAGAGGTCCGTTGGAAGATGGGTAGTTTCTCAGTTTGCATGGCCGCTGTGAGGATGACAAGAGACAATGTGGGCAGGAGCCTGCTACCCCCGAGAAAGCATGCATCTCCCAGTTCTGATTATCTGGGGGAGGAGAATGGTAGAAACCGGGATGCTGTGATGCTGACTGTGTCTCATCTGATGGCAGGAAGATATAGAGGTGGCTTTACGTCACCACAAAGATTACCACAGGATCGGAGTAAGCCCTAGACTCTAGGGCCTAGAGGGACTTGTGCTGAAAGGAGAGAGGGTTGGTACGGAAACACGAAAGCCAGGCGGAAGGGGGCTGTTTCACGGCACAGCCTCTGGACAGGGGTTTCTCAGCTCCAGCACTATCTTTGCCAGGGGGCACTGTCGTGAGCAAGGAGGGAGATATAGCAGCTCTGGCCTCAGCCCACTTGATGCCAACAGCATCCTCTCCCCGGTGGTTTCCAGACATTGCCTCGTGGTCCCCAGGAGGGGAGTGGGTGGGCTGCAGAATCAGCCCTGGCTGAGAACTGCTCCTGGAAGGGAGATAGAAGTGGTTCGCATTCTGGCTCTGCCACTTCAGCATCTCTGTGGACTGAGCAACATGTTTAAGCTCCTGAAGCCTCGGTTTTCTTAGAATATTACTCCCCTCCATCTTATAGCGAAGTCCCTACAACACAGGGTTGTTGTAAGGATTACGGGAGAAAACGTGTATGAGAAATACAGAGGCCTGGTCAGTGTGGTTCAGATTGGTGGGAGCATTGACCGGTACACCGAAAGGTGGTGGGCTCAGGACACATTCCCAGGTTCTGGGTTCGATCCCTGGTCAGGGCGAGTATGGGAAGCAACGGATTTCTCTCTCTCTCTCTCTCTCTCTCTCTCTCTCTCTCTCTCTCTCTCTCTCTGCTTTTGTGTGTGTGTGTGTGTGTGTGTGTGTGTGTTAAGGGAGGTTAATAAATCTTAGAATTTTGCTAGACTTTGAACACTTGACATCCACATTCCTTCCCTTCCTCCTTTTTTTCAGAAATTGATTTTTTTAAAAAAATCTGAGAATTCTTAATTTTAGGTCCAAAACCATGAACTGGAGATGTTCTTATTGGGATGGGGGCCCTACTATGTCTGAGCTGGATGAGATGCTATTTTCCTTAGAATCAGAAAACTGTCAGCACCTCAAGTTCTGCGGGACCCTGCCACCCTGGCCCCAGCTCCCACCGAAACGTTTCATCAGGCTGCGAGTGAAATCGTTTATCTTTTCTCAGCGCGGACATGCGGGTCGGACCCACGGGCAGGCGGAGCGGAGACCGAGGAGGTGTTTGCTTTAGCTCTCCCTTGGTCTGTAGATGGCTGATCTTTCAAGAGAACGGGCGGTTTTTAACATTTGGGACAAATTAACCAGTTTGACAAAAGCAAAACAGTTCCCCTTTTAAGATGAAGTGCTCCTTAAGTGCCTATACAGTTTCCAGCCCAGACAGCACATTTCTCCTCCCCCGCCTGGGCTGCAGGGGCACTGGAACCCGACGTGTGAGCAGATAACCAGCCCTGGTTCTCCTGTGGGCCCGGCTCCACAGAGCTGAGTGATTAGGCCCCGATAACAATCTCGGTCGAGCCTGAACTTGGCCTGAACCCAGAGCGCTCCGCTTCCCCTGCCATTTCTGTGGATGACTGCGGTGTGGCCCCCCTCTTCCCGCCCCCCCCCCCCCCAAGCACCACCGCCTCCCCACCTCCAAGCATTGGAATACTTTCTCTTCTATTATTTCTAACACAACAGTGGACACAAGAGCGCGATGATGCTCTCCTGGCCCGGGCCCAGTCTTCACGAATACCAATCAATAACCCAAACCCTTCCTTCCAGAATTCCTCCTGTGTCTGCGGGGAAAGGCACATCCCGCCTGCCGTTGGCTAATGACCGTCGCAAGGAATCAGGCTGATGGATGTCAGCTTTCTTCCGCCTCCAGAGCCTCCCATAGTGGCAGGATCACTTGTGGGTTACCCACCCTTTGATTAAATACTTCCAGGGACATGAACCTCCTTATCTTACAAAACGACGTGCTCCCTAGTGGGACAGTGTCAGCTGTTCTCCACGGCAGCCATCTGGTCACGTCCTTCCGAATACGTCTCAGCATCTGTCACTGTTTAACCAATGCATTTGTTCATTCATGGCCTCTCCGGGCCTCCTGCCCCCAACAAATGTAAGCTCCATGAGGACAGGGAATTCCTGGGTTTGGTGAACGTTTGGTTCTGAGGTTCTTTGTGCTGAACCAGAAGATGAAAAAGAGAAGTAAGCCGCTCACTGCTTGAGCCAGACAGCTGTCCTGGTTCACAGAGTTTCTGTCTGTACCCAGATGTTACCCCAGCGCCCAGACTGGGTGCTAACATAGAGCAAGCCTCGCCGTGCGTCGGGATGAACATAGATTCAGGAGTCAGAAAAGCGATGTTAAAATCCCACTTTCCCACTCACAAGGGCCTCTGGCAACTAACATTTCTGAGCTGCAATTGCCTCACTCCGTGAAATAAATTTAACTGAAGGATGATACCCAACTTAAACATGATTGTGAAGATGGAACAAGAGTTTTCTAAAGTACTTAGCAGTGCCTGGCACAAAGTAGGTGCTCAGTAAATAGGTTTTGATTTGCATGGAGAAGGCCAGGTGATTACCAGCAGCAGGGGCAGGAGAGACCCAAGGCCTAAGGGGCAGGGGTGTGGCCCATCCCCTGTCCCCCTAAGCTGGCCTCCATGCCTTTCCAGAGGTTAGCAGACTGAAATGACCTGTCCATTCATTCCTGAGAGCCATGTTAGTGCAGCAGGCGTCTCCGTGCTGTGCCCACAGATGCAGCCTCAGTACAGTGGGACTCCGCTCTTTGGCCAACTGCCCCACTTATTTCATAGTGTAATTGATTTCAAACATGCATGTATTTCCCTTCTTTTCCAACTTGTGGCTGCCTGGATGTTCAAACCATTTATTCCCCCAAATGTGCCTGGATCCTGGATGCTGCACAATCGCCACACACGCACTCACACACACACACACACACACACACACACACACACACACACACACTTCAGGCATTTGTCTGTCACTGTCCTAAATTAAGAACAAATCACAGTCAGTTAAAATCTCCCAGTTTAATAAACAGCAGATCCCCCAAATGTCAGAATGTCTAGTCTTTTGCTAAGTCGTTAACTTGTGGTTCAGATTTGCGACTAAGGAAAAAAGTGGTAAAGGACATGAAATAGAGAGGGAGGGGCTGGTGTGGGAGCAGATGGGTTACTCACTAGGCCAAGAATGTGAGGACAAGTGGCGGAGGGCCGCTCTCCGCCACGCAGCTGAGATCAGGCGCTGCCTGGGGTCCTCGGTTCCCATTAGGACAGCCTGGGCTTCTGCATTATGATGAGCTGAGCAGTTAGCTGTTGAGCAACAGGGATTTTCTTTACCAAGATGTGTCCACAGTGGAAGGGGTTCTAATTCATAACAAACTGTTTGCTGCTATCCAGGGCCCATCTCTGTCTTCATTTTGCAAGGCAATCTGGCCATGGCTTATACTGAGCCAAATCTGTTTCTGTTGGTGACCTTTTAAAGTCATGGGGTCAGGCCTTAACTGGTTTGCCTCAGTGGATAAAGCGTCGGCCTGTGGACTCAAGGGTCCCAGGTTCAATTTCGGCCAAAGGCATGTACCTTGGTTGTGGGCACATACCCAGTATGGAGTGTGCAGGAGGCAGCTGATTGCTGTTTTTCTCTCATCGATGTTTCTAAGTCTCTATCCCTCTCCCTTCCTCTCTGTAAAAAAATCAATAAAATATATATATTTTAAAAATTGTGGGGTCAGGGAGCAGGGCACGGGACCAGGAGTTGATGCTAGGCCTGGATCTCCCATAAACTTTTTATGGGCACTAAAAGGCTTCACTTCCTGCCTCTGGACCCTGTTTCCTTGTCTACGATCTCAGGAAGGCTTCACATCAGTTGCTTTAAAATAATGGTCCAAGCAGCATTGGGAGGTTTTGAGATATTGAGGTTCCATTCCTTCCACCTGCACTCTGAGCAGAGTAACGTCACTCCGGTTGGATGAACAGTGGCCCCCAAGTGTGTCCACATCTAATTCCTGGCCCTGTGAATAAGTTACCTTACATGGCGAAGAGGCTTTGCAGATGTGATTAAGGTTCTTGAGGCGAGAAGGTTGTCCTGGGTCATCCAGGTACATTCAGTGCAATGGAAAAGCTCCTTTTAAGAGGGAGGCTGGCCCAGCTGGGTATGGCTCAGTGGTTGAGCATCAACCTATGAACCAGGAAGTTGGGGTTTGATTTCCGCTCAGGGCACATGCCCGGGTTGCAGGCTTGATCCCCAGGAGGAGGCAATCAGGAGGCAGCTGATCAGTGATTCTCTCTTGTCATTGATGTTTCTATCTCTCACTCTTCCTTCCCCTCTGAAACTAATAAAAAAATATTTTTTTATAAAAAACAAGAGGGAAGCTGTCAAGTCAGAGTGAGAGAAGGGATGTAATGAAAGGTGTAAAGAGAGAGATTGGAAAGTGCTACGCTGCTAGCTTTGAAGATGGAGGAAGGGGCCATGAGCCAAGGAATGCAGGTGCCTCCAGAAGTTGGGAAAGGCAAAACACACACACACACACACACACACACACACACACACAAAATGGGTTGCTCTTGAGCCTTCAGAGAGGAGTGCACCCTGCTGATGACTTGATTATAAGACTTGTGACTTACAGATAATAGATTTGTGTTGTTTTCAGCCACTTAGTTTGCCAATATTGTTACAGCAACCCTGGGAGATAAGTACACCCACCTTTATTTGATTTACACATTGGGATTTCACTTAAGATTTCATCTGAAGAAGGATCTCAGTGGTTAAAAATATTTGAAAGCCACGAGGACAGTTGGTCCCTGAGGTTCACTTCTATTTGAAACAACTGTCCAGGAATCAAACCCTGGTTCATAGGTCTATGCTCAACCAGTGAGCAACACTGGCCAGGCAAAATCTATCTTTAAAAAGCTTAAAAAGAACTACCTCTAAAAACCATGGGTCTATCTGCAACTTCCTAAACAGACTGTGTTTTTTCAGAAAAAAACTCCTTATTCTTTTGAAGCCATTCTCCCTTCCCCATCCCCCCACCCCGGCCCACAGGTATGGCCACCACCATGGCTGAGTTCTATGCCCTCATTTTTGTCCTCAGTACCCTCCAAAGACAGAGCCTACCTCTCCTGAGGCATGAGTCCACTTGCACTGTCATTGTCAATGTTTATTCACGTGACCTGTTGACTGTGAGTTCTTGAGGCGCGAAAAGCATCCTATATGTCTGCATCTAAGGTCCAACAGGGGTCCTCACATATGGCAGGGCTCAGTCAATATTTGGTGACTGAATGGCTGAGGTTAGAAGACTTGAACATCAAGATGTTTGCCCCGTATTTACATACCAGTTTCAATTCAGCTGACTGTCTTTGTGTTTACAGATTTGTAAATAAATCACTTAAAAGAAACTTGGGAAAAGGAAGTAATGATAACTAAGAGGCAACAGAGTCAGTCATGTTTAATCTGCCTTCCTTGTTTCAGAACAGGGCTAATTAGCGAGAAACGTAGGGCTATAATATCTCTGGTTTTCAGCAAGGCATATGATAATCATTGGGAAAATCAGAAAAATATGGCTGGATTATAATACACTGAGCGACAGAGTTGGTATCCAAAATGAGGTTGATGGCCCACAAGTAACTGGAGGTGTTTGATCAACAGAGAGAAAATACAAGCTCTCCATTGGAGCCTTGCAGAGTAAAACACTAGATGGATTCTGGGACCAAGAAGGTTTCTAATCTTTCCTCCAGTCCCAGGAGTCTATGATCTTACCAAAATATGCATATTCAATCTAGGTACCAGAATGCTCAGATAGGAGGAAAAAAATGCCCTCACAGCAACAGCAGTTCTGTAGTCTTTTAGGGCCTTATTAGCTTAATTCCGGCCAGTTATTTTTTTATATATATATAGCTTTCATGAGTCTAATTCAAACCATATTGAGAAGCCAAACCTTCACTGGGCTTGAGAATGTAACTAATAAAAAGGCAAATGCATCAAGGTTGCCAAACACTGCAAAAGAGAAGTATATGACACCAGCTCTAATGTGAGAAATTGTAGAGCCTTATTTTTGTTCTCCTTTTGATAGGAAACATAAGGGCTGTCTCATACTCTTGGAGAAAGGCCCTCACAATACACCGCAATGACTCTTTAAAAAAAACCGTTATTATCTAACGAGAAGACCCTTCACGTCGTGGCAAGGAGCGAGGTATAATCTAGCCCCGACCTTTTCCCCGGGGAGCTCCATGCGAGGCTGTGCCTCTCAGATTTAGTGTCCTTTGGCAGCCAGAGAAACCTCAAATCCTTTTGGAAAAACAAACAAACCTCACATCACAGTCCCCAAGGTGATGCTGAGGTCAGGTGGCTGCAGAAGAGCTGTCACAAGGGCCTGTGTAGACAGACCTTGGGGCAAAGACTTCCTCCTCCTCTGTATTGGCCGGGGCCCCTGCCTCCCACCTACTGCTCCAGTCAGTGCGCATAAGGGCATCCACACCGTTGTCCCCTTCCCACACCCGTGGGAGGCCCGGAGGCTGAGAACCCACCTACCTGTTCCTTTTACAGAGTGCTGGATGGTTTTCTCCCGTGAGCAGGGGCTCCTCCGGCTTATCCTGAGTGGGATCCATGAAGCATATTCAAAGTGTAGCTTGTTATTTATTATTATTATTTTTTAAATCAATCAGTGCCCTTCACATGGCAGGTGCACACAGTATATGTTGGATCACATTTCCTGGTCCAATTTCATGGTATTTTAAGAATAACCCTGGGCTACCTGTAAACCACTTTCTACTGTCCTGAGTAGACATTAGACATAACTCCTTTATGTGGCTACGGAGTATGGTCTCTTCCTAGCACCTTGAGCCTCTCACCCACCTGCCTGCTCCTTCCACAGGCAGGGTTTTCTGCATGTGCAGGTCCTCCTACCTGGAATACCCTCCCTTTCCTCCCCACCTGGCCAACACCAGCACATTCATCAGCCCCGGCTCAGCCATGGATTCTGCAGGGGCTCCTCCCTCCTTCCTTTCACATCCACACTCTGCTCTGGGAGGACCACATGCCTCTCCTTCTGGAACTCTTAGGGACATTTTAATTTTCCATTCACTGAGGTGGCTGGAGACCAGTAGCCATCACTTCCACTGCAGCATAATTGACAGGAGGGCCTCTGCCATTTCACCTGCTTTATCTCTAACATGTCTTATCGTGTTTAGTGTATCCTGGAAGCTCAATAAATCTTTGTTGAATGAATGAATAAATGAATAAATGAATGAATGAATTTGCTCTCGTCACTGCCATCAACTAGTTGATATACACTCCCCTTGGGCTTCAATTTTATTCTATGGCATCAGGATAAAAATACCTATACTTCCTATCTTACGGGCTATTATTAGATTCATACGAAATTGTTCACAATCTTTGGCAAATTGTGGAAACTCGCATATTTGCTGAAATAAATGACTGGACTCAACACATTTGGCAGCATCTCACAATTGTGATGTACCTTTCATTCCATATCTTCTCTTCACCCAGAAAACATCTCATTCCGGACCTTCCCCACTGTTGATATTTTTCTCTCAAGCCCTCTGTGTCGCCCAGGCATGGCCTCAGAGTAATGACCATCCTATCTTACATGTGTATATTTCTTATAAGTTTATGAATTGCTTAGCAGCCCTCTCCATACATTCCATCAACAGTAGTGGGTGAAGCAATACTCTAGTATAGTCACATAATGGAATATGACACAACAATGAGAACAAATGATTAAAGCTACTCACAGCCATATGGCGAATCTAATAAACATAATGCTGAGTGAAAGGAGGGACGTGAGGGAGTACATATTGCATGATCTCATTCATATAAAGTATAAAACAAGGCACAATTAACTTTGGGGATTAGAGTCAGGATAGAGGTTACCCTGGGGACGGTATAGGAAGGGGGCACAGGGAGCTTGTGGGCCATGCTCTGTCCAGGGGGGCTCACCATGCGCTATACTTCTCAAAGGCACACTCCTTTTCCCTTCAGTGAGATGCTTATGGGTTGCATTTCCATACACGGTTTGATTGAATTTCTATCTCACCTCTGGGAGATGGACAGGGCAAGTATTTTCCTTTCCGTTTCGGAGAAGAAGAAAACGACACTTGGAGAGCCAATGCTCTCACGGAACTCACATCTGTCGCACGCGTTATAACTGAGGTTGAAACCCAGGGTTTCTTAGTCTAGAACTCTTTCCAATTAGACCACGTTATCCTCAGCAGGTAACAAGATACTGTTTAAATGTGCACAACTCCCAGAGGCCCGTAGGGAATGGCGGAGACCTTAGGTAATGGCTGAGGGTCTTATCTTGGATGAGGCAGGGTTTCTGATGCACCGAAAAGCCCGCCATGTTGGGGAACATGCTTGGCGATCCCCCTTTCCCAGTGAAGTAGAGTTGAGGGATGGTCGTAATGGTGGACGCTCCTGCTCGTACCACCTCCCACATCAGCTGCTGATGGCTGTATAGGGAGGTCCCAATGAGTCCCAAAGACTTAGGCAATGACATTGAGGACATATGCAGAATATGACACCATTGAACAGATGGTAAGCAGCTGGATCGCTCTTCAGCACATCCAGTCAGGTCCCAGATGAACTGACTCTCTGTGTTCTTCTGTTCGGCACTCCATGTGCTAATCCTTGCAATGGGAAGGCACGGTCCTGGCTCGCACCTCATCACAGAAGGCTTAATACAGGAGAAGAGGTTTTGCAGGGCTCTTTAAAGACACAAGGGGCTTGGTGGTTGATGGGAGGAAAAAGGTTCCAGATGTAAGTATAATATAGGAGTGTAGTTCAAGTTCACGGGAAAACTGCCTCCAGGATTCCATGGATGCAGAGGACACGTAAAGGGACAAGGAAAGATATGAGCCTTTTGCTTCTGAAAATAGAAAATGTACAAATCTCATGAGGTTTTATTTTAAGGTGCAGGCCTTGGGCCTATCAGCTGCAGGGTTAGAACTCAAGGTTCATTACTTCTAGACCAGTGCCTTTTGCTTTAAGCATCAGCTGTGTGACATTAAACAAGTCACGCCACCTCTCTGAGCTAGAATACGGAGCTTGATTCAAGGGCTTGTGATTATGCCCCTGGTGGAGTCTGACAATGCATCCTAGCAACGGCAGCCTGTTTATGGATAAGGAACAAAAAAACAAAACAAAACAAAAAAAACAAAACAAAACAAAACAAAACAAGTTTGAGAGATCATAAAAATATGTTCCATTGAAGGAAAAAATGAACATTCCACACTTTTCTTTGCAAAAACAAAAGACACATACCTCAAAATATTTGCTACATCACATCTAAACAGAATCCTTATGAAAGATAAATGCATAGCATTATTTTGACTCCCTCTTTTTAGGAACTGAGAAGATTTTTATTTGCTTTTGTATTGTTTAATTTTCTTAACTTTTTTTTCTAAAATTGCATCGTGTCATGGGACTCAACTTGGACCCATTTCTGTGTTGGCTTCATTGAGAAGCAATATTTTTCTTTTCTGAAAATTGAGGTTTCCTGAAATCTGGTTTTATTTTCCCAATAAAAGCACCCAAAATCCATATTTTGATATTTTTTTCGTATACACATTTCGCTTCTGCATGGATGTTAGCAAAATGTCCCCTACGTAATTAAGAAAAATGTGCTTATGCCCCTCGCAGAAGTTCACTAATCAGAGTTCATATTCCTTTCACACAAATATTCCAACCTGCCAGGGTTTCAACATATTTCGGGCAGCCCAGCACACATTTGTGGACATTCATCTTCTATTTTGAGTAGGACGCCTTAGCTGTCTCCTCAGGTCTCACATATCTCACAGCTTATGTTTTTACCTCGGGATGGCTTCCATCAGCGTGATGGACGTGAAGCACTGGCTGTTGAAAGTGGGTTCTATGCTGGTGGACTACTGCTTATTTTGGCTTTGCCTCTCTCTCTCTTGCAATCTCATATTTTATTGAGTGCATAATTTCCTATCAGCTTCAGACACCAGAGTCACCAGCTGAGAAAGAGTGGGGAGGCCGGGCTTTGACAGTGGTAAATTTCCTTGTGCTTTAGAAAACCCCAACCAACACACCCCATATGCTGCCATCCGAAGGAAGACTTATTTCATGGTCTAGACTTTATGGCCTTAGATTTCAGCGTGACATGAGTGATGTGGAAGGGAAGTCCATTCGGATGATAAGATGAGGCTAATTTGTACTGGGAAATTATTTGCAATTGTGATAAATAATCCCTGGCACATTATAACAGAAAATCTCAACCCTTGAACTGAATTATGTATGTTTGTATCTCATAAACAAGGTAGGAAATACATTTTTTTAAACTGCTGTGTTTGCAAAGTTCTTTCCCTTCCAAGGCATCCTCATTAATAATCATAAAGAGGCACATTTCTAAGCTCAGAATCACATTAATCTCCCCACACGTGACCCAATCATGCACTTTGGGAGAATGGATGGGATGCAGTTGCTTTTGTGTGTAGCTATGTGTGTTTTGTCTTGTTTTCCTGGTGTATGGCTTGGAAGTGCAGCATGGGGGAGACAGATGGAGAACCAGTAAGATAAAAAATGAGTTTTTCAAGAAAATTGGACTTTTTGTGGTTAATCACTAAAGCAAAGATGGAATGAGTGGTGTTTTTTATTTATTTATTTTTATCCCTGCATTTAGGGAAGGCGAGGAGGGAATAGTGCTTCCGTTCTTACTCATGAACCTTACCATCATATCTGGCACCAACCGTGATGGGGAGACTTAACAGAACTTTCCTTTTGAAAACCTGTGCTTAGACATAATACAGAGTTGGACTTTCCAAGAGGGAGAGGTTATCCAGGGGTTGGGGGACAGGGGAATGGCTACATGCAAGAAAAATGCAAGGGTTCCTCAAGAAGGGGGTAGGGATGGCAGTGGCGGAGGAAATGATGTCATGAAGCAGAGGAAAGATGAGGGAAACAAGCAAGGCCTCTGCCTGCCTTCCTGGAGGGGAAACTTTGGAGGGTACGTTGTCTAAGTGATGCCTGTGGAGATTGGACGCACAGTGTGAGAGAACTGAGTGTTCCTTGTTGTCAAACAAGCAGTCAGTAGAGAAGCCTGCTGAGAACTGTCCTTCCCTGTCAGATTTGGTCCTGTTGGACCGCTCACAGATGACCAGCACTCAGTGGTGGCTTGGATGACTTGGCCGGAGGACAATGGTCATGATGGAAACCACGACGATGGCTTAAAAATGAGGTCTCAAACCCATCTTCTTAAAGACACACCCACCATACTCCCCTTCTACCCAGTCAGCTCTGCTTTTAGCTGAGTTACTATTTTATTTTATTTTTATTATATTTTATTGACTTTTTACAGAGAGAAAAGGAGAAAGAGAGAAAGCTAGAAACATTGATGAGGGAGAAACATAGACCAGCTGCCTCCTGCACACCCCCCACCAGGGATGTGCCCGCAACCAATGTACATGCCCTTGTTCGGAATTGAACCCGGATACCCTTCAGTCTGCAGGCCGACGCTCTATCCACTGAGCCAAACCGGTTTTGGCTGAGCTACTATTTGAAGGTGCTGTAGCAGCTTGTCTTAAGAAGGGATCCTCTGAATAAAAATAAAAGTTTAAGAACCATTGATTTGAGTCCCACCTCTGCATTTCTTAGAGGCAGAAAAAAGAGTCTTGGAAAGGTTAATCTCCGTTTATATAGTAGGAGAAGGGAATCTAAAGCCCCCTCAAGATAATGTACAAGGTGAGAGCAGATACACAGGAGGGGCAGCTATGTTGTCTTGACTCCTCACAGGTTATTATGAGAATCAAATGAGATCAAGTGTGCATAGTACATAACCAAGTTTTATTACCTCTGTCACTTACCTATTGAGTACATTTATCAATACCTATTTATTAAGCACTTATGACTATTCCATAATCTGTCCCGAGTGATCATAAACACAATAGAACAATTGCAGGAAACTAATGGTGAATTTCTTTCAGGTTGAATTTTAAATATGACAAGAAAGAGGTTGGTACACAAAGGAAGACTCCACGCTTTCATTGAAAGAGCTCAGATGTGGTTTGCAGGGTAGGGAAGGTATAAGGGAACCATGGGAGAAAGGGGGGTGGTTTGAATCAAACCCTGAAAAACTGCTGAGGTTTGGCTAAAATCTAACATCTTATAACCAGAAGAAAATCTGGGGACTTCTCCTTCAACTTCTACTCAACTGTAAGGTACTCCTGTAATCGCTCCAGGGATTATCTGCTTGACCTCTCAAGGAACTCTTGCCCTATATTATCTTTAATTGGTACAACCTTATAAAGCCAGGATTATCTTCCTTTCCTAGGAGGACAAAGCCCAGTGACCTGCTGGGTCTGCCTAGGCTGTAAGGCTAAGCTTTGCAAGAAGATTTAAGCAGTTAGGAGCTAATGCTCTGAAATCACACAGGCCTGGGTGTGAATACCAGCTTTGCCACTCCTAATTGAGCAATTTATGTAACCACTCTGAGCCTCTGTTTGCTGGTGTATAAAATGGGATCATAACTTACATCCTACATAGAATTATCATGAGAATGAAGCTAGAGTTACAAGGCAGCATTGTGAAGCACTTTGAAGTGCCTGGTTTGTTTAGGACTTGACAAACGATGTGTTTTCAGTATCAGGGGAAAGAGAGAAAAAAAACTTGGACTGGAGTCTGAGAATATATGTGGCTTTAAGGAGGAAAGTACCATTATAAAGAACAGAGGGTTCGGGATCAGATGCTGGGATTAGCTGTTAAATCTTGTCTGTTGCCCATAGTGACAAACTTGTATTTCTTTGTTTTGGTCAGGGTTCATCAACCTCAGCACTAATGATATTTGGGGCTGAATAAATTCTTTCTTGGGGTTTGGAGTTGGTGGGTATGGTGCAGGGGAGAGGCCTGTCCTGGGCATTATAGGGTATTTAACAGCATCATTGGACTCTATGCCTTAGATGCCAGTAGCACTTCCCTTAGACTTGTGACAATCAAACACTGTCTCCAGACATTGCCAGATGTCCTCTGGGGAACAAACCTGACCCTGGTTGGCAGCCATTGGTCTCGCCATGACCTGTGCTCCCTTCCCTGCCGTGGTATCCGAGGCTCCCCGTGGGAATCTCGGCCCAGACTCTCCCAGCAGCTCACAGCTGGAAAGCCCTTGCACGGCTTCACCAGGAACATATAATAACTCAACCCAAGACTGTCTTTGTTCTCTCTCTCTCTCTCTCTCTCTCTCGATTCTCATGATTGTGCAGTGTTTCTTTTCGGTTTTCAGCTCTGGGAATTGGTCTTTTCTCACTCGCCAAAGCCACAGCTCAGAACAACCAGCGGAGAATGATTAACACTGTCTGTCTGTGCTGAAACTCTTGAACAAGCTCAAGGTGTAGACGTCCCGAGTTCCGTTTGAACTCACTCTCTGACCCCAGTTACAGACGGCACGGTTTCTATTTTTTACTACAAGAATTTCATGGGGAATATTTTTCTTCCTTTTGTTTTCTTTTCCAGCTGTCTGCGTGTCCTGTTGTTCTTCTCTCTGTGTCGTTTTAAACAATCACTGGGAATTCAAGCGAGGGGTTAGGGAGGTCTTCAGGAGGTCACCTGGTTTAGACACGTCTGTAGGGACACTGAGCACTGCCTAGCCCCCGTGGGAATGGGCTGTGCCGTTAGGGTCTAGGTCCCTGGATATTCCTCTTGGTGGGAAGAAGCAAACTTGGATATACATTTAGAGAGGACCCAGAAGGTGCTGGTATTTAAGCATCCAGCTAAGCATCTCACTCTGTTGTTTTATTCAACCCTCACAAAGACATTGTGTGAAATGGAATGCTAGTTCTTAACACTACAGAGAAAATGAATGAGGCTCAGGTAGAGATTCACTGACTCTGTATCACACAGTTTGTAACCCCTGCTGGGGTTCAATCCCAGCTTTCTGATGCCACAGCCTGAATCTTTCATAGCTGTCAACATGGCTTCCGCACAGGATTTTACCCAGCCTTCTCACATCATTCCTTCCCTTGAATATTCATCCCATTGGAGCCTTAAATCCATGACTAATCTCCTTCCTAAAGGCTGGCCAGGAGGACCAGGTAGGGAGTTGACTAAGTCACAGAAAGTCTGCAGGTGACAAGTAGGCAGGTCAGGCCTTGGCTCACCTTGACACATACTTCATGTGCTCTGGCTCCAGGACACTGCTGGTGGGCAGCCAGGGGGAATGCAGAGGCAGGTAGGTTATCAGGGGATTAGGGTTCAAGACCAGGTCTGTATGACCCTGGGCACTTTATCTCTTGATTCTTTCACCTTTACAATAGTTTTGTTTTTTCAAATAAAATCTTTTCAACCATAAACGGTTCCTTGTCTCCTTCTACTCCAAGTGTCAGTGTTGTCTGGCATCAATGTCAATTCTCCACCCACCTCTTTACACCTGTGGCCCGAACCTCAGCCGCGAAGCCCCAGGTGATGCATTGATGCCATCTGAGGTCCTGCTGGCTCCTAGGGAGCTCTTTCCCCACATCTCACTGGTCCTCCTTCCAAGTTTAGGGGACCCTCTCTCTGCTCCCCCCCTATCCCCATCAGTCCCTCAGCCATTGATGCTCAGAGCTCTCTCCTTCCCTCCGTCTCCTGTCTGGAGCATGTTCATCCACTCTGCCATGTGGGCTCTGACAGTCACCTTGTTCTTTTTTCTTTTTCTTTTTCTTTTTGAGAACTTGGGTAGGCAAAAGGGATGCTTACTATTTTTTTTTCTTTTATTTACTCATATTTGAATAAACAAACCAACTTTTCTTTTTATTCTGTGATGGTAACTCCAATTGTCTCCTATTGCAAACATGAGTAGGCCTGGTATGGACCAAGATGTTTGTTCCCAACTTATTTTTATTTAATATAGAAAGCATTTCCATAGGACATATTCTTTTCCCAGGCATGTTCTAAGTCACAGAGTCCTTATAAGAAAGCCGAAGGGTCAGGTTCTTCTGTTTGCTACATCTTGTGGATGAGGCCACTGGCGTGCGAGGTGAAATAATCTATCTGAGGCCACACAGCAAGGATGTAATGGAACCGACTCCTAAGTCCATGATCTTAACCACGGTGCATACTCGGTTCTTAAGCTAGCTCTCTGCAAAGTCTTACAAGAGTATAAAATCCATTAATTTATTGCCAGATGTAAACGGTGATTTAACTGCTTATTAAAAAGGATAAAATTGCATGACACTGAGACCTGACTGTATTTCTGTTTCTAAAAAAGTGTATGTCGTGTGTTTGAGCCAGCTCTGAGAGCTTCTGCCAGGGGAGCAGTGAGGACTTGCAGACCACCACTGAAGTCCCCGCAGCATGTGTGTCTGGGGGAGGAAACGAAGGCCTCTCATTCTGATGGCTTTGTTGGGTTGTTCCTCTCCAGGTGCCTTTCTTCTTCTCAGGCTTGGAGTAGAGGCACAGGACTCCCAATTTCACCCCCCAAACATGCACAAACCCCCTTTACTCCACTCCTCTTCCTCCTTTACTTCACCTGCCCAGACCTGGCAGAACCCATGGGCTCTATCTGTTGATTTTATGGGTTGGTCATTTAATAAAATATCACCATAAAACCTCCAAATAAATTTCACAAGAATTAAGTAGTTAAATATAAAAACAAATTATTTAAAAAATTGATTTAATTTTTTATTTTTAAAGTTATATATGCTCATTGTGAGTGAAATTGGTAGAAAAAGCAAAGGCTCCAGAGAAGAGAATAAAAAGTAACCATAATCCAAACAATCAGAAATATTCCCTATTGAAATTTGAGAATCTTTTCCCCTCAGGATAGATATATATATATAGATATAGATAGATATAGATATAGAGATAGAGATAGAGATAGAGATAGAGATAGAGATAGAGATATGGATAAAGATATAAATATAGATTAAATATAGGTATAGATATAGATAGATATAGATAAAGAGATAGAGATATAGACATAGATAAGATATAGATATGATAGAAATATAGACATCTTATATATGTGTATCATGTATTTATACAATTTAATTCGGTATCCCATTGTATCAACTAGTTTTCTGGTTTTTCATCCAAACTTTTATTACTAACACTTTCCCATTTCACTACATACTCTTTTAAAGCACCCTCGGAGGCTACCTGAATGAGTGAGCACAGTTTCTAAATTATT
Source organism: Pipistrellus kuhlii (assembly GCF_014108245.1). NCBI lineage: Eukaryota > Metazoa > Chordata > Mammalia > Chiroptera > Vespertilionidae > Pipistrellus > Pipistrellus kuhlii. The sequence continues at coordinate 13,869,767 of NW_023425482.1, forward strand.
GCTCTGCTTGTTGGATGTAGAGCTTGTTTCCAATGTTTATGCCAAAATAATAAACATTTATATATGTCTCTGTTAGAGTTTTTTCCCTTTCTTTGTGTGAATAGTTTTGTTACAAAGTGCAGAGAGAGATATGAGTTTAATTTCTCATGATAGATGTGGGAAAATCACTGGGGAAAACAAGAGACATATTTTGTTTTTGAAGGATTTTATGCATATTATAAAATTATTTTCCAGATAATCTGTACCAATTTGCACTCCCATGGGAAGGGAGTGAGAGAATCTATTCCATTGCTCCTCTGCCAAAAATCTTTGACTTTTAAAAACTTAGTTTATTTGATAAGTAAAATAGAAAATCTCATTTCAGTTTGCATTTTCTAAAAATTCCTGATGAGATGGGACATTTATTCATGTTATTAGTTACTTTTTTAATGCATATTTTAGGTGTTCTTTAAATTTTTATTACTTATTGTCACTTTTTATTTTGTTTGAAATGTCCACATTTTAAAACAAATTTCTTCATTGAGATTCTGTCACTTTTCTTATTTCTTAATGAGTATATTTCCTAGTTTACTTACCTCTTTATTTATTAAACTTTAACACACTTCCAAGTAGGAAGGTCTGAAAATTGTCTCATACTGAATTTTAAAAGTACTTATGCCTAAGCATATCTTGGTAAAATTTAGAAATGGATAATTTATTTGTCATCTTTTTGAAAATATTACAAGTTGGATTTTATAACTTTTGTATTAGTACTCCCACATATTGCAGAAAACAAATATATTTCATATTGTCTCTTTGTCCTTTTAGTTTATTTTCTTGGAGATTTCCTTAACCTTTGTACACTTTTTTAATACTTTTTTGTGAATATTTTATGGACATTATAATTTTTCAAATTTCTTTGAAACTTCAATATAATTTTGCTTTTAGTCTTCTGTTTCCTGAATTATCTCTATTTCCTCCAAGGTCATTTCTTTTTCTGTTCATCTCATCTTCTCTAATTTTTATATTGGAACTTTTCTCAACTATCTAAACTAGGGTTCTGTGTGTCTGGTGGGGTTTGTGGGCTTCACATTTGATGATCAGAAGACAGTGTGTGGCCATCACACTAGGGAGTGCTAGATGCTAACTCTAGTCCTCAATGGCATCTGATTTTTACAAGTTCCAAGACTCCACAGGGTCTTGTTAGGCTTCCTCTTCTGAGGGTCCCCATCCACACACCCAGGCTGTAGCTTCTCTCACTTGACGCAGTAGAGGTTCCTGGAGCCTGGACTCAACCTCTCAGCCTCATCACTGATGTCCCCTATGGCTGCAATGGATGGTTCATGTGGGTTTGGACTCACTTTTCACTGACAATGACTCACCTCAAGCATGTGCAATGTTTATACTTTGCCCCAGAGTTTCTCATTCCTTGCTGATGTAAAAAGATGCCCATCATCAAGCACGTGTGAGAAGCCCACCAGTTTAAGGGACAATGTAGTTGCTTTTGTCTTTGCACAGCCCTGATTGTGGAGTGGCTCTAAATCTGTCTTTCCCCATCACTGTCATTTCCCCAGTGTCGGTGTTCTGTGAAATTGGTTGTGCTCAGTAGGAATATATCACAGCCTGGCTGTGAGTGCCTGGAGGCTCTTACCGATACCAAGGTGTGCCTGATAGTGCTATCAGGAGCTGCCTCTTTCTCAACCTCAATGACAGATCTTTGCAATTTCCATGCATGTTTGTTGGAACAATAGTGCATTACTGATATTAACAGGCTTTAGAGTCTATAAATAACTTGAGTTTCAAACTTCAGTTTTGCTATTCACTAAATGTGTCTTCTTTATTATATTAAGCTCTCTCGGGCAGTTTCAATCCATAGAAATGGTTATAATGATCCTCCTAGAACTCTTCTTTAAGGTACTAATTGATAAAATATGTGAAGTATCCAGAGTACTGACCCCTAATAGGCACATATACACTATAAGTTCTCATCCCATCCTTTCCCTTCCTAGTGTTGATGAGAACATTCTCCTGAAAAATCATTGTCCATAAAGGACATGCCTGCACCGGAGTGACTATGAGCATCCTTCTCCAAACCTCCAGTAAATTTGCCCTCATATCCCAGCCCCACCACCACTTTCCTCATCATCCTCTCTGACTTCCTCATGTGGCTAGTTTTCACCCTGACACACAGTTGGAAAGCTGAGAACTTCCCCCCCCCCCCAACTCAGATTTGTATTACATATGAAATGTTTTGGATGAGTTTTTTTTTCTCTCTCTCCCTTTTCTTTAGAAAGCTGGTAATAATTAATCCTGCTATACTTGCAACAATGGCAAAATTTATAGATGTTTTAAAGGCTACAAGAATGCAACACAATCTAAAGTGTTGTTTCAGAGTAATGTACTTGTGACAATAATGATATTAATAACCTTTAGAGTCTATAAATGAGACACCAGTAGGGGAGAGGAGAGTTGAAATGAGAAAAGGAAGACAGCTAATAAAGCACATGCTAACTTAAGCATCAAGTTCTTGGGCATAATTGTAGCTAATTAAAAAAAATGCAAAAGGGTTTAGAAAAATGGGTGTGACCCTACAGTTGTGTAAGGGGATTCATGGACAGAGTTCTCACATGCACCAAATTTGCTCAGATGACTTTGGGCTGCCCTACAAGCAGATCCTGAGCGAGGATTTGAGTGTAAACAGTTTACCACGGCCAGGAAAGAGGCACCAGTAGGGGAGTGGAGAGTTGAGATGGGAAGGGGAAGACAGCTAATAACGCACATGTTATCAAGCCAGGAACTCCTATGACCACTGGCGCTTACTGTTGCTGGGAGCCGGTGTGGCACAAAGGTGTCCATGGATCTCTCCTGAGAGGAGGCAGCTGGAGAATTTATCCCCAACTCCCTCCAGTCATTGGTTGAGGGCATTTGTTTCCCAGCACTTACAGGTGGGCATTTGCAGGTGGGCAGGTAAAGTCAGCTTCAGCAACCAGCGAAGGTGCTCAGGTAGAAGCCAGCGGGCACTATGGTAATAAGGGTGAGGACGTGGGCTTGGGAACCGTTGCTACAATGCTGAACTTGTGTTTAAATTTGAGTGAGATGTGACTTACCAGAAATGCCTTATTTGAAAGGCAAATAGCTCCTTCGAGCACAGTTTCAGTTAGCAGCATAGATTCGTGGAGAAAACCTAGGATCTAAAGTCAGGTGGGCTGGTTTGCAGCTTTCTCGTGGTGGAGGTGTTGCTTTACTTCTTTGAGTTCTGGTTCCCTTGTACCTCTGAGGCCATAGCCCAGGTCAAGGGCAGGTACCACACCCAGCATGGGGCAAGACACTTGGTAGGTGCACAAGGAGGTGTCATTTATTCTTTATTTTCTTCTCAATAAGAAAGTTTACTTGGCCCCACCTGCCTTCTGAAAATTTTCAGGAGAAGATTGGGCTTTGAAACCGTAGTTGCACCTGCACTGGTTCTGACTACAGGAGCTTGCTCCTTCCCAAGACTGCAAAGAGAAGATGTCTGGGTCATAAGAGCTGGCGTGCCCTGGGCTGTTGTCTTCCGCTGCCACTGCCGACAGCTGCCCTGGGGTGAATCCAGTGACTGTGTGCGTCTTTCCTTGTTCAATACTGGTTTCCGATTATTGAAATCAAAGCTGTTTCTGACTTTGGCTGAAATCTGTTCTGATCAATCCTGCAACTGAGGTCTGTGCCCTTGGCTGGAACTGAACCCAGGACCCTTCAGTCTGCGGGCTGATGCTCTAGCCACCGAGCAAAATTGGCTAGGGCCCATGTTTATCTCTTAATCACTATACTGCTCTTTTTGAACATTCCCTCTCATATTTTTTCCCCATTATTTGTGGAGTATCAGGCTGCGTGACATGAGTGCAAGGTAGGAGGACTGAGAATGTGAAGATGGGTGTTGATGCTGTGGTTCTATGCAGTTTAATTACCACTTAATGGAGGAGCACTGGACTGGGGAAGGCACACAACTTAAAAGTGTGGCAGATGCACAACACTGCATCTCTAGAACAATCTCTTACCGGCTCTGCACCTCAGGTCCACATCTATCAGGCTGAAAGAGCAATAACAGCTAACTTCCACAGTTCTGAGGCTCAGAAGAATGATCTCTTTACGAAAACCTTTTGCAAATTATAAGCATATTCAATCATAAGCTATTATTACACTAATAAATTTTGAGTCCCTCTGATGATTAGGCAAAGATGTTAAGTAAAACTCATAAATAAAGGAAACTAAGAAGAAATTTTAAACAAATGATTTTCTTTTTTTTTTCTACTTTACCTCTCTTCCATTATTAAGCAACTTTACATTTTCTGATTAAGTACATACAGGGCATCTAAAGAATGCATAATGTAGTCATTTATTTCAGGTTCAGATCCTATCTTCCAGTCTATCTATATAAAATCTATGATGAGACCAGCTCCTATATGCTCTCCTATATGCTGTCCAACCCCACCCTTCAATGGCCTGGGTTATGTAACATAGACTCTCGGGGCCTCTTTACCTGACCACCCTTTCCCTATGGTCAGTAGAAGAATCTCTCTTCTGGAATGTTCCAATTTCTCCCTCCCTTTTATCTCCATATCTCATGGAGGCCCCCCTTTTTTTTTCTCTTCTCTGAGTTTCACCCCTACATGGTTGTCCATCATTCTGTTCCACTTTGAATAAGATTGGGTTGGGATGGGAAGTGAGGTCTATGGTCTTCATCATATGCGCGATCCAATCCAAATGCCAAGACTGACTTCCACTGAGCACACCCATTTTTCTTTTCTGGGGGAAAGCAATCACTTATTTGCTTCTGCCTTCCTTATCTGCATTCCCTTCTCCTCCACTACTCCTTGAACCTAGATTTTGTTGAATTAAGGAGGCATATTGAACTTAAAGAAGTTTAATGACTAGTGCTTAATATGTACTGGAAAATCAGTGAAGACATAACAGTGTAGATGAAACTTGAGTAGCGAAGGTTCAAAACATTCAGCTAATTCCCATAAAGAGGAGGTTTTCCATCCTGTGTTTCTATATCCTGGACTACAAAATGTGTTTTTCTCTCTTAGCCTGTTATATCAGTAATATTTGAGTGATTCCCTAACTTATTGAATGCAAATCACGACTGGGTAAAGTGAAGTGATCTAAGCATTCTTAGAATGATTGACCATGTCATTCTTTTCAGGAACGATGTGGATGGTGGATGGTCATGGGGCATACTAGTATTTGGAGATTTAAATTCAGTTTCCTGATTCGCATCCAAAGAAAGTGTCCTGTCACTAGGTGGAGTTTGGCTACCACCAAAAGGCTATTTAAAGAGTTCAGAGCCTGAACCTACACATCCCACAATGAATGGACAATGACTTGTTCGGACAGGAGGCATGAAAGTGTCTATTCTACCTAACCCCAACATTCCTTCCTCGAGCTTTCTCTTTGTCATAGGAAGTAAGTCCAAAATTTTTCACCATTAAGTTTTGTGTTTCTAGCAGATATTTACTAATATAACTGAACTAGTGCATTACATTTTTGCACCTCTATTTTATTTAAACCTGAGATGTAACATGCCTTGCTATAGTTAGGATAAATCAGCTGGTGTCAAGGGAGTTAGGTTTTTACTTTCATTTATTTGGACAAACAACTGATAGCTTAATTTAAAAAAAAATGTCATCTTCTCAGCTAAGATCTAATTTTGTCCTTAGATTTCCTGGCTAAAAAAAAAAAGTTAAATATGTTATTTTTAAATAGAGAAAGCAAATTAAGATATATGAGCACCTTTAAAGTAATAATTAATGAATAGAACATTTAACAAAATGTTTCTTAAAAGCATCAAAATTGCTACGTCCTCCTCAAATTTTAAGATCTGGGAGATTCCAGTTTTGAAAGTAAGTATATAAATTTGAAATTTGAGAGGAAGTTTATAAGATCTACAAAAAAATATCTATTGAGATGTTTCTTGCACCCCTCCCCCTATTAGGATTACTTTCACAGGCTAAATTTTGTATAGAGTCCAGACAGTTTCCAGCATGATTTTAGCTCCAACAGGCAAAACTGGTTGTGCACTTTTGCAGTTTTCCCCACCCTATTTATGTGTGTTCGGTCACATGCTCACATGATCTTCTCTATTGCCTCCCCCTTGTTTTCTTAGCTTCTGCTTTCGGCAAACAAAATAGCCAAGTGTCTCTAGTGTGTGCAGCTGCTATGTGGTACTTCCAATTTCAGTCTCAACATTTTCCTCCCCCAGCTCCCTCACCCCTGAATTATAAGCCTATATCCCTCTGTTGAGTTGTAAATCACAGATGGACTAGTTAAAGGAGCACAACATGTAACACAAGACACTTCTCTCCCCTGGCCACCAATTTGTCTTGCACTTTATTAGGAGGTACTGTATTAGGAAATACCCTACGATGCTGTGGAGGCTTGGGAAGTGTTTGCAGGATGCTAAAAGGCCTGCCTGCCAAGAAATGGGCCAGAGAAATAAGTGCCATTTTATGACTTGGCTCTGCTGAGAATTTAAAGCTGGAGGCCTTTCTGAAATGCCTACATATAATACTTCAGCAGGTACGAATTTGGCTTCCAGTTGTGACTAGAATCAAAAGGTGCGTGGGGTCTTAGCAACCTTCTGGTGAAGGCATGGCTTTCTTTCTTTCTTTCTTTTTTTAAAATATGTTTTTATTGATTTTTTACAGAGAGGAAGAGAGAGGGATAGAGAGATAGAAACATTGATTATAGAGAAACATCAGTCAGCTGCCTCCTGCACACCCGCTACTGTGGATGTGCCTGCAACCAAGGTACATGCCCTTGACCAGAATCAAACCTGGGCCCTTCAGTCCGCAGGCGGATGCTCTATCCACTGAGCCAAACTGGTTTGGGTGGCATGGCTTTCTTAAAGGGTAGTTCTCTATGTTCTGGTTACATGCAATCATTGACGAGAGCTCACTGTCTCCCCCAAACATCCCAAATAAGTATAGTGCTGACTAGTCCTTGCTAATAATAATTATACATTGTCATAAGACCATGATAACTAACATCTATTGAGTGCTTTCCTTATGGGTCAGACCTCTCTAGCTGTCAATAAGTTTGTCATATACTGAGTAAGGTACTGATGCTATTTCCAGTTTACAGACAAGGAGACTGAAGTTCATAGACATCAAGTTATTTTCCCAAGGTCACACAAGGTTAGATTTCTGAGCCCAGTCTCTAACCACATGTGTCAAACACAAGGCCCTCGGGCCAAATCCATCCTGCCAGGCCTTGCAATGTGGCCCGCACCGCGCTGTCATCACTGCACTCCGCTGCGTTTCCATCACAATGACAGTTTATGACTGTTCGGTAAACCATTAGGCTGGATTTTAGATTTTGGCCCCTTCTCTGATTGAGTTCGACACCCCTACGAGCATGTTACCCAAATGCTCCCACACCAAGCCAAACTCCCTCTCCTTTTTGTACTGTCACATCAGTTCTGGGTCTCCGCTCTGGGGTGACTTGGACAAGCACATCTACCATCTGTCCCATTTGTATTCATCCTAGAAACATTTGTAAAGGGGCCTGAGCTCTAGCCCCTTTACATACAGTGACTAGTTTAACTGATAATGGTTATCCTATGAAATAATAGTTAATACTTTTATGTTGCTGGAAAATGACTTAACATATGTTCCAGGGTCTCAGTTACGTGGAGAGATGACCCACAACCCTTTTCACTCAAGCTTCAGTTCATCAAAGGAAAGGACTATCCTTAGCACTTAAAAAAAAAACAACCATCCCCGTATCCCCATTTGTTAGGCATTTTATTTACCATCTTGGCTAATTGTCTCAGAGTTTATTAATTTCTTCATGCACTTTGTATATGCATTTGGCACTTAATATACAAACATGCATTTGCCCAGAACTGTATGTGGAAGTTACAGGCAACATCTGATTGCTGTCTGTGCTGTGGTTGGTAAGATCCTGATATGTCAAATAGTTGTATTTTGCAAAGTGCAAATTGGGTTTCTAGAGATGTTTTCAATTAAGGGGGGAAATGAAACATTGGAGACCACTTTCCACCTCTGTCTGCACTTCCTCACTCCTGGAAGTTCATTTGGACTCTGCGGCTGGATCACACATCCTACCAGTTCCTCTGCCTCGCAGTGAAGTATCTGTATGCATTTCAGGTCGGTGTTTAGAGGTAGTAAGTCATTTTTCCCACTGCTTTTCTTGGATTCCCCCAGCAGGCCTAGAGAGAGGAATTTCCCCTGAATGCGTAATTTATGGCCGCCTCACAGATGATGGATGTGCAGTTTCATGATGAAAATGGAGCACTCATCCCAGCTACCATTTGTTTGGTGCCTGACTTTGAAAACAGACATGTATATAAAATCATTTAAGCTTATAAATTAGCCTAGTTTCAAGTTTCAGGAATTACAAATTGTTTATATTACAATTATAATATTGGATTAACAAACGGTTAATATTTTAAATATTTTGGTAACTTTTTTTGCTATGTTAAAAGAGAAACTGTTGAAACACAGCATCTACTGGAGGGTCCCTTTTCATAGGACACGGTAATAAAAAAACATTCCTCAGAATGTACTTTGATCTTAATGTTTAACAATTTAGTGTAGACAGCATTTTAGATGATTTTTCCTTTTTGATGTTTCCTGTGATTAACTGACAAGTTTATTTTTTGTATTTTCATGAGATCAGGAGAACAGACCATATGTTCACTAGTGAGTGTATCATGGAGCCTACACATAGTGGATACTTTGCATTTGACATTCAAAAATACTAAGGGGAAGTACATTCTGAAAAAGGAAGTTGCAAAGTGAATTTCTATATGTTGAAGTTCATTTTTCTATTGATTCCCTACATCAAATGGAATTATCTCCTAGCAAGTTATTAGGGGACCCTTTTCCACCCCACCATCCATTCCTTGTAGACAGAGCATTTCATAAGGTTGGAAATAGCTCACCCTAGATGATGCTAAATTATCTTGTGCTGGTGGGAAGAACAAACTGTATTTCTGCCTTTTTAGTGCCATCCTAAGTGCAATTCTAGCCAGAGTTTACCTGCTGATATTTAGTAAACATCTGTTGTGCTCCAAGTACTGTTTCAGGCACTGAAATAATAATGGTGAATGAAAAAAAAATTAGGTCCTCTTACTTTCATGGGATTTATATGCTAGTGGGCAAATAGACACCAAACAAGCAAACAAATAAATATCAAGCATGATTAAGGTTATGGAGGGAATATGTAGGTAATACAATAGGTGTGAGGAACTTGAGATGATTAGGGAAGATTCCTGTGAGGAAGAACATTGATTTGATCTGGGGCTGCAAGAGATGAGTGAGCTAGCAAAGAAGGTAGGAGGCAAGAATTCTAAATGGATGGCAGGATAAATGCCAGCCCAGAAAAAGGAAAGATTTTGGCCTGTGAGTCAAGTTTGGCCAGTGTGGGTGGAGTGGGTCTTGGAGGTTATAGTTGGAAATTTCAATTTTATCTAAGAGCTATTTAGAGATCAAAAATTTATTTGTTTGATGTTATGGGGAGAGTAGATGGGAGGGGACAAGTTATTATTCTTTATTGTCTGGACAAAGCTAATTGCCTTGACTTTGGAAAATGGTAGCGGAGATGGAAGGAAGTAGAGGGATTCAAGATGTATGTTGGAGATTAAAAGCCATAAGATTTATGACAGAATTATTAGTGGGGATGGAAAATGGAAGAATTAAGGATGGCTGTAGAGGAAGGCTGGCAGATCAACACATGAAAATGTCATGGGGCTTTTGAGGTTGGAATGAGTAGGACTTGTGAGTCACTTATAGAACACATGGTCATTGATGACTTGATTTGGATTATTTTTATGACAATGACCAGCTTTTGTAAAGCAATAGCAGAGTTTTAGTGTCAAGAGCATGGTATCTGTTTTGAATCTACTGCTGTTGTTCTATGTGGATAACCTCAAACACAGGACCGTTGGATCCTAGAATGTCACAAATTGTTTAGCCCTAAGGTTTTTGAATCCTCACCCTCAGAGTCATAGTTAAGCATAGATACAGGGATTGATTCTTGAGACTTTCACTTGCAAAAGGAATTCACCTTCTGGATAAGAAGTTTGAAAATCACCTAGTTCAGACCACTAACTTTCCAGATCAGAAACCAAGGAAGAAATATGATTACTTTCTCCCAAATAGGCTTCAGAATTTCTGTCTCTGTCTTCTCCCCACCCCCCCACTCCACCCTCTGCCCCCCTACATGACAAAAACAACAACAATACACAAACAAACAAAAAACCACAAAACAGTTGGGTGATTTAAAAAGCATGTTAGAATATACCATTTCCTTTACTTCTTATTTGTATTTATGAGGAAGATATTACTTTTTCTCTAGGTGGGTAAACTGATGCTTAAAGAAGTTACCGTATTTTTCGGACCATAAGACGCTCCGGACCATAAGACGCACCAGTTTTTAGAGAAGGGAAATGAAGAAAAAAAGATTCTGAAACAAATAGTGTCCTAAAATATTTTATGTGCATTAAAACCCAACATCACAGTCATAAACACATGTAATCAACCCTGTAAAGTAAACAGCAGCATTTAGAACCATTTTAGAGCCGGGCAAGCACACAGAGACCACACAGAGCCGGGCAAGTAAAAAAACTTTTTTTTTAAAGTATATGTGTAGGCTATATTTGGACCATAAGACGCAGGGACTTTTCCCCCCAACTTCTGGGTGGAAAAAAGTGCGTCTTATGGTCCGAAAAATACGGTAAGTCTCATGCAATTCGAATTTAACCTACATGGTTGGAACTTGATACCAAGATTTCTTACTTCAAACTCAGTCTACATTTCTCTTAAAATAAAGGGATTATGACCTGGATTTTGCCATTTTTCAATTCATTTAAGATTGATCAAGAATTTACTGAATGTTTAACAATGTGAATTCACAGTTTAAAAAAAGGGGGGAAGGTAAAAAAAAATCTTGACTCTCTTTTTAGTATTAGGAGTATATTAGTGTGAACAAGTCATATAAACTACATAGGCATCAGTTTTATCACCATTAAATTGAAATGATAATGCATAGTTTGGAGAGTGATTGGAAGAATGAAAGAAGAAAATAGCATGAAAAATAGATGACTAATGTAATAATAGCTACTTCTTAGGTATGGGACCACTGCTGTGAGAATGTGATTCTGAACTAGACACTATTGTAAAGGCCAATCTGAGTGAAGTTATTTTAATCCCAGGATTTCTATATGAGTGCGAGAGCAAAGAGTCTACTCTAATTGTCCATCACCCTTTTTCTGTCCATGTCACATGAGCATGATAGCAAAAAGAAGAGAAGGATCAACTGAAACAGGAGGCTGGATTTGAGGGTAGAGGGGATGCATGGCCCTAAGTCAGATGCCTCCTATACATCAGGCACTGCGTGAAGGGCTCCATCCATGAGTGGTTTCATGTTTGTAAAACAGAGTGAGGCGTTGGGTGGTCAGCTGACATTCTTCAGAGTCATGCCCTTACCCCATAAAGAGCCTCCCTGACTTTCCTCTGTAACAGATCTCCGTGAATGTTGCATTTTCTCTGCAGAACTCTTTGATGCAAAGAGTGTGTTAAGTGCAGGGAAAATTAGATGTATCTGTGCCTCACTGACCCCAACACACCACGACTCCTTTGAAGAAAATAAATTATTTTTCCCAGTGTGTGTGTGTGTATGTGTGTGTATGTGTGTGCAAACTCATGCATTTGCCTAATCGGTATAACATACAGCGTGGGGAATCAGATGGCCTGGTTTCAAATCTTGACTTCACTTCTTACCAGCTCTGTGTCTGGTTTTACGCATTTGCATTTCACCTTCTCCACCCTTGTTTCCTCATTTGCACTCATCTATGCAAAGGAATAATAATAGAATCTACTCCATAGCATTTTGGGTAATGATTAAATGAATTAGAATATACACAGCATATGGCACATAGCTCTGAATAAATATTTATTGCTGTTGTTATTTCACATGGCTTTGTTGTATATGCTTCTTGCAATGCCCTTCTTTCTCATATAAACCTTCCAAATTCCTACTTATTCCCCCAAACCAACCTAGGACGTCACCTCCTGAGAAATATCATTTCCACCCCCTCTCTTCTCTTTTGCCTCCATGGCATCTACACTCATCCCTCTTTATGGAATCCCATGTTGTAGAGTGAATTTGAGGACATTAAGCCCTTAAAAAGGCTACATTGACAGAGTACGGAGTCGGCAAAGAAATGCATGGAAGAGTAAATGACTATGGAGGAAGACCTCAGTGAATTTTACTCAATTGATTTTCTTCAAATTGAAGTAAATGGGTTGAGCTAATTGATAGACAGATACTCCAAGTAACTTTGAAGGAGTTGGCTCCAAAAAGGCATGTAATTTTTCCTGTTCCTGTGCCTTTAAGAAAACTAGTCTGCTAAACCCAAAGCATCAAGGATGCTAATTAACTCTGATTAGAGAATTTATTCTCAGTACTTTGTAGAGGGATAGATAATTGTAATGTTTGCAGTGAACAAATTACTTATTATCTCTCCGAGGCATTCCCACTTGGCCAAGAACTCTTTGATCATGGGGACGTATACACACAGGCGATCATGTATTCGTTTTACATATGAAAGCCTTGGGTTCCTTTAATCCTTATGGGACAGAAAGATTTATCAGTGGAAAACAGATCTGAACCCTCCTGACCTCACCTCGAGACAGAAATCCTTAATTCTGGTATAACGACAGGCTAGAAAGAGCAAATGCTTTTAACTAACGTCAACACACTCTGGCACTCTTTGTAATTAATCAGGGCAGAAAATTTGCAGACAAGGGAGTAACATAGGCCTCTGCAAGTCATATTGCTGTCTAATCAGCAATAGCACACACTTTTTCTTCACTCCACTTGGCGTTTCAAAAGGACCATCATTTGAAAATGACAACCGCTATTGTTGGGAATCACTGGAAACTTGGTCAGCCTTTCAAGACCTAGTGTTTATTGTTGCAGGCAAGGAATGGTAATGCACTTTGGTTTCAATTAGTTATCCCAAATAATTCCCCCCTGGAAACCACTAAATCCAGTCCTCTTACTGCTGCAAAGCCTGTCTGTATTAAATCTATGTATTATTTTATAACAAGAGAGTATAAAAGCATGAGAAAATGATGGCTGAAAATATAAATAAAAAACACAAATGTAAGGGTTGGACTGCAAACGTGAATAATTGTATGCGTGCGGGGCTTAAGCTGGGTGACTTCACATTCTCAGCACGTGTGACTACAGCCCCCGCTGTAGTGAGAAGCCGCCAGGCTATTGCCAGAAGAGGCCAGATACTCTCATACTTTCATCATGAGTTGGTAAGCACAAGCTCAATAAAGATGACATCTTACAATGTGAGGTGGTGCGCATTTTTAAATGAATTGGAACAGTTGAGAATGATTGTCATATTTTTAATTGAGAATTTATTTTTAAACAACTTTTATTACTCAAATCAGGGAAAACGATGAGGCATGATGGAAAGACTCAAGACCCAGATGTTGGCTTTGAGGAAGTTAATTAACCACCCTGAGCCCCAGGCTCTTATAATATGAGGACAAAAATGCCTGCTCTGTAGGTTTATTTGGGGATCACTTGAATTTGTGCCCATAACAAGTTAGAATATGGTAGGTACTTAAGAAGTGATAGGTGGCTGTTAGGTTTTTTACAACCATGAAGGAAGAGCTCACTTATATTCTAGGTAAGATATAGTATCTGTGAGAATGGAAAGCAATACGTAGGCCAGGAATATTAAGGGAACGGGAATTGTGAAATCAAATGTCTTCTAAAACATTTCTGTAGAAAGTGGTGATATTTAAAATATTTAACAACTGGCATGACATGGGCACCAATTAGGATGGATGAAAGCCATGTCCTTAGGGACCTTAGGGTTGGGGAGGGGGGCCATCTGTGCCAAGCTTTAATTCTTTGGTTGCTAGATCATGTACAGATATTGTTTGGGGCAGCTGGAGCAGTTAGAGGCTCTATAGAAACAAACCACTCGTTTCTATCACCTATAGAAGTATTTCAATATATAAATAGCCAATAGAGACTTACCAGTGCCTACTGCCTACTGCTTTGTAGGCAGAATCTCATCATGAAAATACTACTACCAGTGTCATTAGGGTCATGTGACATGCGCTGTGTTGCCTCTGTGTATTAGCATGGTTCCAGGCAGGAGTGGAGTGTGGGTCAGCTTGTGTAGGACAGAGATCAGGCTTCAATCTGGGACCACCTGCTGTTCATAATGAGGCCAGCCTGGGACTCATACCTGACTCTGCTATGTTTTGCTTTACTATCAAGTAAAGTCAGACCTTTGCTGGCTAATTCCCTCAACTATGTGGGGCCCTCTTACAAATTCAGAAGCCCATATGATTCCTTCTGTGGCACCAACTTTGGGAATCACATCCACCTTGCACAGGCATTACTGGCATCTGTTGAAGGACATTGAAGGGGACCCAAATACCAAGTCCACAGTTATGCTTATTAATCAGATTTCCTCTTCCAGTCACTTTTCTTGTCCTTGTTAGCATCTTTCTCTTCACTTCCTTGGTTGGGGTCTCTGTGTGTGTTTACATGCATGAATGCATTCACTGTAAGGAAAGAACTCTTCTACCTCAAATATACTTGGCATTCTTTTTCTTTATATCTCTTTTATATCATTTAACTCAAATTAACCTCTGATTAGCAAGAAAGAAGAAAAGAGAACATTGGCTTGATAATAAAAATATTTTCTTTCTTTAGTTGGGTGAAAAAACCATGGTTTATTACACATAAAATGAGGCCTTTGGGTTCAATGATCACTTAGATATTTTTTAGACCTAAGACTAAGTCAGAATGTAATCCAGATTTTTTAAAAGATAATTGAAAAATAAATGAAGAAATATAATGTCTTCATGAATTGGGAAATTCAGTACTATAAGATCTCTTTAATTTACTTCTCCCCAAGTTGATATATAGATTCTATAGATTCAATGCAATACAAATAAAAATCCCAGTGGGATTTTCTTTTTGCAAAGTTGACAAGTTGACTTATAATTTTATTACTATATGAACATATAAACTAACCATAATAGTTAAGGCAATTTTGAAAAAGAGCAAAGTTGGATGACTAGCATCATGTTATTTTAAAAACGATTATAAAGCTACAATGACCAAGATAATGTGGTATTAGTATAAGGATAGACATATATAGATCAATCAAATAAAATGCCAGATCCACACAATTAAAGGTAGTAGGGTAATTCAATGGAAAAAAGATATTCTTTCTTAAAAAATGAGGAGAGTAAACTATTTTTTAGATATCCAAATGAGGAAAAAAATAAAATCTTTGAATCTTACCTCACACTTTATACAGAAATTGATTAGGATCATAGACTTAATTGTAAAATCTAAAGCTAGAAGGTAACTTGTAGAAGAAAATCTTTGTGTGATCTGTGGGTAAGTAAGGTTTTATTATATAACAGATAGAAATCACAAACCATAAACATCTTTTTAAAGATTAATTGAATTTCATTAAAATTGAAAAATGTTTGCTCTTTAAAAGGTACCATTCAAATAAGGAAAAAAATCATTAAGCCACAGACTTGAAGAAAATATCATAATACATATTTCTGATAAAAACTAATAACCAGAATTATAGCTCAATAATAGTATGAATGACCTGCTAAAAGATAGGTAAAATATTTGAACTGACATTTCACTAAGGGAGATATGTGAATAATTAGCATATGAAAAGATGTTCAGCATCACTTGTCATCATGAAAATGCAAAGTATAATCAAAGTGAGACACAACTACCTACCCAAAGAATGTCTGAGAAAAAGACTTATGGGTCTGCAAAGATGTCTTCACCAGAATTCTCAACATTACTGATGAAAGTATAAAATGGTGCAACCACTTTCAGAAAAATATGTTATTGATTTTATAGAGAGAGAAAAACACTGATCAGCTGCCTCCTGCATTCCCCCTACTGATTCCTGCCCTGACCAGGAATCAAACTGGTGACCATCTGGCGCATGGGATAATGTTCAACCAACTGAGCCACACTAGCTAGGGCATGGTGCAACCACTTTTAAGAACTATTTGGCAATTTCTTGAAAAGTTAACTACGCACTATCATACATCCCAGCAGTTCTACTCTTTGATATTGGTCCAAGAGAAATGCAAGCACAGGTCTACACAAAAACCTGACACAAACATTCACAGCGGTTTTATTAGTGATAGACAAAAACTGGAAACAGTTCATCAACAGAAGGATGGATAAACCAAATGTGAACTATCTATACAATGGAATACTATTTAAAAAAAAAAAAAGTATGAAATACTTAGACATGTTACAACATGAGTAAAGCTCAAAAACAGTATGCTAAGAGAGAAGTCTGATGCAAATGGCTACACACTGTACAGTTTCATTTATTTGAAGTGTCCAAAAAGGTAAACTTGTATGGAGAGAAATCAGATTAGTGATTGCCAGAATCTGGGGTTAAGAGAGTTGACTGGAAAAGGGAAGGAGAGATTTTCAGGTGCTGGAAATATTCTATAGCATGATTATAATGATGCTTATCTCCACGAATCAGCTCAAACTCTGCCTTTTGCTGTATGTACATTATAGCTCATCAAGTTGATCTAAAACATCTGAATAAATAGTAAATAATGAACAAAAAAGCCGCAATACTATATGTAGTTACATGAAGCAATGTATATGTTACCTAGGATGTGCCTAGAAAATATTAGGCTCTCAAGATTTCTTTCCTTACCTCCTTATACCTGTCTGCCTCCCACCCTCTCTCTTTTCCTCCCTCCTTCCTTCTCCCTCTTCTCTCCCTCCATTCATTCCATATTATTTTCTGCTTGACAATTCACCAGTGCTAATCTTTGCTAAGGTGTGAATGGCCAATGGTGTGTCAACGTGTGATTGCTCTCCAGGGTCTCTTGCTGAGGAACTCTAGATGATGGTCTGTCCATGGCCTTTGTGAGGGATGGGTCTCAGGGGGCAGAATTTTTTCTGTCTAGTAGACTTTGAAAGAAAGCTGTTATTAATTAGCCCAATGTATTCTTGGCTGGGGAAATGTAACCATTTTATTTAGTAGAAAAACAAACATAAATCTCCAGATAGGCACTGTGTATTAATCAGACAAGTGTAATTTCAAGCTTTATTTCTAATGTTTAGTCTTTGTTGCTATAGGAGGCAGGGTAGCATTCGTGGAAAGAGCATCACCTTTTAAGTCAAGCAGACCTCCCTTTGAATAATAATACCATGTGTTAGCTATGTGACGGGGAGCTCCTAACTTTAAATCCTTATTACAATTTGATGGTTGGAAACTGGGCATTAAAGAGAGATATGAGCTAGGATAAAAGAAGTTCACACTGAAATAAACAGCCATTTCAGTCTCTTGGGGGAAACTAGAAACTCATGTTTGGGGCCTAGCTAGTCAGGGGGGCAAATGGCTATTCTAACGAAAATGTACTTGGAATCTACTTTTATTTCTATTTCCCATTTTATTCTTTAATGGATATGATAATTCAAATACAACCAGCAGTGAATTATATACAGGTTAGATACAAAATGTAAAACTATCTGGTTGGTTACTTTGGGCTCTAGTTTTACCTGAGTTGATGATGGCTGGTACTAAAGATTCAGAATATATGTTAGAAATTCTCAAACATTGCATGCGTAAAGCACTACTTTGTTCTATTGAAGATATCTTTTCATATATTATTTTGTTTGATTATCACTAAGGTTCAGTGAGGACAGGGTCTAAGGATACTATCCATCTGTGTTTTAAAGGCAAAAGATCAGAAGGCTAGATACGCCGACTGGTTGTTCAGGATTCATAGCTGGTTAGGGGAAAAGGCTGGCCCAGAATTCTCAGATTTTCTATGGAATTTCATCATTGACTGACATTGAGTGTTCCCCTCAAAATGCGGGTTTCAGGGACAACCCTTGTTTCAGTGTCTGTAGGCATTGTGTGTGGCTCTTTGGGCAGTGTTGGACATTTGCAGAGATGGGTCATGTGTGAACTGCTAGATCCTCTTTGATTTCAATGCAGAAACATCTTTGTAGAGATCACACAGCAAACCTTCCTGGAGGCAGCCTGGTTTGTTGAAAGGCACACGGGGCTTGGGGAGAAATGGGCATGGCCTGAATGATGTCCAACACGTGCTGGCTCACCTTGGGTTCTCCCTTCCTCTGCAGTTTTGGTCAGTGTTCATCTTTAGTCAATAAAAGCAGGTGATGAAGTCAACAAGGGAATCTAGAGAACAGAGAACTGCTTTCTCTTCCAGTTCTTACGAGAGATCTTTGCAGTTTATCACGGTTAGTTTTCTGCCACTATTAATATTTTGAGGAATTTTTTTATACCCAAGAATAGCTTGTAGTCCTCAAAAGCCAGGGGTGAGAGAAAATGAGACAACTGGTTTATTTTCAGTTCTCCATCGGAACATAGCCTCTGTTCGTGCTTGCTTTGTTTGCAGAAAGATCTTGCTCTTCTGTTTGGTAGATGTCAAATTTTAACTATGGGTTTCTCTCCAGGGAAGGCTTATCAGCATGTCCCGAGGGTCTGGGATGTGAGTGTTCATTTTCTCATGTGGTGGAAGGAGCTTTAGAGATTATAATATTTCACAATCCTTTCCTTTTACAGAGGAGGGAAGTGCAACTCAAGAAGGAGAGATATCTTGTCCAATTTCACCCTGGGAGAAAGCAGGGTAACCTCTCGGTTCCCCTGAAACTCTTCCTGTAGACTTACTCATTGATACCTTAATGGAGCAGGCACATCTCAGAGGTGACTCTTTGACATCCTTCAATAAGCCTCCTTAGCAACTTTATCAAAATGGGAACTTATCCATAAGAAACAAAACTAATTAGAAGGTTATGGTAGGAGTTTTACTTACTTCAAAGAGCTATTTCTGTGCACAGTTCATTTACCAACCCTCTTATCTCTAGAGGAAGGTCAGTGGTTGGACTCCCAGGGGGCTATGAATCTCTGAAAATAAATACAGAACTCCCTGTGTGTTCCCGATGAGAGGGCCAGGTGGTCCTGAGGGGCCCCCAGTATCAGCCAAACACCACCTCCCATCAGAGGCTGTTCTTCAGAGTAACAGAAGAATCATTTGTTGACCAACTCTGGATTTTAATTGGGGAAATGTCTAGACTGTTTTTAGTAAATAAGCTAGTACTCACTTGACTGTGTGTGATGGAAACCCCAGCAACCCATCCCGTCTGCTGAAGCTTGGCTGGGCAGCTTCCAATAGTGAGGAGCTTCTGACCTCGCCTCTCTCCCCATCACTTCCATCCCAGCACCCTAGTCCCCAAGTCAGCAACACATCATTCCAAGCTCTCTGCTGCTTTGATGGCATCTCAGGCTGCAATGCAAAGCATCACTTCTCTTACTCCTTCTCTTTCCTTCCTTCTTTAAGGAGTTTTCCTAGGGTAGGTAATTTTGCATTACAAATGATTTGTTATTTATGTGATAACTTAAAAACTTTATACTTGGATTATATGTGACTTCAGTGTGTGTGTGTGTGTGTGTGTGTGTGTGTGTGTGTGTGCGCGCGCGCGTGCGCACACACATATATGTGAGTCTGCCTGTGTTGATCCATGGACCTCTCTGACTTCCAGGTGTTATGGTCTCCTTCCCTGGAGCAATCATTTTCCAGCTTGCCCTGCTCTTTTCAAAAGGAGAACAAATACAACGTAATAGCTTTCAGGAATAATTAATCCACAGATATTTTGGATACCTCATATTTTTATCAGTGGTGATTGGAGCTGTGAAAACTAAGGATGAACAAGACATTTTTTATGCTGCCATAGGGATTACAATTTCATTTCCTGTCCCCCGCCGTTTGCCAAGTGCCCACTATGTTCAAGGTACGGGATATATGAGGAAAAGCTCCGAGAGTCTTGCCTTCAACCCAGTGACCATTTTCTACATGTATACATTGTAGAGCAGCCAGATGGACAGTTTAGATTTCTCAAGTCTGAAATGTAATTAACATTCCTTGTTTGAAAGTTTTAAAATGTGAGGGAAAGGGCAGCGTGCCTGCCTGCTGCTCATGATGAAAAGCCCCTAATGTGGTGAAGGTACTGCTGAGGGACCCTCCTCCCCAGGAAGCAGTGGCCTCTGAGAGCCTGCCAAGGTCAACAGTGATCTGGTCTCATAAATCGATTCTGAGAGTCATCCTAGTGTCACCCGGCCTCCCAAACTGGCGTGCCCCTTCCCCCTCCGCCTGCCAGAGCCCTGCCTCTGCTTTGTTTGCTGAGCTGGGCGCCTGTTCTCAGGCAGGCTTCTGGGAAGAACCTGGTGCTGTGTGGTTTGTCACAAGTCCGGTATGAAGTGCAGCAGTCTAGCTCTGGCTGTGATTCTCAGTGGTTGGAGTCTGCCAGCACACCAAAGGGTTGTATGTTTGATTCCCCAGCGCCAGTTGGCATGTGGGAAACAATCAATTGATCTCTCTCTCTCTCTCTCTCTCTCTCTCTCTCTCTCTCTCTCTGAAAATCAATGGGAAAATACCTTGTTTTGGCCAAAGGACATGGTAACCCACAAGAGCAACTTTATCATGACAGCTCAAGTGTGGAGTTTTCACTTCATAGCTGCAGGCTACACAAGGACACGGAGTCCTTTATGTCCTGTTAAACCACTGGACAGAGATTTGAGGGGTTGCATGTGAGACATATGACATAGAGAGATGAAACATTTAAGAAGCCCCTGAATGGAAGTGCTCCAAACACCACAATGAGGCATATTCCTTGGTTGTCTTGCCGTTTTTACCTCCCTCCTATCTCATTCTTTCCTTCTCTCCTTGCCCTGAAAATTTGATCCACTTAGGGGTGTGTGTGTGTGTGTGTGTGTGTGTGTGTGTGTGTGTGTGTTTAATATATATTTTATTGATTTCAAGAGGAAGGGAGTGGGAGAGAGAGAGATAGAAATATCAATGATGATAGAGAATCATCAATTGGCTGCCTCCTGCATGCCCCCTACTGGGTATGATCAAGCCCACAACCCGGGCATGTGTTCTGACTGGGAATCAAAATGTGACCTCCTGGTTCACAGATTGAAGCTCAACCACTGAGCCATGCTGGCTGGGCACTTGATTCGTTTTGCATTACCTCCATCATATTCTTTCTCAATGCCAGGAGGTTTTGTCCATGTTGGCTCTCTCTGGACTATTTCCCTCTCCCGATGTGGCTACCTCCAAATTGTTCACCATGATTCTCTTTTTGCTATCTCCATTCTTCGCATGAGAAAACAGAGTCACAAGGAGAGTGCAGAACTTTCCCAAAGCCACAAAAGTTGTAGTCTAAAAATCTGGACCCATATTTGTCTAGTTTGCTGTTTCATAATCGGGTGATGTTTCCCAGCCCCCTCCCGAGGGACGTGTGGCAATCTCTGCAGACATTTTTCATTGTCATAAACTGGGGGAGGAGGTGCTGCTAGACTGTGGGCAGAGGGCAGGGATTCTGATAGACACCCCGCAGTACACAGGACAGAGAATCTCTCATCCCCGAATGCCAGTAGTGCGGAGGTAGAGAATCCCTGATCCCACTTCACCACAACAAGGTTTCCCTCCTTTCACCCCAAAGATGAAAGGGTATTTCATTAATATGGTTTGGATGGTATGGAGTCTTATAAGTGGCCAGGGCCATTCCAGAAAGCTCCATGTGCCAATAGACTCCAATAACTTTATGCCCAATAAAAAGTGACAGAATAAAAATGCCCATGCAGACAGACATTTACACACGGACAACCCCGTTATAACTTTGTGGTTCAAAAACTCCACACCAGCAGTCTTGGCTGTGGGAGGGGTATGGCATGTTGGGAGCAGAAGGAATGCAGGCCGAGATTTGTTCCACCATCCGCCCTGCTTAGCACTAGTTGTCCTGGGCACATTTAACTGCTCTCCCAGGATCATTTTCTACATCTGCCAAATGGGGATATCAGTGCTTGACTTGGACTGTTGACGTGAGGATTGTGTGAAAGGGTTATGGATTCAGACCTTTGTTGACTCTTAGCTTGTGCTTTCCTATCTCTCTGTGCACCTTCCCAGCATTCACCTTCGCCTGATAGGATTGGTACTTCTGTAGTTGACAGTGCCAACCTTCCCAACCCCTCTACTTCCCAACAGAATGGTGAGAAATGATGCTTTACCTGGGTAATATTCCCTCACTTTCCTTTTTGCTACTGTTTCTTGTCACCCTCTTTTCTCCAGTGACAGAGTGGAGACGTCTCTGGTCTCAGTGGGTAGGCAGAGTGGGGCACCTTCAGTACGAAAGGATGCTGAGGACATCTGGTCTCTCTGGTCACCTTTATACTATACCTGGTGGGTCTCCGCATCAGCTCTGTCTTCAGATATTAGATATTTAATTGAGCAAATGCCACTTACCCAAACCTTCAACATGCCACACATGTTGCTAGGCAGTGCTTTATATGCCAATCCCTATTTTATCAAGGCAAGATATTCAATGTCATATAGTAATCTTATGAAGTCAGAACTATACGTCCATATTATACAGAGGCTCAGAGAGACTAAGTAACATGCTGAGGGTCACACAGCAGCTATGGGGAAGGACCCACAGTGTCTGACTCCAAAACCTAGATTCTTAATCAAGACAAGATAATGATGTATAATGTGAGAGAGAGGGCACACACTAACCAGGTAGGAGCCATTCCCAGTTACTTTCTCTGACTCATGAAAATGCCTCCTTCACACATTCACTTAATCAATAGGTTCTTATTGAGTTTCTGTATATTCCAGGTATTATGCTGGTCTCTATAAGAGTAAGAAAATCAGGCTAAAAGTCCTGCCCATGTACAGTTTACACACCAGTGAGGTGGGAAGTAATGACCCTTGAAAAAAATTATAATTGCAAACTCGAGGCCTGGTGCACATATTTGTGCATTGGTGAGGTCCCTCAGCCTGGCCTATGCCCTCTTGTAATCCTGGACACCTCAGGGGATGTCAGACTGAAGGTTTTGACCCATTTTCTAGGGATCTCTGGTCCCCCAAAACTGGCAGACCAACATCCCCCAAGGGATGTAGTAGTATATGAAGCAGCAGGTGGCCAAGGAGGAGACTGAGCCCAAGCAGGGCACTGTGCTGCTCTTGTTCATCCCTGTCCCACTGCACCTGCCACTGCTGCTACTCAGTAAACTCGATGAGTGGTGCTCCCACAGAGGGAGCACAATAACCACCAGGGGGCAGCTCCTGCATTGAGTGTCTGTTCCCTAGTGGTCAATGCACATCATAGCGAACAGTTGACTAGTAGTTTGGTCAGTTGGTCACTTAGGCTTTTATATATATAGATGTGCTGAGTGTTACCGAGAAGACCAATAGGCTATTCAGGTAGAGTGTGAAGGAGGTAAGCTGGGGAGCCTCCCAGAGCAGGCAGTATTCAAACAAACTGAAGAAAAAGGGTCCGCCATGCCAGGTCTTGGGAAGCATATTTCAGACTGCAAGAGCTGAGGCCCTAAGACTAGGAAGCTCTGTGTAAGGGAGTGAAAGGAGACAGGTGTGCCTGGAGTGCAGTGGACAGAGGAGAGAGTGCAAATGCATGAAAATGACATTATTCTGGTTTCTCTACTGTGTGATGCAAGATAACTATATTGCTCCCAAACTTGGCTGCCTTATTATTAAGTGTTGTAGGTTGAATTGTATACATAAATACCTGTAAATGTAAACTTATTTGGAAATAGGGTCTTTGCAGATGTAATTAAGATGTGGATTCAGATGAGGCCATATTGGAGTAGAGTGGGCCCTAATCCAATATGACTGGTGTTCTTATAAGAAGGTAGACACACACACAGAGAAAAGAAGGCCGTATACAGACACAGACACACAGGGCAGACACCTGTGTGATGATGGATGCTGAGTCTGGAGTTGAATAGCTGCAGGTTGAGGAATGCTGAGGATCTCCAGTCATCACCTGAAGCCAGAAGAGATAGAGCAAGGCTCTCCCAATGCCTTAATTTTGGACCTCTAGCCTTCAGACCTGCGGAAGAATACATTCTTGTTGTTTTAAGCCATCCAGGGTGTTATAGCAGATTAGGGCAGCCCTAGGAAACTAATACAATATTGCATTATTTGCAATGGTTCTTACAAATGATCATGGTCTATTATGCTGAGAACACCTGTTCATCCATCAGTCATGGCTGACATGTGAAGGGCTTCTCCTGAGTCCCTCCCTGGTGACAGGGGGATCCTACTTTTTTCTCCCAGTTTTTGTTGTTGTTTATTTCAGAGAGGAAGGGAGAGAAGGAGGGAGGGAGAGATGGGGAGAGAGAGAGAGAGAGAGAGAGAGAGAGAGAGAGAGAGAGAGAGAGAGAGAGATCATGAAGCTGCCTCATTGATCAGCTGCCTCCTGCGCACATGCCCCACACGGGGGATCCAGCCTGCAACCTGGGCATGTGCCCTGACAGGAAATCCAACCGTGACCTTCTGGTTCATAGGTTGACACTCAACCACTGAGCCATGCTGGTCGGGTGGGACCCCATTTTTGAGCCTAGCGCCTGAATGCTTTGCACTATCCAGAGGGCTTCACGTCTCTTCTCCAAAGTGGGCTTTGTCAGAAGGCAGGACACCTCGAAGACTGGCAGGCCCTCTGACCTAGTAGCCATAGCAGTGGGCAGGCTCTGCTTGCGGCCTGGCCCCCATTCTGGCTGCAGTGTGAGCTGAGGAGCTGGTTATATCTCTTGGCCCAGCAAAAGGCACTCTCCCTGCCTCAGCTTTTGGCATCATGTCTTCTGCCAAAAGGGTCACTCCCAGGTCCTCACATGCCCTGCAATGGGGAAAGGGGAGAGAACGGAGTATGCAGACTGCATCCTTTCTGTGGGGAGGTTTGGATTACCCTAACGTGGACTTCAGATAATTAAGGGGGAAAAATTAAGTTTCATTCGCCCCACAGTGCTTCTTTGCTTGAACAAGTGTTCCTTATTAACTAAATAAGTTTTTTTTTTCCTCACCCTGAATAGCAATTGCTTCTTCTCACTAGCACAGAGTTCTTTGTTTAAAGAATGGTTTTAAAGAATTGAAAGGGAATATGTTTTAAGAATAGTCATGAATTCACTGTTGGCAGGGGAGCCTTCCAGGATGCTAATGGGTCCAGATACACTATGGGATCTGTATGAGGTAGTCACCTTTCTGAGAGCAATCCTTACTAATTCATAGAGTTATTTTCTAGATTCAGTGAGCCTGGCCAGCATGGCTCAGTGGTTGAGCGTCAACCTATGAACCAGGAGGTCGCTGTTCGGAGCACATGCCTGGATTTCGGGCTTGATCCCCTGTGTGGGGTGTGCAGGAGGCAGCCAATCAATGATTTTCTTTCATCGTTCATGTTTTCTATCTCTCTCCTTCTCCCTTCTTCTCTCAAATCAATAAAATATTAAAAAAAAAAAAGAAAGAAAGAAGTTCTCTATGGCTTGCAGAAGTGTCTGCCAATCTTAAGCACTTAGTCAAGTACCCTCACTGTATCATTGATATATGGTGGCCTAGGTATTCTTTCAGGAACTGGATCCTGGTGAGAAGGGCTTCTTAGCACCTGGGATATTTCCTAGGGTTTTGTGAGAATGCACAAGGTACATGAATGCTTTCTGGTGTGCCACACAAAGGCATTAGGTTACGTTTCGCAGAAGGATATTCATTTGGATTTCTCTGGCAATTCCCTGCTTCCCCAGGAAGCTATCAATGTGGTGGCTGGAGTCTGAAATGTTACCCTACGTACATGTTAACAAGTCAGTGGAGTACCAAGGTTTCATGGATGTTGGCAGAAGACATGACCATCCTAAATCAGTGACAAAGGACCTCATTACTCCTAACACAGCACCCGGCACAAGCTTCATTCAGGTTTGTGTCAGCTACCCTTACCTGGCTCCGACAGGGCGATGCAGGGAGGGCCAGGTGACATGCACAAGTCATTGGGTATGTCACAAAAGAGGGCTCGTAAGCTTGCGGAAGCCTGTTAAAAAGAAAAGTCCACATGTCATGATGGTGGGAAGCTCATGAGCAAGCCAACCTCTCCTCTACCTGAAATAAGGCACTATAAGACTTCTATGTAGAGCTCATAGCCCATGACCTATGTATAGTCCTTCGTGTTTTCCATTTCACTGCTACTTAATCTAATGCAAAACACCTCCCACACTCCCATTCTGCTCCTCCCTTGCCCACTTTCTGTATCATCTTTATCTTCCCAGCGTCTGCCTCACAGATTTTTTTCATCTTAGGTGCCGCCTTGACTGAGTAGGCAAGCTATAGACACCGACAGCACCTTTTACTCTTTCCTTCCCAGCGATTCTGTCTTTATTTACTCCACATGGGCCTTCGCCAGTCTCTGGAGGAGCAGAAGGCTGGGAGAGAGGGAATCACATACTCCTCCATGCTTGGCTCTTGGAATATAGGTAGCTGTATTCCTCCCAGTGGACTCATTTCTGCTAATTTCTATTGTGTTGTGTGTATTTTTATTTCCCAGGCAGGGGGAACAAATTAAACCCTTGGCTCCTTGAGGGGACCAGAGTCTAAAAGAGTTAGAGGGTTGCTGAGAACTAGGGCTCTGATTTCACCCCCATCCAATGAGGAGTGGACCTGCTCCGCAAGAATAGCATCTGTCTCCTCAGATTCCTTATGGCCATCCTGGATGCTCAATGAGGGAATAAGGCAGTTCCTCCTACTAAAAGAAGTCTCTTTTCTGCTATTTAGCTGGTGTTTAGTGTCAGATCCCTTTTAATGATGGCTTCTGAGTATTGGTGGTGATGGAGAAGGATAATATTTTTTCACACAAGCAAAACTAATAATAAATTTTCCATCCATTCATCCATCAATCCATCTATCCATCCATATATTTTCCTATCTATATATCTGCCCAATGATCCATCAATCCGTTTGTCCATTCGTTTCCGTCCATCCATCTATCCATTTAGATGACATAAATGTTACTGATTGAAACTGTGACATTAAGGATAAGTGTCTGTATTGCTTTACTTTTTTTCTGATAAAGAGAATATGTATGGTTCAAAAGCTTATGGGCATTAATTATTTTCCAGCTTCTAAAAAATCCTAGCATTCATGGCATTTACTATTCTGCCACACATGTAGAGTATTTTTCCCTGTGGGTTTCAGTTCGGCACTGATAATTATTCACTGGCCATTTTTGGTCTGGTATTAGACTACTAGAAGTCTCATTCAGAGCCTTTTATTAACTGGAAATTCTTCCACCTCAAGAATAAAGTTTTATTTTGTTTAAAGCAGCTCTGTGGCCAGGGTACTTCTCCACTCTTTTTTTTTCTTCTTTTTTTCTTTTTTTCAATGAAAGCAGGAAATGTGTTCTCAAGAGAAGCGATAGCAAGAAATGCAGGCAGCACAGGCAACAGAGAGGCTTGAAAACAAGTGGGAGGACTCACTTCAAAAAGTGGGGTGAGAGAGAACAAAGGCATGGCTCCAGTTCTGAGGGGCTCTGACTATCAGAGAAGGGCTAGGCAGTGGGTGCTGGGTTCCAGTATAGGACAAGTCAGAAACCTCATATTCCGAGCAGAATTTCTGAGCAGAGTCATATCATCAAGTATTTAACTGAAGGCTCCTTAAGTCCCTTTTAAATATCTCTTTAGTGGTTCTAGAGCCTGATGTGGGCCCAAGTGGCCTGAGTCACACAAAGAGAAAGGGTGGGAGATGCCAGTAGAGATCTACTCTGCAAAATTGTGAAATAATTATTTTCATGTGTTCATTCTTTTTTATTAAATAATGTAAAGACAGATTTTTAGCCACAAGAGTAGAAATCAAGTAGGTTGTTGGTAACGTATTGAAATATCTTGAAAACTTCCCTATGAGATGTTGAGGTGTATTTGTTAAGCTAAATACTTTATCTAATCCTATACAATGGATGGACAGAATAATATTTGCTGAAGGAATGAATAACAGGACCAAACTACAGGAAAATGTCACAATTATTGATCCACTCTGATCTTCAGTCCAACAAGCCTTAGTCATTGCAGTCATCTTCTGGGGAGGGAACCGATGATCTCTTCCTTCTTCTATAGTCATCAAGAGTCCTTGGTTCAGCGTTCCTCCCATCATCTGTCCTTTCTTTCATCTTTTTTTTTTTTTTACTGAAATCTGTCCCAAAATAAGACACAATTTTTGATCACTTATTTTTTTTTGTTCAAATATATATATATTTTATTTCAGATAGGAAGAGAGAGGTAGAGAGAGATAGAAACATCAATGATGAGAGAGAATCATTGATCAATTGCCTTCTGCACACCCCCTACAGGGGATCAAGCCTGCAACTTGGGCATGTGCCTTGGCTGGGAATCAAACTATGACCTCATTCATAGGTCAACTGAGCCACACTGGCCAGGCTGATCACTTATTATCTTAGTGATTGTAAGTCACCGATTTTTTTGCAACTTCAGGTGCACTTACTTCATTTCTCATTGGGAACAAATGACTTCATCCCAAGGATTGGATGTCAGGAGACAGAATGAGGTAGAAAATCTGAGGGTGGCCTCTGACCAAGAGTTAGCTAGGAACTGAGGCCTCTTCATGGCTCCCCTAAAATCTCTCGATGTGAGAGGAAAAAAAAATAACAGAGAAACATCTATCAGGTGTGCCTCCATACACACCCCTACCAGATGAACAAACCTGTACCTGAGGTATATGCCCTGACTGAGAATCAAACACACAACCTTTTGGTGTACAGGGCAACACTCAACCAGCTGAGCCACCAGCCAGGGCTAATCCGCTTTCTTGCTCTGATGAAGCAAGCTGCCATGTTGTGAGCTGCCCTGATGGTGAGGCCACATGACAAGGTACTAACAGCCAGATGGGAACTAAGGCCATCAATCCAACAATCTTACAGAAGTATTGGTAAATTCTGCCAACAACCACATTAGCTTGGAAGCCACTCCTTCTTCAGTCTAACTTTCACATGAAACCCCAGCCCTCGCTAGCACCTTGCTTGTAGCCTTGAAGCAGAAGACCTGGCTAAGCTATGCCTGGATTCATGGTCCATAAGAATTGTGACATAATAAGTGGATGTTATTTTAAATCACTGAGTTTGTGGTAATTTGTGAGATAGCGATACATAACCAACAGTGGTGTTCCAAGGCCAATTGAGATAGAAATGGGTATGTGGGAGTGAAAAGAAGCCCCAGAATGGCCTAGCCATTGACTGACTGCTTCCTGGAGCATTGGGTCTGCCAGTGTCTAGGTGTGGCCCTGTTATTATGTTAGCAAAGACCCACAGCAGAAACTCTGGCTTTGTGGAACTTGGGAAAGAAGCTTCTCCTGGAATGAGTCAACGAATCCAAGTATTTGCTCCAACTCTCACAATCCCTAACAGGAACATGCTGTTGAATCTTCTGGGATCACAATGAAATAGAAGCACGTACTCACATTTCAGCCAATATCACAAAGAGCAACTGCTATCAACACAACCTAGGGAGTTAGAGCAAGGTCTTAGCAGGCCAGACATGAGGAGAAATTTAAGAATAATATCATAGTGCTCATTCAAAAAACCTGGTTTTCATTCACTCTTTCCTTAGGTCTGAAAGAATGTGAAGATAAGTGCTGCAAATAGCAGTTGTCTTTTTCTCTTTCTGTTCTGTTCTATCTCTTGAAGTTCAGCTGAAGCAATTGCTCATGACTCCACTTGTTACATCATATGCATCGAACTTTAAAGAAAATCAAAAAACCTAGTGAATGCCAAATATTTCTTCTTAGTTCTCTCCTAACGCACTTCTGAACTTGCCTGAAAAATTGGGATTATTTCGCCAATCGTGTTTAGTTGATACTTTAATGTTTTATTCAGAGTTTTCGTGTTTGAATTTTGTTCCAAGTGAAGGATTTGGATCTGAAGCTGTGCATTGGGGGTACTGCAGATGCTGAGGAGCTTCCCTCCAAGCTGCACACACTCAATTGCTTTTGTCTTTTTCATATATTAGTGTTCTAGGGAAGATTACATTTAAAAGCACAACTAGTGGTCCAATGAGAAAATTTTTAAAGTGTCCCCCAAACCACTGATTTTGAATGTCTCCAAAAGATGCTGGCCATCTAGACCATGACAGGTTATGTTTATTTTTATATTTAAAAATATTTATTTGTATAACTTATTGAATAATTAGCTCATGCCAGGTGTCTGGGTGAATTTATTTCACCCATCAACATGTCACTTAATCAATGAAACATATTCTTAGCCCTTAGCAAAGAATAAAGGGTCTCTCAAGAAAAACAGCCAACACCTCTCAATCCTGGCTCTTCAGGATCTATTATAGTGATGAGGCAGACGACACAGTAATAGTATGACATTCCATAAGGCACAGAGCAGTCTCCAGTTTGCCAGGGGGTGCTCCTGTTGACTGGAGTAATTAAAAACCCCTCTTTTTACTCTTAAAAATATCCCAAAAGAGAAATTATATAGTTTACCCTACTTAAGGCTGACTAGCCAACAGTCATATGTATGTAAAAAGAAGTGCCTTTTGGTAGAATCAACCATATTGTCTGCTTTCCCATAAATGTAAACAAAAATTGAGCATCAACATTTCTATGTTCAATTTATATATTATTAGTTAGGTTGCATTCTAGGGGTTTACTATGCCACAAATTGCTGGCAATTTCCTAATTTCTTGACCAATATGTTAGAGTAGTCTTCCCCAGGTCAAGGGAAAATGACCTTTAGTTGACTCCCTTCTTCCAGCCCTGGCCATTTCCCAGTTGCCATGGATAAATATCTGCTTTTCTATATGAAGATGATGACTATTGTGAATTTCTGAGGAGGGAACCTACCACCCACACTGTACTTTCTTTTCCTTTTCTCTCCTCCAAGGAATAACTGTGAATCAGAGACTAGCTATATGGAAATCAGAGCTGGAATAGCCTATAAATCACACGTGTCATCGTTTCCCCAAACTGTGGTTGATTTATGATACACCCTAATGCCTCATTGCTATGGCCACACCATTCTCATGATATGAAATCACACACACACACCATCAGGGACTACTTACAGACTCTAAAAAGGGAGAAATAAAAACAAAACAGAATCAAAGTTGGAGAGCACTGAGTCATGTATGGGATGCAAGCACATCAGTGGGAAACCTGGGGGATGCTGGAAATAAATGCTCATGCTATGGAGGGCAAGGGGAACAATCTGTTGGTAAACATGGATGATCTCGGCTCATAGAGAATAGGGAGGTACAAAGATGCTCCCATGACTTCATCGTTGGACTCTGAACTGGTTATATCTTTTTAAAAATATATATATTTTATTGAATTTTTACAGAGATGAAGAGAGAGGGATAGAGAGTTAGAAACATCGATGAGAGAAAATCATCGATCAGTTGCCTCTTGCACACCCCCTACTGGGGATGTGCCCGCAACCAAGGAACATGCCCTTGACCGGAATCGAACCTGGGACCTTTCAGTCCGCAGGCCGATGCTCTATCCACAGAGCCAAACCGGTTTCGGCTGACCTGATTATTTCTTAGTAGAGGAAGGTGAAGATTCACTCCCAGTCAAAGCTGGGTGAAGGTTTTCCAGTCACATCAGAAGCAAAATGTGTTGGGGAAAAGCTAGGAGCATGACTAGGGAAGGGAAAGAAAGAAGATTGGAGGGAGTGGGGTTGACACTGGTTCTTCCATTTTTATCTGAGCTAAACATTGGACATCTGTGGAGAATCTTGGGGAACTGCTCCATATGCGTATCCACAAGATTAAAACTGCAGATTTAGGATTCAATTTCCAGCATCCATCGGCATTACCCTGAGAACATATTTCCTCTGATGAGTCAATATTTAGGCTTGCTCTCAGTGGAATGTCCTTCATGAAAAAAAAAAAAAAAATCTTCCAAGTCCTATGTATTCCAGAAATCTGTCTGGGATAATTTTCTAAAATATTTTAACAAAGAGCAACAGTCAATGATGAAGTCATGGGGGAAGCTAATGTGAAACCTAATTGTCCTGCTCTGGGGCTGCCATGAACTTTCTCTCCCTCCAGGGCACATCCAGAATCAGCTAAAACCCATCAAAGCCTTGTGGGGAATGGGCAGAGAAGGGGGGGGAGAGAGGGATCTGCGCTGTGCTCGCCTTTGCCAGGGCAGTTCTGTGTCTTCCAGCAGCCTGTCTTTTCCAATTGTAAGTGATTTCACTGGTGCTGTTTATTGGGAGATGATTCCACACTCATGGGTCTTCTCCCTTCACATGTTCTGCCACTTAATTCATTTCATTCTGCCTAGTTACTTGTCATCGCTTGGGGAACTGAGCACAGTCTCTTGGTCAGATGGACTTGAGTTCAAATGCTATTTCTCTCTGCCTCTTGGAAACTCCACCTTGATAACTTTTTTTTCCCCTTCCTTCCTTTAAGTCTCAATTCTCTTGCTTATAGAACAAAGATAATAGATTGCTAAGTAAGCACTTAGTATGACTGGGGGTGCATCCATGTGTGTTACTCAGGGTTCTCCAAGAAACAGAATCATAGGATATCCCCTTCTTACCTCCTTCCTTCCTTCCTTCCTTCCTTCCTTCCTTCCTTCCTTCCTTCCTTCCTTCCTTCCTTCCTTCCTTCCTTCTTCCCTTCATTCCTTTCTATCAATCAATTATCCATCAACAGGGAGATTTACTTTAAGAAATTGGCCCATGCAATTATAGAGGCTTGGTAAGATCAAAATTTGCAGGGTACATACTGCTCATGGGCTAAAGACCCAGGAAGGGTTGTACTTCCAGTCCAAAGGCAGCCTGCTGGCGGAATTCCTTGTTGCTTAAACCTTCAACTGATTGGATGAGGCTCACCCATCATGAAGAGTCATCTGCTTTATTCAAAGTCCACCAACTTAAGTGGTTAATCTCATTCAATAAATGCCTTCACAAAAACTTCCAGAAAAATGTTTGAACAAATATTTGGGCACCATGGCCCAGCGAAGTTGACACATAAAGTTAACCATCACAGTGCATATCTATTTAAAATTGGGAGCTGTGTAGCTTCTGATATGCCGCAAATAATTATATGTATTAAATAATCATAGTCAGTATAGACTTCTTAATAGCACTAGAATTTGTGTGAAAAAAAGTGTTCAACAATTTTGGCTGGTCATTGCCAACTTCACATTTTAGATCTTTCAAAATTTATTCCACTCGGGTTGTGTGTGCCAAACCTTGAGTAAAAGAAAAAAAACTCCTCTCTCCGGCTGACCTGAAGCAAATCTTTTTTTTTTTTTTTTTTGGGGGGGGG
Organism: Pipistrellus kuhlii; assembly: GCF_014108245.1. Taxonomy (NCBI): domain Eukaryota; kingdom Metazoa; phylum Chordata; class Mammalia; order Chiroptera; family Vespertilionidae; genus Pipistrellus; species Pipistrellus kuhlii. The sequence goes on from NW_023425482.1 coordinate 13,902,957, forward strand.
GGGAATAGAAGCATGTTTAGGCAAGATAATTGCTGAAGAGAAAGGAAATCCAGTCACTCTCTCCTCCAAGAGACATGTGACCTCGCCTGCAACTGTAAACTCCTCATTGTGGCTTCAGTGGCACCGTGCCCCAGCGCTGATGGAGAGACCATTTAGCTTTGTCAGTTCCTTGAGGTCTTTGGGCCTTCTCAGCGTGGGCAGTGAGCTGCTCGTTCTATTACCACCCTAACCACATGGAGCATAGTTTGCACTCATGGCAATGCTTAGAGCCCCTTGAAACAAGCCTTTTATATACATAAGGACGGGCTCCATCACAAGAACTCTAGGATCTTACGATGGAGTCACTAACATTGCAAACCTGGGGGCAAGAACCTCCAGTTCATGAGGCCCCCTTTCCATAGCTGCCTCTTGGCTGATCAGACACTAGTCTTGGCTTCCCCACTGTGCTTCTCAGAGTATGGTGTCTCTTGGTGTCACTAAGTTATATAGGGCTTTGACCACACCCATAGGCTGCCTCCACAGAAGAACATGTGTGAGAAAATGCTATGTTCCCCTGGCCCTCTCCCTGCTATGGCTTTTCACTTTCTTCTGGATGCCAACAACCATCTTGAAAGAAAAGACTGATGTGAAACAAGATAGGGCAAGTTAGACCAACTGGGGTTCTTGGATATTTTAGGTCATTGTAAGGCGATTATTCCAGAGAGTACATTTCCATGAATTCCTCTGTGTAGGAGGTTTCCTGAAGGAGCCCACATCCCAGTGTTTATGTGAGGTGGCCAGTGTTCCACTTTTCCAGCTTCCCCTCCTCTGTTTGTAGCGGCTGTGGGAGGTAAGGGCTTTCTCTCATCTCCACAGAGCCTCTCACATGTCGGCGCTGTTTTCCTAACATGCCTCCCTCTCCCCTGATGGGTCTCCTATCAAACTCTTACTCACCCACAGCATTGAGTTCCACTGTAACTCCATCCAGGATGCCTTTCCTGGAAATGTGGCCTCTTTCTTCTCTCTGCGTCTATAGAATATATGGTCTCGATTACAGTTCTTAATCAAGTGAGTGTAACTGTTAGAGATACATGTTTCTCTCCCTGCTCCCCAGACCGGGCATGGGGGTCTTCACCCTTAAGTTCCCACCATCCATCACAGACCCCAGCAAACAAGACCCTTCCTAGGAGTGTGTCAGGTGGCTGGAGAGAGGGATAAAAGGAGCCTATGGGAATATCTGAGATGTCCCAGTCAAAGTTTTGAGTGCCAACGCTACCACCAGCTTGCTCTTTCTGGTTTTCCTCAGAGGTCAAAATGAAGGTGCCTTTTAGTGTATAACCAAATACTTTCCTGTTCAACATGATCAGCACTGTCGGCATGCTGCTAGGTCTCCATGTGGCAGGCCGCTCCTAAGCCTAGATTCATCACTGTGGTATGGTGCCAGCATCCTACATGGATCATGATGTCACAGCAGCTGGGACTCAGGAAAAAAGTCTTGCTCTTCTGATGCTGTTGCTAGATTGACTCACTAGAATGCAAAAAAGAAATATTAGATGCTGAGGAGTGCTTTCCAGAACTCACATGTCCTGTGCAGTCCAGCTTAGTAGGGTGGGCAGGACTATGTATAACTTGGTGGCAATGGTACAGTCTGAGAGATACAAGGGGGAAAAAGCCAGAATTAGCAGGTCAGAAGCCAAGAAGCAAGGCCTGGAAAGCAAGTCATAAGAATAATAATGCCCAAGAGTGAAGAAGCCCTAAGGTTAATGGCCTCACCCTGGACCACAGACATATATGTATATACTAGATTTCAGAGAGGAAGGGAGAGGAAGAGAGAGAGAAACATCAATGATGAGAGAGAATCATTGATTGGCTGCCTCCTGCATGCCCCCTACTGGGGATTGAGCACTTAACTCAGGCAGGTGCACTCCTGCCCTTGACTGGGAATCAAACTGTGACCTGGTTCATAGGTTGATGTTCAACTGCTTAGCTACACCAACTGGGCCAGAGGCATCTTTTCTCAGTGCACGTTCTATACCTGCTGGATTCCCACCTCTGATGTTCAGTTCCCCACATACTGAGGCTGCCCTCACTATTGTCAGATCACTCAGAAGGAATAACGGTCAAATTCTACTCAGCATCACCAAAGCTGCCCCCACATTGTTTGAGAACAAAAACAGTTGTGGTCCTAAATACTCATGTGTCCCAGCCACTGGGAGTAAGAGTGTGGGCCCTGCATTCAGGTGCCACAAGCCAGACGTGTGCGAGCTGTATGACTTGGTACATACAAAATGCTTAGCCCAACGATTGACATAAACTGATAACATGTATTAAACTCTTACTACTCTGAGTAGCACATCAACTGCCATTCATAGGAGCCTCTCCTAAATGGAGAGATGATGATGACGGACACATGTTCTAGTCCCCAAATACATGAATGTCGTGAAAAGGGGGTTGAGTTGGAATCAGAGTATTTGGTTCCAAGCGTCAGGTCTGCCACTTCCACTAGTTGGCTTGTGTTTCATAAGTGACTCTTGCATCAGTGTACCTATCTGTAAATGAGAAGTCATTATTAGATCAACATTACTCCCTTTTTAATAAGTATAAACAGCTCAAACCTTTGAAATTTCCAAATAGATAAAATTGTTTGAACACCATTCAATCTAAGCAGTGCAATAATTTAAAAAACCTTTTAAAATGTATGCATTTATTTTCCCCTGGGAAAATCTGCTACATACTTGCCCATTTTCCACCCTCCCCACAAGACTCATGCACAGCAAGTTAAATCTCTCATCGACAGGTTTCTATGTTTTCTCTTCCAGCTTAGCAATGTTTGCCCATTAAGTACATGCAAAGTCACCCATGGAGGTTATGACTCAAAAATCAGACATTTGTTCATCTGTCAAAACAAGAACAAAATTGAGGGGAACGGGGGTTTGATATTTCCTAAGCTCTTTCAGTGGCATATTTAAAAATAAGTGACAGATTACATGGAGTGGCATAAAACGATGGCGGATCAGGAGTAATATTCCTTATCTTAAGATACTTTCGCACCCAGGGAACTATCAGTGTGTTCATATTACCCACCCCACAAAGAACTAAGAAACCATTAAGCCAGGAAAGTTCCATTTGTCCACAGCGTCTGTGCTTCTCTTTTCCTCTTCTCCACCCATTCATCAATGGCTCTCCTTTTTCTCCTCAGGTTCTATTTCCCACCACTACCCATCTCAGACTGAGTGAAAACAGGCTTGCAAATCCCTGAACAATAGGTTTCTCGGCCGGATGACTTCTTACCTCCACCCCCAGAGGCAGCATCTCTGCCCCATATTTCCCTGGCTCCCACCCTCCCAGGCAGCAAAAGGAAACAATAGCTGTCAGCCCCCGCCCAGTTGTGTCTTTCTGAGATGTCGCTGAATAAGTTCCGGGCTGAGTGTGTCTGAATTTCCCTGGCTGCCTTCCACCTGCCTTCATAGCACCTAACAGGCAGGAGCCTGGGCACCCTCACCATCCTGCCACTCACCCTGAGCCCGAGGCAGCTCCTGCCATCCTGGCCTCCTTGCTTCATCTTCCTTTCCCTGGGGCAGCCTGGGCTTCTGGGAAGAAAGGCCATTGTTCCTTCAAAGGGACCCGTGGGGAAGGAGAGAGTGCAGACAGCACCATTTGGCAACTCTGAGGTTCAGGGCGAGGAGAGGGAGCTGTGAAATAGATACTTTCAACAAGTTTTATTTTCATTTCGGTACATTAAGTGGCTATATTAAAATAAAGCGACTAGATCCAAACTGGGAGGACCTCCTGAGAGAAACAAGGACCCTGAATGCCCTCGTGTTCCCATGTACCCAGAACCCACACAGTCTGCGCTTCTGGTTGTCTGAAGTTTACTGTAAAAAAAAAAAGTTAGAATATCAAGTGATTCAACCGAGGCATCTTGCCAGCTGTGAGAGCAAGCTGGGAAACAGCTTAGGAGGCAGAAAAATTCTCATCTGCAAAGATGTCCAGTTTTTCTGAGTGTTGGTGTGGATATTTATGTCATTTGGGGGAAGTGATGGCACAGGCAGAATGCCCAATAGGAGGGGGGTTGGCAGGCAGTTCAGACAGCAGATTGTAATGGCTCAATTTAAAAGCAAATATTGTTTAGAGAACAGGTTGCACACCCAGGCCAGAATCAGTCCTATTAAGACAACGTTTTCTAAGAGGTATGACTTCTGATTTCTGTGTTTTTTGCTTTGCTAAAGCTGTCGACTCAGATCTGTGTTGAGCAAGTCGGTTAATAATTCTCAAAATCATTGAGCTAGCCGAGAGAGAGAGAGAGAGAGGAGAGAGAGAGGAGAGAGAGAGAGAGAGAGAGAGAGAGAGAGGGAGGGAGGGAGGGAGGGAGGGAGGGAGGGAGGGAGGGAGGGAGGGAGGGAGGGAGGGAGGGAGGGAGGGAGAGAGAGAGAGCGCTCAACTTGAATGTTCTTATCTGTAAAATGGGAACTATAGTGATTCCCTCCACAGGTGTCTGTGGTGGGAGTAAGATGAGATAGTGACCAGCTGCCAGAGTGTGGGTTTTTATTTGTAGTGTTTTTGTATGGGGGAGGAGGGGGGCGCACGAAGGGTTTGTTTCTGAGCACCAAGGTAAAATGATAAAGTCCACCAAGTAGCAATATGTATTTTGAACAGTGTTTGGAGAGAATCTTTAAAAAATGTGTGATGACAGCACAAAGATTTTAACCAAGTCCAGTACGAATTTTACAGAGTGCCCTGAAGATGGATTTGTTGCTTCTTTAAAACAGAAAGTAGATGCTTTATTGCTTAGGATGGAAACAGTGGAGGGGAAAATGGGGAGCGACTGCTAAAAGATATGAGATCCCTTTTGAGGCAAAATTCTAAAATTAGATAGTGGTTACGGTTGCAGAATTTTGCAAATATACTTAAATACACTGACTTAATACACTTTAAATAGATGAATTGTATGTACATGAATTATATCCCAATAAGGATGTTGAAAGAAAACAATCTATAGAATAATATAAAACTAAAAAAGAAAGAGGAAAGAAGGAAGGAAGGAAGGAAGGAAGGAAGGAAAGAAGGAAGGAAGGAAGGAAGGAAGGAAGGAAGGAAGGAAGGAAGGAAGGAAGGAAGGAAGAAAGGAAGGAAAAAAAGAACAAAACACAAAAACAGGTCTTGGGCAGGAATATGCCAGATTGACTTGGTTTCTATCGTCATGGAGCTTAAAGTCTTGCAGGTAGCACCACATTTACTAATTGGTCAAATAAAGAGGGGTTTGGATAAAGAACAGGTGGGAATAGGGCAGTGAGGCAGGTATTGGTAACCACCCCACGTGATCCTGCACATGTTTTTTTTTTGTTTTTTTTTTGTTTGTTTGTTTGTTTGTTTTTTCTGGAAGCAGTAAACCTCCCTGAGGTTGAAGACTATCATGCTTGTAGGCATCCTGGTAGCCATGTTTGGTGCTGGGACTCATTTCTGGCCAATGGGTGTGAACAGAGGGAATGTGTACACTTTTCAAGTCATGCCCCTTAGTACATGCTCTGTTCCCTTCTCTACTCCCCACAGACTGGGAAGCCGAATCCAACCTACCAAACAGGTCAGCACTTCGGGTGGTAGAGCATGAAGACACTGTGGCTCAGTTGGCTCAGTTGGTTGACCATGATCCCATGCACCAACAGGTCACCAGTTCAATTCCTAGTCAGGGCACATGCCGAGCTTGTGGGCTGGATTACCAGTAAGAGGCATGGGGAAGCAGCAGATCAATGTTTCCCTTTCATTGATGTTTCTATATCTCTCTCCCTCTCCCTTTCTCTCTCTAAAATCAATTTAAAATATTTTTAAAAAAGACAATGTGGCCTGCTTACTGCTTTGTCTCATTCTCTTCTTGCTGGGCTCATCTCTAATGAGAAATCTGCTTTTCATCCTTATCATAGTTTTTCTGTACATAACATGTCTCTTTTCCATTGGCTGCTTTTGAAATTTTTAGCAATGGTTTTAAGCAGATTTTAATGATGCTTTTTATTGTTTTGAGCAGGTTTTTATTGAGATGAGCCTATGTATAGTTTCGTTCATGTCTCTTGTGCTCAGGGAGATACTATGTTTCTTGGATCTGTAGGTATATAGTTTTCATTACATTTGGAAAAAAGATTGGCCATTATTTTTTCAAATATTTTCTGCCCCCACCCATCCTCTCCTTTACAGAAGACAATTACACATAACTTAGGCAGCCTGAAATTCTCCTTAAGTTCACTGATACTGTTTAATGGCTCAGTATTTATATATATTGCTCAATGATCAACACAATAAGTCTAGTTAGCATTCATCACTATACATATTTATAATATTTTTTTGTATGATGAGGACTTTTAAGATATGCTTTCTTTGCGACTTCCAAATATACAAAAGAGTATTATTTTAATTCTTTTTTCTCTCTATGGATTTTATTTTGAATAGTTTCTATTGTTGTAGCTCCAAGTTTACTAATCTTTTCTTCTATAATATCTAATCTGGAATCAGTCTCATCCAGTGTATTCTTCATCTTACACATAGATTTCATCTCTAGAAATTCAGTGTAGGTCTTTAAAAAAAATCTTTTTCAAACCTTCTATGTCTTTGTAAGTCAACATCATCTTCAGTTTAAAATGTAATGTTTGGCCGATACCAGTATGGCTCAGTGGATAGAGTGTCAAGCTGTGGACTGAAGGGTCCTGGGTTTGATTCTGGTCAAGAGCATGTACATTGGTTGCGGGCACATCCCCAGTGGGGAGTGTGCGGGAGGCAACTGATCAATGTTTCTCTCTCATCAGTGTTTTTAGCTCTCTATCCCTCTCCCTTCCTCTTTTTAAAAAAATCAATAAAATATATTTAAAAAATAAAAATAAAATGTAATGTTTGAACATCTGGAATCCTATCTAATAAAAGAGTAATATGCAGATTGAACATCACTCCAACACACAAGATGGCTGCCCCAATGTGATCAAAGATCCTTCACCTATGTGGATACAAGATGGCCACCACAAGATGGCCAGCAGGGGAGGGCAGTTGGGAGGCACCAAGCCTGCAGGGGAGGGCAGTTGAGAGGACCAGGTCTGCAAGGGAGGACAGTTGGAGGCGATCAATTCTGTAGGGGAGGGTAGTTAGGGGTGGCCAGGCCAGCAGAGGAAGGAAGTTAGGAGGAAACAGCCTGGCAGGGGAGTAGTTAGACATCAATCAGGCTGGCATGGGAGTGGTTAAGGGGTGATCAGGCTGGCAGGCAGAAGCAATTAGGGGCAATCAGGAAGGCAGGCAAGTGAACAGTTGGGAGCCAGCAGTCTTGGATTGTGAGAGGGATGTCCGACTGCCAGTTTAACAACCCTCTTGGGGTCCCAGATTGGAGAGGGTGCAGGCTGGGCTGAGGGATAACCCCCAACCTTTGCACGAATTTTGTGCACTGGGCCTCTAGTACAGTTATAATTGTTTTAATGTCCTTGTCTACTAATTATAACATCTTGTCAGTTCTGGATCAGTTTCAACTTATTGATAATTCTCAATTTGGGTCATACTTTCTGGTTTTATGGCATGCCTGGTTATGTTTGGATGTTAGCCATCGTGAATTTGACCATGGTTGGTGGTAGATATTTTTATATTCCTATAAATATTTTTGAGATTTTTCTGGGTTGCTGTAAAGTTAGTTGGAAATACTTTGATGATATTGGGACTTCACAGTTGTTATTTCCAAGGCAGGTGTGGAGCAGTGCTTAGTCTAGAGCAGTGGTTCTCAATCTTTCTAATGCTGTGACCCTTTAATATAGTTCCTCATGTTGAGGGGACCCCCAATCATAAAATTATTTTCGTTGCTACTTCATAACTGTAATTTTGCTACTGTTATGAATCATAATGTAAATATCTGTGTTTTCTGATGTAGCAGGGTTGCCTAAGACCGTCAGAAAACACAGATATTTACATTATGATTCATAACAGTAGCAAAATTACAGTTATGAAGTAGCAACGAAAATAATTTTATGGTTGGGGTCACCACAACATGAGGAACTGTATTAAAGGATCATGGCATTAGAAAGGTTGAGAACCACTGGTCTAGAGCTTACCATTTTCCTACTACTCCGGGAAGACCTGCCTGAGTCCTCTTCCCCAGGCCCATGACATGGGAGTTCTAGCCTGGATAAAAAGCATGCTTCCTGGCTTTGTGTGCATTCCAGACATTTCCTTTCATCCTTTTAGGTGGTTCTTTCACTTATTTTGAGTAGTTTCCTCACATGCATGTACTGATTAGTACTCTGCTGGATATTCAGGAAGGACCATCTGCTGGTCTTTTGGGTGCTTTTTAAGTACAGATCTTTCCTCCCCCAAATTCTGCCCTGCGGACAGTGGTCTACATATTCTTCCTGCCTTGCTCTCCCTGCATTCAGCTCAATCTTTCAGCTCGGAGTCGTCCAGATCTGATGTGGGTTCCTTCTCATCACCCTGCAAACTTTTTCGGAGAAGCGAGCTGGGGCAATCGTAATACAAGTTTCACTTCTTTTCCACCCATCAGGGGTCACTGTCTCTCATTGCTTGCTGTGCAGTGTCTTGAAAATAATTCCCCATGTACTTTATCTGTTTTTGTTTGTTGGTTTATTTCAGGTGAGAAGGTAAATCTTGTTCTTCTATCTTGTCTAGAAGCAGAAGGCATGCTTCCCCAGTTTCTATTTAATTATATCCAGGAGCCCTTGAAATCATTAGTCCTACCCCTACTTACAGGGGAGGAAGGTGAGGTTCAGACAAATAACATAGCTTGTCTAAGCTCACACAGCTCCTAGGTGGTACAGCCCAGATTTCATCCTAAATGTGTCTCTTGGAAATAGATCTTTATACTAATATTTCCTGTACTCTGCATTCCCTTCACTTACAATGCTCTGGGGTGGGGGTTGTCGGGGGGAGTGGGAGGAGAGAGATTAGGCTGGAAATAGGACCACAAAATACTCTTTGGAACACTGTAGACCAGCTCCCTGCTCCATTACAGTGTGAAAATAAAGTCAGGATGGAAATTTGAACATATTAATAAGATCCAGGCTCAGGAACCACATCAGTGGTCCTCATAGCAAAGGATCTTCTAGCTCAGTGGGTCTCAACGTTGCAAATAAACAAATCCACTCAACTCGGGATTTATTGAGAATAATAAAATTAGGAAATTAGAAAAGATTGAACACTAATATACTTGTTTTCCCCCTAAGATTTTGGCATGTGGCCCTAACAAGAACCATTAATATCTAGGTATAAATTCTTCAACAGAGAATTTCATATAGTGAAAATGTACAATATTTTCTTCTTTCACTACCCCTCTTTCTTCTGTGGATATGCTCAGTCCATTCAGGGTGGGTCAGCAGAGACTGAGTGGGGCATGTAACAGAGACCCAATCAATCACTAGAACCACACTGTGCCAACCATGGCTATCAGCCCACCTTTTAGTCCTATGCCCCATGCTGGGTCATTCCACACTCTTCCCTGGTACTTTGTTCATCCAGGGTTGAAAGAAAAAAGGGGGGTTGTCTTTTGGGATACACAACTGGAAGGCATGAATCAGTGTGATCAGGAAGCCAACTTCCAACACACGCAAAGAAAACCTGTGTGCAGTGGAAGAGGATAAGACACGACACAGAGAAACACAGAGAAGAATTGGAGAACATTGGGGATGCTGGTAATACATCAGGAAAAAGGAAATTATCAATGTTTAGTCCTTCATCGTTTCCAGATCCCATAGTGCCTGAAGCCAGTGCTTGGACTTTCCAGTTGTAGGATCCCATAAATCCTACTTTATGTTTAAATTGGTTTGAGTTGGGTTTCTGTTACTTACAGCCAAAAAAAAAGTCCTGGTAAATATAGAGAGGAAATCATTTACCCGACAGCAGATCCTGAATCAGTAGGGGGGCTGGTGAGAATACTACTCATTCTACTTCAAGTGTAGCACTTAAGACCCTGGGGTAAGCAAAGGCTGGCTGCCCCTTGCACAAAAATTGCTAACATTTTTTATTGTCGTTGGCACGTACATGTCAAAACCATAAAAGCTCACAGCCAGGCACATGCTAAGGGTCGTATATGACCTTCCCACAGCCTGTGAGGAGGATCTTGCTAGGACCTCCCTTCTGAAGATGAGGGAGTGCAGGCCTGCGGAGCTTAAACGCCTTGAGTCCAGCACTGGCTCTTGTTGGCTCCAGGACTCTCACATGCAGGCAGCCTGACTTCCCAGCCTTGCTCTTGCTGTCTTGCCTTACCTGTGCTTGTTCCCGGGAAATGACCTCTGTTAGTGAGAGCAAACTGAATTTTCATCCTGTTTCAGGCTCTGCCACATGGATTTCTCACTGAAGAATGAAAGTGCATTTTAGAAGCTGCATTTTAGAGCAGGAGAGAGAGAGAGGGAGAGGGATGGAGGGAGGGAGAAGGAGGGAGGGAGGGGGAGAGAGAGAGAGAGGGAGAGGGGGAGAGAGAGCGAGGGAGGGAGAGAGAGAGAGAGAGAGAGAGAGAGAGAGAGAGAGAGAGAGAGAGAGAGAGAGATGGATGGATATCAGGTGCCTCCATATGTATGTACGGACAAGCCAACTGGGTTTTGAACCACAACCTGGGAATGTGCCCCCTGACTATGAATCAATATTCAAACCAACTGAGCCACGCGGCCAGGGCCCTCATTTGATGTTTGCCACACTAAGAGAGTGCCATGGGGATGGCTGCCTGCAATTGAGTCCTGGTGCACAAGGGAATACCCTTCCATATGTTTCCAAAAAGTTCACACTTCTATTGCAGGTGTCATTCGAGCAGAATTTAGAAGCAATTCCTGCTGATCCAGCAAATCTGAACCAAGCAATACACTTTGCCTTCAGTGACACCAAAGCACTTGGTTTTTTAGAATTTGCAGTTGCTCTGATGACAAAATAAGAAAAGGAAATCCCAAAGAGGGGGGACTGGGCCAGTGCCATCTCTGTAAGTTGTGGTGTCTGAACGTATGCACCACCCAGGGTTCAATAGCATACCTGTCACTCCAAGGGGACCAGTGCCCACTTGGCCAAGTGAGGCCAGGAAGCAGTGTTCCTTCTGGTGATGTTGTTAAACAGTAGGTGGTCCTGGCCCAGCTGGGGTGGCTCAGGGGTTGAGCGTAAACCTATGAACCAGAGGTCATGGTTCATTCCTGGTCAGAGTACATGCCCAGTTTGCAGACCCCAGTGTGAGGTGTGCAGGAGGTAGTCAGTCCATGATTCTCTCTCATCAATTGATGTTACTATTTCTCTCTCCCTCTCCCTTTATCTCTGAAATCAATAAAAATATAGATATTTTTAAAAAAGGAAAGGGGCAAAACCGGTTTGGCTCAGTGGATAGAGCATCAGCCTGCAGACTGAAGGGTCCCAGGTTCAATTCCAGTCAAGTGGTGCCTTGGTTGCGGGCACATCCCCAGTGGGGGGTATGCAGTAGGCAGCTGATCAGTGTTTCTCTCTCATCGATGTTTCTAACTCTCTATCCCTCTCCCTTCCTCTCTGTGAAAAATCAATAAAATATATTTTTTAAAAATAAATAAATAAAAAATATAAAAGGAAGGGGCTCTTCATCTCTCAGTTGGATCAAATCTAATAAGCAAAATGACACAGACGCCGCTGGCATTGGCTGCAGGGCCTTTGGCTTTTCTAGTTATATGTGCTGCCGAAGCGAGCACGGCTTTGGCTTTTCTCAGCACTGGGCCGGGGCGAGGTTTTGCTGGGTCTGCCTCTGGGAGCTCAGGAGGGGCTGCGTGTCCAGACAGGGAGGGGCTGGGAAGCAATCTCCCCAGGCCCACCCTGAGCCTGGGCTGTGGGAACAATAAACACAGGGTAGACTCCCATGTCATAAGTCAGTAAGCTCTTAGGAAGAACGGAACCGCTGGGTCTCCAGTGGCTCAGGGACTGGTGTCATCTCATCCCTGAGGTCATCGCCACACATGTCTTTCTCACACCCCAGATGGTTTCTGCCTCAGCGCTGGCAAGCAGGGGCTCCTCCCGTCCCAGCTGGCCCATACCTACAAGGCTAGCGTTCACAGGAAGAAAGTAAGTTTGGAACAGAGAAGAGGAGAGCATTGCCCCAAACCTTCTGGGGCAGTTTTGCTCAGCAGATGGCAGACAGGGATCCAGGAGCTCTGCCCATCGCCAGCCCCGTGAATTTGAGCTAAGTCCATGACCTCTCTGAGCCCCAGGGGTATCCTCTGAAAAGTGAAAGTGACAGCCTTGAAGAAACCTTAGAGATCACCTAATTAAAACCAGTGATGACTCCAGAAATGAAGAGACTAGCCAAGAGACCATTGTTCTATTGTTTGGAGGATTTTCAGGAGATTCCGAATTCCTCAAGTTCTCTACCTTCTGGTTGGAGGTAAAGGGGCAGAAAGTAGGTTATGGAGACACATCAGAATTCCTCAGGACATATTCAGAGGACCCTGTGTACTGATATCTCTTTAATATTTGTCTTTAAGCCAACTCACTATTTTTCTCCAAAAAGAAATACTTGAAAAAAAAAGGAATCCTTCTATCATTTGCCACAATAAGAATTTTTAAACATTGTGTTATTTTCATTGTATTTTTTTTTTCAATTACCTTCTAATTAGATGCTTTTTGCCTGCCAAGGGTTCTAGCCTGGGGCTTGTTCTCTCCTGAATGCTTGCTAATCTCTCTTTTTAACAGAGAGGTATTAAAGACCTACTCAGTTGTGAGCCAAAAGGCTTCCCCTTGATGTAATCAGCGAGTGAGAAGTGAGTCCCTTTCAATTCTGTCCCCTCCCGAGATCACATTGTTATGTTGTGTAGGTGCTTCTGACAACTCTCTCCAGAATTCTCAGTGGAGCCCGGTTCACATTTTCTGCACCCTGACGTGGGGGATACAGACTCCCCAAGCCTGACCAGAAGTCCAATTAACAACTTACTCCTTGGTAAGCTGAGATGGGTCCCGGCCATTAGAGAGCTTTCCTTGCACTGGGCAGGACCCTGTACTTATTATCTCTGAGTGCTTTGGTACGGGCTTTGTACCGTCCTCCCACAAAACCAAATTATTCTTAAACACACCGGTCCTGGCCACGGCTTCCTGGACAGTGGCACACAGAAGCCTCAGCAGGTAGCACCAAGACTTGGACAAGCCACCCTGGATAGTCAAGCTTCTTGACAGCTGGCAAAGCGTGCATATTCACACATACGTACTGAAGTCCAGCTCTTCCTCACCACACCAAACGGCTGTCCACGTCGATCAGAAACTAAGCATGACGGGAAGATGTAAAGATGGAGATTTGGTAGAAAAATCCATTTTTCTTTTCAATTGGCAAATTTTAATCTGAGCGTGGCGGTGGGAACTTGAGAAGGAAGATACTGTTAGCTGCCTTGATAGGACAGGAAATGCCGCTGACAGTTAATAAGCTTCATATAAACAGTGACTGGGGGGTCATGTCTTCGGGAATGTGGCTGCTGCTCCCAGCCCAGGGGCTGTCCAGCAGATCCAAGGTCTTAGGGCCCAAGATGGGGCATGGGGGGAGGGGTGGGAGGAGAGGCTGGTTATGGGGAGCTGGAGTCCTCTGTGGCACACCGATTTTTCATTACTGTATCAGGGAGGCAATGGAGGTGGTTATAAGAATAGCTTCATTAGCCTGGCCAGCATAGCTCAGTGGTTGAGCATTGACCTGTGAACCAGGAGGTCATGGTTTGATTCTGGGTAAGGGCACATGTCTTGGGTTGTGAGTTGGAGCCTCCGTGTGGGCCATGCGGGAGGCAACCGATCAATGATTCTCTCTCTATCATTGATGTTTCTATCTCTCTCCCTCTCCTTCCCTCTCTGAAATCAATTTTTAAAAAATATTAAAAATTAAAAAAAGAATAGCTTTATTACCTACCTGAATTCAGGAGCTATTCTACTCATCATCCCATTTAACCCTGGCCATGGCCAGTTCTATACGTCTAATGATTCCGCTTGTGCTGAAAAGACGCTGAAGCTCAAAGAGGTTAAGATGCCCGCAGTTGGCCGAAACCGGTTTGGCCCAGTGGATAGAGCATCGGCCTGTGGACTGAAAGGTCCCGGGTTCGATTCCAATCAAGGGCATGTACCTTGGTTGCGGGCATATCCCCAATGGGGGTGTGTGCAGGAGACAGTTGATCGATGTTTCTCTCTCATCAATGTTTCTAACTCTCTATCCTTCTCTCTTCCTCTCTGTAAAAAATCAATAAAATATATATATATTTTAAAAAGATGCCCACAGTTGCAGAGAAAGAGCTCCTTGGAATCCTACCGAGGAGGGAGCTTCATCTTCAGTCAGACTCACTCCAATGAGCTTCCCAAAACCTTGGCTCCTCTCTCCCTTAGGACGATTCGGCCATCCCCATCCCTCTGCTGCCCTTTCTTCTCTGCCACATGTGCTTTGGTTCTGTGGAAGCTCTAAACAGAGCATTTGCAATGCAGAAATGTTATGTTTAGAAGACATTAATATCCCTAAATGCATATGTGCATACGCACACACACACACACACACACACACACACATAATCATGAGACTATATGTTTGGAGGAAAAGAGTTTACTAGAGTTCCTTAATGGAACTTTGAATAAATTATATGGAGCATTTTTCTACCCATAGTAACTCAAATAAATACAGGCTACTTGAAATAGTGGATTTGGGGCTTAAAAAAGAAACACACTATATCTTTGCTGGAGAATGGCTCTTGATGAAAAGGAAAGCTCACTCTAATTTGAAGATTGAATGAGGGAGGTTGATGCTATATATGAAATTAAACTGCCATACTTTGTCATTCTGATGGCACGTTTATTGCTTCCACCCTGTAATAAATTTTTATTGAGTACTTACTATGTGCCACATACTGCACTAGGGATACCAGTGTGAATCAGCATTAGGGAAAGTTTCTGCTTTTTTCTTAACCTAGTCTATACCTACAGAGAGGGCTTCCTGAGTTTTGTAAGCTTGCTTCCAAGGAAGAATATATATGCAGGTTCAGAAGTTTCCCAACTCACAAAAATTGTATCAATATACCTCCAAAGCTCATAGTAAAAATAAAATCCAAATAGAAGAAAAAGCTTCTTAATTATCACTTTTGACTAATGAATATTAATTAAAACCACCGGTCATAAAAGCCTTATCTGGGAGAAGATAAAGAGTAGTGTTATAATTTGTTCACTTAGTTTTTTTCCCCCTTTTTGTGGTGACATTATAACAAATTTTGCCTTTTTACCTATTTTAAGCATGCAATTCAGTGGCATTAACTGCATACATTGTGTTGTGCAACCATGACCATGATTTCTAAAATTTTTCATCACCCCAAAAAGAAACTGTAACCCTTAAGCAATAACTCACCATGCTTTCTTTCCCTATTCCCTGGGAACCTCTCATCTATTTTCTGTCTCTATGAATTTGCCTATGGTAGATATTTCATGCAAATGGGATCATACACTACCTGACTTATTTCACTTGGCATGATGTTTTCCAGGTTTGTGTACATTGCAGCATATATCAGAATTTCATCCCTTTTTATGGCTGCATAGTATTCCTTTTATGGATATACCACTTTTGTTTATCCATTAATCGGTTGGTGGACAATTGGGTTGTATTCACCTTTTGGCTATTGTGAACAATGCTGCAATGAACATGGATGTACAAGTAGTATCTGTTTGAGTCTGTTTTCAATTCTTTTGAGTATTATTGATAGATTCATAGCAAAATTGCTGAAACCTAATTCTGTATTGAGCTTTTTGAGGAACCATCACATTGTTTTCCACAGTAGCTACAGAATTTTACATTCCCACGGCAATGTGTCTGGGTTCCAATTTCTCTACACTTGCTATTTTTTTTCATTTTTTGATTATAGTCATTCTAGTAGATAAGATGCGGTATCTCTCTGGTTTTGATTTGCATTCCCCTAAAGATTATGGTGAGCATCTCTCCATGTACTTATTGGCCATCTGTTTATCTTCTTTTGAGAAATACTTACTCCAGCATTCTCCCTGTTTTTCACTTGGGTTATTAGATTTTGTTGTTGAGTTTTACAAGTTCTTTATATAGTCTGGATATTAAACCTATATGACTTGAAAATCCTCCCTCCCCCCATTTTGTAGATTATCTTCCCACTTTCTTACTAATGTTCTTTGATGTACAGAAGTTCTTTGGTGTACGGGAGTTTTTTTAATTTTGATGGAGTGCAATTTGTCTATTTGTTGTTGGGTTGCATGGGCTTTTGGGGGTCTGTGTTGGCTTGCCAGGGCTGCCATAACCAAACTCCTCTGATTTCCTCTGAGGCCTCTCTTATTGGCTTGCAGATGGATTGGGTCTGCACATACTCTTTTCTCTGTTTATGTACACCCCTAGTATCTATTTGTGTGTCCAATTTTTCTCTTCTTATAAGGATGCCAGTCATATTGAATGAGGGCTCCTGTAGCCTTAATTGCTTCCTTAAAGACCCTGTTTCCAAATTAGTAACACTTGGAGGTCCTAGAGGTGAGGGCATCACCATATGAAAGTTTGGAGAAACACAATTCATCCCACAACAGTGTCATATCTAAGAATTCATTGCCAAATCCCATTTGTTTCCTTTGCTTTAAACAAATGTATTGATTGCTTATCCTAAGGCAGGCAATTTGGCAAGAACTAAAATGAATATGAAAGAAAAGACCCCTCCCCACATGTAGCTTACTTTCTTGGTAAAGGAGACAGAAGGTAGATAAACAAATTAGATAATATTGGCTAGAGACAAGTTCTGTGATGAAAAATAAAATGAATGTATAATTTTAAAAATTAAAATTCCAGAATAAAATAGAACTTAGAGAGTGATTGGGGAAAGAGAGGCTACTTAAACTGAAAGATCAGGAAAGTGCTCTCTGAGTAGTTGATATTTCAGCCCATACCTGAATAATTAGAAAGGACCAGTTCCTTAAAAACCTAGGAGAAAATTCAATCTCCTTGCATAGGAAACACACTCTGAACCCAGTCCACTTGTTTGTTCATAGAGTCAAGATTTATACCCAGGTCTCCCAACTTCCTTGTGAAACAAATTGTAGTATACATTTCCAAGATGAATCAGCCACATTGAGCTACTCACTAGCTTACTACTAGTGGGGGGTAAAAAAAAAAAGAGTAAAAAAGGGGATGTGATTTATATTTATTTATGTATCAAATATATGGAATCTTTGGCAGCCATGAGGGGATAATCAAATGACATATTAATTTGACCAGTATTTTGACAAGCTGCCCTGGAATGTAGGTTCCCAGAATCGCTTAAGATCAATAAACAACATTCCTTGCTGGGTAAGGTGGCAGGCACCCTGGTCAGCGATCCCGGGAAGGAATGCAGTGCGTACATTCCATTCTCCAGACCTAGGGCTGGCCACAGTGGGAGTTCTGGGTGGCCAGGAGAAATAAGAAGACGTCAACGCTTGGTCTTTGGTGGACTTGCCTGATGAGAACCGAAATGACAAATGAACTTCTAAGATCCCCAGAGCGGGATGGTACAACATGGTGGTGGCCCAGTGGCCAAGTCACTTTCCACTCTTGAGGACTGCATGGACCCATGCCCAATTCTCTGAGCCCTTCTCAGACCACACTCTCCTCTTTGGGAAAGCACCACCCAAAAGCAAATGCACCACCCGAGAGCAAACACACCCCAAACATGTGTTTACAGTCATTCTAATAGACATGACGCGGTACCTCTCTGGTTTTGATTTGTATTCCCCTACAGATTATGTTGAGCATCTCTCCATGTGCTTATTGGCCATCTGTAATATGGTGTGTCTGCTTTTGGGAGGTGCTTTCGAACAGTGTTGCATGTCTCAGCACCATCTCAGCTTTTACAAAACCACAGTAGAAGACCCTCCTCTGGGGAGAGAGTTTATTCCCCACTTCCTAGAAACCAGCCTTCTTTGGCAATCTTTTCTAACTGGAGCAGCAGAGCAGATGTCTCATTGGGGTTTTGATAGGACTTCATCCTCATGAGCCCCACCCTCTCCTTAGGCCCCACAGAGGGAGTTCTGAATCCCAACTTCATTTCTCCAACCTTTGCCCGTCGCATTTTTTGGACTCAAGCATTTTCCATAGTCTGTCCCCTACTGCTGTATTTTGTCTCCCCTTTATTGCTCCACATCAATGACATGTTTCTGAAAGTAAGGGTCATGTCTCACTCATCTTTGTATCACAGCAACTGCCACGCTTGGGACAAATGTGTTCTCAATCATTTCTTTATGACAGATAAATGCAGTGAATTTTGAAAGCTGTTGCATATATTGTGTGTGTTTTTCAAAGTTTCAAGCTGTCGTTGTTGGTTTCATGGCTGAACTAAAATTAGCATTATAGGCAATTCTGATGCATGTACTAGGTAGATCTGATAGAAAAAAAAATGATGTAAGTTTGCCAAATCAAAAAATCTAGTTGCAATATTTTAAAAGAGAGAGCTAAATGGTACAATTGTCTTTTTAATTTACCACTTGGGAAATTGATGGGAGAACATATTTGCCAATGTTATTACCGTTAAGAGTTTAATCTCCAACATTTACAGGGAACTCATACAACTTAACAAAAGGAAGATAAACAACTCAATCAAAAATGGGCAACAGACCTAAATAGATACTTTTTGAAAGAAGACAGAAGGAAGGCCAAGAGACATATGAAAACATGCTCAAAGTCACTAATCATCTGAGAGAGGCAAATCAAAATGACAATGAGGTACCATCTCACACCTGTCAGAATGGCTATCATTAACAAATCAACAAATGACAAGTGCTGGCAAGGATTCGGAGAAAAAGGAACCCTCGTGCACTGCTGGTGGGAATGCAGACTGGTGCAGCCACTGTGGAGAACAGTATGGAGTTTCCTCTCCTCAAAAAATTAAAAATGGAACTCCCATTTGACCCAGTGATCCCACTTCTAGGAATATATCCCAAGAAACTAGAAACACCAATCAGAAAGGATATATGCACCCCTATGTTTATAGCAGCACAATTCACCATAGCTAAGATTTGGAAACCCATCTATGTACCCATCAGCAGGTGAGTGGATTAAAAACATGGGGTACATCTACCCAATGGAATACTATGCTGTGGTAAAAAAAAAGAAGGATTTGTTACCATTTGCAACAGCATGGATGAAACTGGAGAGCATTATGCTAAGCAAAATTAGCCAGTCAGAGAAAGATAAATATCACATGATCTCACTCACTTATGGAATATAATGAACAACATAAACTGATGAACAAAAACAGATCCAGAGACAAACATTGATCAGACCATGAAACCTCAGAGGGAAGGTAAGTTAGGGTGGAGATAAGGTAGAGAGATCAACTAAAGGACTTGTATGCATGCATATAAGTCTAAGCAATGGACACAGACAACAGGGGGGTGAGGGCATGAGTGGGGGGAGGGGTGTGGAGGGTAATGGGGAGATAAGAACACATATGTAATACCTTTAGCAATAAATTTTTTGTCATAATTTGTATACTGTCTAGTAAATAGCTACAGACCACAAATGTAAAGTTTGATGGGATAAAGACAAAGGAGAAGCGTTTCTATTGGAACAGAAAACTTAAAAAGTTAACAGTGGATGTCACACATGTGTAGTTTAAAGAGCATAGCTATGCATGAATGGTAGCAGTATAAATTATTTTAAACATAAATGGTGATATATTGTACATTAAGAGGAATGAAGGTCATCATTCACTTTGACCCAATTCTCTGTCTCAGGAGCAATAATATCAAGGAAATAATTTATATAGATAAAAAGCAATACTTTACTAATAGAGACAAGATTTTTTTTCTATATTTATATAAAAATTAAATTGAAAAATGTTTTAAGATCTACAATATAGTTTTGGCAATTGACATATGAAAAATTGCTTAAATGTTACCACTAAAATATGTAACAATAAAACAATATATTTTGATATTAGTTTTAAAAATTCAAATGTAAAAGTGTACCAATTATTATAACTAGATCAATATGAACTATGCATGCTTATAAACAAAAACTGATTTGTTTTAGTTACTGGGCTGACATAGCTCTATTGAAGAAATGTAAAGATTTATAAAAAGCTTTGTAAATGAATTTTCTCAATTCAAAAGATAATAAACTAGCCCTGACTGGTTTGGCTTAGTGGCTAGAGAGTGTCGGCCTGCGGACTGAAGGTCCCAGGTTCAATTCTGGTCAAGGGCATGCACTTTGGTTGTGGGCACATCCCCAATGGGCGGTGTGCAGAAGGCAGCTGGTCGATGTTTCTCTCTCATCGATATTTCTGACTATCCCTTTCCCTTCCTCTCTGTAAAAAATCAATTATATACTATATATATATATATATATATATATATATATATATATATATATATATATTTTTTTAAGATGACAAAGGAGATATGGCATAGGAGGAAGAGCCACAATCTGTTGGATAAAAGAACAATGTATTGTTCACACACTCTGTTCCTCTCCTCTGCTGGTCTGAAGCGAAGCTGAGTGACACTGTCTTCAAAAAGCAAAGAAAAGATCAAATATATTTTTGATCAGCAGAAACTTTCTTAGATAGGAAAGAAGATAGCGTCCACATGCATAAAAGCAGTACTTCTCCTTCAGGGCTTGTGAAGACAATTTTAGGGTCTGAAGATCCATTAGCATTATTTTCTGCAACTTCTGAATTTTATTAGAGAATAGCAAAGATGCCATTGGATTAGAAGTACCGAAATGTTCTAAAATGGAGGCAGTCTATTTAAGTCACGACCATAAACCGAAGAAGTGACTTCATCTTTCTAAAGCAAAGTAATATCGGAAAGAGTCTCGTGATGATTGTTAAATGGATGAGCACTCAGCGATGCGTGTTAATATTAATGTGGTTTGGGTTTTAGTGCCAAATTTACTCCACAAAGTGTAGTGATGGTTCGACTGTGAGGCTGGGGGACCAGGAGATAAGAGCACCTTGGTCTCAGAGAAGCATTTGATAAAGTCTCCCTCCCTCGGAGTCTCCAGTGCGGGATTATGACTTGGGAATGAGATGGTGGGACTGGCGAACACACACCTCGATGACCAGGGAGGCTGATTGATGACTCCTTGTCAACTTGGTGGGAGGTCTGTGGCAGAGTGACAGCGGGATCGCTCCCTGGCTCCATCCCATTGCTCGTTTTTTATCAGCTACTTGGGTTGAAAGTATGCTTATCACCCTTTCAGCTGCCCCCAAGTGGGGAGGGTTTGCTAAGTAGCTCAGAGGACAGAACCTGGAGACAATGAAATCCACAGACAGCAGCAATGGACGTGGACATTAGAAAATGGAATGTAATCAGAAGAAAAGGAAGTTTTAACCTTTTGAGGCCAATGGAAAAAGCAATATGTTTACCATGGGAGACTGGAGACTTGGATAGAAAGTTGGGAAAAGTGGTCTGATGGTTTTCATCCATTTCCAAGGCAAATATGAACCTTTGGAATGATGAGGACATTTAAATTAAAAGTCAGAGTATTGCCGAATCTGGTTTGGCTCAGTGGATAGAGCGTCAGCCTGAGGACTGAAGGGTCCTGGGTTCGATTCTGATCAAGGGCATGTACGTTGGTTGTACATCCCCAGTAGGGGGTGTGCAAGAGGCAGCTGATTGATGACTCTCTCATCAATGTTTCTAGCTCTCTATTCCTCTCCCTTTCTCTCTGTAAAAAAATCAATAAAATATATATTTTTTTAAAAAATCAGAGTGTTTATGTCCTGGGATCTGACAGTTCTACCTTCCTTCACATCAGAGTACTTTGTGATTATTGTCTTGATGGGAGCCTAGGTTCATGGAAAAAACTAGAGGAAAATTAACAAAACAGTGAAATAGGACAGGAAACCATGAGTGCTAGATTTTTATTCTGTGCCTGGCACTATGGATGCTGGGAACATTATCCCCCCCCCCCCCCCGCAAAAGCCCTATGACATGGGTGATGTGTTCATGAATTTAGAGATGAAATTGAGACTCAGAATTTAAGCAAGTTGCTTAGACCAATGACTAGTACCCAGCCACTGTGGCTCTGGGCTGAACCAGAAGGTCAAGGTTTAATTCCTGGTCAGGGCACATGCCCAGGTTGCACATTTGATCCTCAGTTGGGAGCGGGGGGCAGGGGGAGGCAGGAGGCAGCCAATTGATGATGCTAAATGAAATTTCTCTCTCATCATTGATGCTTCTATCTCTCCCTCTCCCCTTCCCTCTGAAGTCAATTACATATATATATATATATCTCCTATATAATAAAAACCTAATATGCAAATTGTCCCCTAGACCGGGAGTTTGACCAAGGGGCAAGGATGGCCAATTGCCTATGGCCCCTTCCCACCGCCACTCCCACCCCCAATTGCCCCCCCCCCCCGATTGGGGGTGGAACCAGCCTGGCCCTATCAGCCCTGATTGGGGTGGGCTGGCCAGACCCCACCTCACCCATGCATGAATTCATGCACTGGGCCTCTAGTTTACTTTAAGATTTATATATATATCTTTATGGTTAAAAATATTATATATGCACCCTTTTTTTCTCTCATTGACCCCTTCTAGCCTGCTTCCATCCCCAACCACATGCTTTCTTCACCCTTTTGTCTGTGTCCACGGGTTATGCACATATGCATACAAGTTCTTTGTTTTATTTCTTCCTACCCACCCCCATCCTCCCTCTGAGATTCCACAGTCTGTTCCATGCTTCTATGACTCTGGTTCTATTTTGTTTAGCAGTTTATTTTATTCACTGGAGTCTCAATGCATGAAGATTCATGTAAGAATGGGCCTTTCTTCCCCTGGCTGCCAGCATTGACTTTTCTCAGGCCAGAGCCACCTTTCCGCCTTTGCTCTGGGCCCAGAGCCGCCCTTCTGCCTTCCCACACTGCCCAGAGGCCTGGAGCGGCTGGGGTGGTGCAGAACGCCTGCATCCCACCCCCGGCCGCTCGGCACCTGTGTAGGCAAATTAACCCACCATCTTTGTTGGGTTCATTTGCATACTCACTCCTGATTGGCTGGTGGGCGTAATGAAGCTATGGTCAATTTGCATCTTTCTCTTTTCTTAGTGTAGAGTAGATTCCGAGTATGAGTGAGATCATGTGATATTTGTCTTTCTCTGATTGGCTCACTTTACTTAGCATAATACTCTCCAGGTCCTTCCATGCTGTCTCAAAGAATAAGAGATCCTTCTTGTTTATTGCTGCATAGTATTCCATGTCAATAAAAGGTATTAAAAATAAATTAATTTAAAAAGATTAATGACTAGTGAAAGGCCAAACTGAGATTTGGATGTAGGACTCAGTTGTTTAAACCTTAACTACAGTTTCCTCCAGAAAAACTATCCAAATGTATTGAAAAAATTAAATATTTTAAGCATTGACATGTGGGAGAGGAAACAGGTTTCCAAAGATAAGAACTAAAGCATTTGGTGCAGTTTAAGAGCAGCCGATTTCTGCTTCAGTTAAGGAAGAAGTTGTAATTAGAATTACTCAACAGTACAAAGATCTAGCCACATAAATCTTGAATTTCCTCTTGCCAAAGCTATTTAGGCAGAGAACTGGACATCTATCATAGATATGTGGAAAATATTCCGTATTCCTTTTATGAGGTAAAGGTTGAGTTCAAAGACCTGCACCATTCCTTCCAACACTAAAAATTCAGAATCTAAAAGCCAAGCCCACAAGAAAGGAAAGTATATTCAAGGACCAATTGGCCAACTTCTCTGCTTTAGTACTTTTTTAAAAATATATTTTATTAATTAATTTATTTATTTATTTATTTATTTATTTTTTATTTTATTTTTTTTACAGAGAGGAAGGGAGAGGGATAGAGAATTAGAAACATCGGTGAGAGAGAATCATTGATCAGCTGCCTGTTGCACACCCCCTACTGGGGATGTGCCCGTAACCAAGGTACATGCTCTTGACCGGCATCGAACCTGGGACATTTCAGTCAGCAGGCTGATGCTCTATCCACTGAGCCAAACTGGTTTCAGCTGCTTCAGTACTTTTGAGTTCCTGATGTTTAATCCCACAGACAGCCCAGACTTTTGAAATTTAGCTTCCAGTTGTAAAACTTGCGAGCCCTGTGACTATAAATCAGGTACCTAATCTCTCTGGTATAATTTTTCCCTTGTGTTAAATGAGGGTGACAACGCTTTCTTCGAACAGTTGCACAAACATCCAATGAGGCATTCACTTAAAAAAAAATACTAGGCATCATTCCCAGATCATAGCAAAATATCAGTAAGTGTTAATGATTGATAGTAATAACATTGTGACCATAGTTATGACACAGTGACTTACTTTTTTTTTTTTTGTGTTTTTTTTTTTTTTGTGCTTCTAGTTCACTAAGACACTTTGAGGCTTGAATAGGCCAGAATGTCTGAGGTGCCTTGCCTATTACTCCACTCCACAGCTCACCTTAGAATCAAGCCAGCCCATGGCCGAGCATCTGCCATTCTGGGCAAAGCTCGGGATGCAGGCGAAGGACTGAGAATTTCTTCCGTGGGCACCTTTTGTCTTATTGCTATTTTTATTCTCCAATCTCTTTTTAATCTCCAGCATGTATACATGAGGCATGTTTGTTTCAACCCATTTAAATAGTTTGGAAGTATGTAACACACACAGTGGGATTTCTCTGTCATGCCATGTACTAATCCCCATCCCCAACACACACCTTCATACATACACACATTCCCCAGGGAGAGCTGGGTTGAGAACTTGCTGTGTATCCTCTCAGATTTTTCTTTTCTGTCCAACCATGAAGAGTTCCCACTTCACTATTACTTTTATATCCTCAATGATCGTATGAAGTGTTACTACTTTACATATGGTGGCTGTAAAGATCAGAGCCAGAGTCTCCGGCAGGTAGTAAGTAGCTGTGAGGGTTGGAACGCTGCTCTACCTCCACTGATTCTTATCCCAACCCCAGCTGCCTTGAGGTTGTTTAAACCAGTCTCCTGGCTCATGGTATAAAGAATCACAAGCAAGATTATGAAATCAAAATTGAATTCATTAGCATTTGCTTTGAAGCTTTTACATTTAAGAGGAAACTAACTTCCAAAACTATGTAAAGAAATAGATAACTAGAACTTTTACCATCCAAGAATGTGTCAGGCTATTTTCTCTAAAAATGTAAGACAAAGCAATAACACTTAAAATGTTAAGAGGCAATTTAGACACTTTGATATTTTATGTTTGGGCTAAAGTATGATTTGATAGAGCCTCAATTTCTAGCTAGTTGAGTCTTTTCCTTCCACTGACTTGTGAGAGGAGTTCAGAATGCTGCAATTCAAAGGGAGAACATGTTTGTCTTTCTCCATAAGGCTTCCTTTTAAGGGAGTTGTTTACTTAATAATCAGAATCAGACATTGTTTTGCAGGCTTGGCAAGTGGCTACCAGTTTTGAACCCATTCTGATTTGATTAATTGGACCACAGAGAAGACACTGGAGCAGAACGGACTAAATGTTTCCTTTTTTTTGAAGCTAAACATTTGGGCTCTGCTCCTTTTTTTTTTTTTTTCCTGTGCACATGAGAACCACAGTGTTATATGTTCTTAAATTCATGGTTGAACTTAGAACATTTCACATATTATTTTGTGGTACCTTTTCTTCCTGATGGCTAACATTTTGAATTTTAAATTCAAAGCTCCTTGTCCATAAAATATTCCAATGTCGGGTGACATGTCTATGGCAGGCCCTTGGTGTGGCTAGGGAGCCCTTCCATATGTTACAGGATGACATGTGGTCAGGTTATGCAGACCAGAGTTTCCCAGGCAACTGAGCCGGGCCCTATGGGGATTCCTTGGGAAGTTGAAAAAAAAGATGCTGCTTATGAGAGGTGTGGAGCCACCATGTCTCCAAGCCATTGTTTGCTTTCTTTTGTCTTCTTCCCTGCACTCCCCATCATTCTAACTGAAGTCTCCAGCCTGGGAAACTCATTCCACTGCCCACACTCCAGAAGGTTCTTGGGGGCACACTGAATTGAAAAAAATATATATTTTAAACTATTAATATATTCACTTTAGATGAAGTCATCTTGAAGTTTGTTAATTAAATCAAGTTATATAAAAATAAGTAAATAGTTCAGGTGGTACCCCAATTTGACAAAAAAAAGAAAGGAAAGAAGGAAAGGAGAGAGGAAAAGAAGGAGGGAGGAAGGGAGGCAAGAGAAGGGAAGGGAGATTACAAGGATAGCACAGAAACTATTGGACTCGGTTTCTCAAATTCTACCATTCTAGTTTTTCTATTTATATCATTGTTAAAATATCCTTAACAACAATGATAATGATATCTAACACAATTTTCCTTCAGATTCACAACATTTTCCTATCTATCTACATAACTATATGATCTTTCTTGACTTTTTTTTTCCAACAAGGAGGAAGAATTATTATTTGTTGGCTGAAGGGAGAGAAAGACCTACAAAACTGCCTCCTGGTTTGTGTTAAGAGAGCTTAGTTTAAAGTCAGATAAGCCATTTGCACATAGTAGTAGATCAATATTTGATCAAAGACAAAGGGCCTCGCTAATAAAACATGATGTAATTATCACATAATTAAATAAAGGATTTGTGCTCTAGTTTTTGGGGGAAAATTATTCCACAGAGCAAGGGTGCTCCTGCTATAGTGAAGATCAGTCCCCTGAAGGGCGTGGTAAAACAGAGGGCTGGGTCCTGCTTCCAGAGAGTCTGATTCAGTAGGTGCCGCTGTGTCAAACATGTCCATTTTTATGCATCCCCTGTGCTGCTCCTGCTCCTTGCGTGGGGACTAGACTTTGAGAACCACAGTGCTGGCCCACACCTGTTTTTGAAAGCGAGTTCCTACATCCATGTGTTCCAAACATTTTAAAGACATCATCCCTTCATGTATTACACCAGGCATTGTCTTAGGTGCTACAGGAGATGGACAAGCTTGCTCTTATCTAGACCTGGGAGAAGCTTCCAAATTTTACCAGCTGTGCCCATACCGCTCAATTCCCAGCAAGGATCTGCTCACAAGCAGGTCTCTCCTGATCCTCAGCAGGGACAAGTGCCTACAATTGAAAGCAAAGTGGGGAGGGGGTGGGGAGGTGGATAGGGTGGCTTAGGTTTCAGGGATCTTTCACTGAGGAATTAGTGTTAAAGAGACACACAACAATAAAGCATGAACTGAGTCCAGACACCGTCATTCAGAGCGAGCTCACCCTCTGAAGCTGGCTCCTTGCCAACCTGGAGCCAGGTGCCTCTCTTGGATGTGAGTCAAGTGCCCTGCGGCCACCTAGGAGCACTCAGGTAGGATCCTGAAAGCCTCTCACCTCCATCCTTCCTGCCTGATTACTAGCTCAGGTCCCATCAGAGGGCTCCCAGTGCACAGGCTCGCCCCTCACACTATTCACGCTGCCCTGGGAAGGATGGGCAGGACCCTTGGGGGAAGAATGACTATTGAGCTAACTCCATGGCTTGGGGCTCACCTCAGAGAGGTATTGTTGACACATGATTACAGCATTTAAAGCTTATTTATCCCAGGCCTAGTGGGTGCAGAAAAAAACAGGAGGGCCAGACAATCAAAGCTGGATACAGGTTTTAATATGATACAAAAGAAAGTAATAGGACTTTGGAGGGAAAATAAGGGTGGGTTGGGAGCAGGCCACCTGTACACAGAGAAGGGCATGTGTAGCATGCCCCGCAAGCAGGTGAGCTCACCGGCTTCAAGCTAGTCCCACAAACTGATGCTCGAGTGCAATTCAAAGGGTGGGCGGGTGACAGCTGTTTGCCCAAGTGGCATGTGTTTGGGTACACGCATGTCTAGCTGAACTGAAGGCAGAGGATTTGTCCATGTTTTATTAAACATTACAAAATACCTAGTGTGGTGCTCAGGAGAAAGGGCCTCACAAACTTTCAACTGCAGGGTGGGTAATTAACCCAGGGCCCCAGCTGCCAAGCACTGAACACCATTGCTGCATCTGTGCCAAGGCCACTTCCAGTGGGCTGCTCCTGACCAGTGAGTACGCATAGCAGCCATTCAAAGGAGGCCCATTCCTAGGAGACATGGAACCCCTGGAGTTTTCTTCAGTGGCCTTCTGGGACATTCCTTATACGACATGAAAGTCTAAGATGCTTCCACTCAACATCCCGCTTTTTTTATAAAATATATTTTTATTGATTTCAGAGAGGACAGGAGAGGGAGAAAGAGATAGAAACATCAATGATGAGAGGCAATCATCTTTTGACTGCCTCCTGCTCAGCATCTTCTGGGGATTAAGCCTACAACCAGGGCATGTGCCCTGACCAAGAATCAAACCATGACCTCTTGGTTCATAGGTCAGTGCTCAACCACTGAGCCATACCAGCTGGGCTCAACTATCCTTTTTGCTCTCCCTCACTTGGGGTGATAGGTTTTCCAGTCTTGTTGGCTCCTTCCCACTTCTTCTCACAGATAACCCCTACAACCCTAGCACATTTCCTTCTTCTCAGAGGATCCTGGTAAAATGAGAGAGCGCGGAGAAAGATCATCAACACATCTGGGGATAGTTTAAGGAGTTGGGATAATTTGAAAGCTTCACATGGAGAAATCTGGGCTCTGGCCCATGCAGGCTATGGCCTGCTGATTGACCTTTATAAATGGACCTATTAGGTCCATCTGAACTGGTGATGAGAAGATATATATTTATATTTTAGAAAATGGCAAAAAACAACAATGGTTTTGCTGAAGCTAAGCCAATGACTAAAATTTCTGCTTCTGAGCCAATTGGCACTCTGTCCAGTCTTTTCACCTGTGGAGACTGGGTGAGCGGAAAGGAATTGGAAACATCAGTGCTTCTGTTAGTTCTTCTGTTCTCCTGAAGGGTGAGGCAGGGAGTGAAGAGCACATTGATGAGTTATTGATGTGCTGAGATGGACCTGGAACTGGACAGCGGTTGGAGACTGAATTGTTCTGCACAGAAGCAGGAGGAAAGAAGAGGAAGGGACAGTCTTTGGGTTTCTGGAAGGAAACCTCAAGCAACACAGGTGGGTGGCCAGATGGCTTGAAAGGAAGGACTATCTGATAACATTAAATCAGGCTAGTCCTCTGGTTGCACAACATTGTGGATGCACTTAATGCCACTGAGTCCTTCACTTTCAAATGGTTCCAATGGTATGTTTTATGTTATGTGTACTCGTGAAGGTTAATCTGAAGTGTCAGCTTGACTGGGATAAGGGATGCCCAGCGAACCGGTGAAGCATTATTTCTGGGTGTGCTTGTGAACGTTTCTGAAAGACAAGAGCATTTGAATGGTTGACCTAATAAAGATCACCCTCACCAATGCCTGTGGGCATCATTCAATCCACCAAGGGCCTGAACAGAATAGAAAGGTGGAGGAAGGGTGAATTCTTGCTCTCCGCGCAGCTGGGACATACATCTCCCCCTCCCCGCTCCCGGCCCCGCCCCCACAGCTCTGGCACTTGGGCCTCAGCCTCAGACTAGGACTTACACCACTGGCTCTGCTGGTTCGCAGGCCTTTGGGCTTGGCCTGAAGTACACCACTGCCTTTCCTGGACCTCTAGCCGGCAAATGGCAGACAGTGGGGTTTGTCAGCACTATACATATATATTTATATTGATACAGGGTTTTCTGACTAACACAGTATTTTATCACTATAAAAAAAAAAAAACACCACATTGGAACCCCAAACTTGGAGGAGATTATCCCAAATATGCTATTTTGATGAAATGTATGTGATCTGATTTCTGCAAAAGCATTCCTGAAAAGGGACTCTCAGATATAAGAAGAAGAGACACAGAGACAGAAAGACAGAAAGAAAGGGAGGAAGGAAGGGCATCACACACATACACAATCTAGACTTTCATGACTGAAGCTTGAGTCGTACTTTACCGGTAGTAACCACTGCTACAGACACACACACACACACACACACACACACACACACACACACACACACCTTTCCTTGTCTCCTATGTGCGGGTCAAGGAGGGACAGAGGAGAGTAGGAGAGAAGGTGAGAGTCCGTGATATTGAGAGCTCAGTGGGAACCAAGAGGAACATGGTGAAGTAGACCATGTAAATGAGGAAGGTCCTTTTTGAAAGTTAGGATGCATCCCAAAACACGCCCATTCCCAGCTGAGGTCTTACCTCAGGCCTTCAGGATGGCTGGCTACACAGACGTCTGCTGGTGACTCCAGGGGTCTAAGAAATCACTCAGATGTCAGCAAGCCCACCAGACTTCCAGTAGTTTAAGGAATTTAGAGAGCCTACCGACCATGTCCACATGTAAGGGGCAGGGTGAACGGAGCTTACATAAAGAGGGACTAAAAAAGGTTCAAAGGCTCTGTAATCTACGCGCTGGTTTAGAGTGTATTAACTGCTGTTTATATTACCTTCCTCATAGGGCTTTTGTAAGTGTCAAAGCAGTCCAATGGCTGTACAGATTTAATACATTCCTATATTTATCATCAGATGCTACATTTTCATAGACTATTCCCTCTCTTTGCTCCTGTTAAATGTTTATTTGTCTTTATATTGTATTCCATTGATTTGATAGTTGTTGCCTTTGATCTTTTTCTCTGTTTTTGTCTTCCTATATTTCCTCCTCTCTCCAGCACATGCCCTGGTTTTTACTTCTCTGATTCCCCCCTCACCTCCCCATCCCCCCATAATTTAAGCATATATACCCCATCTTGGGTCAGGCCTGTGACTTTCTGAGTGAGTATTCTGACACCCAGGGGTAGCCCATGTAAATGAGGAAGGTCCTTTTTGAAAGTTAGGATGCATCCCAAACACGCCCATTCCCAGCTGAGGTCTTACCTCAGGCCTTCAGGATGGCTGGCTACACAGACGTCTGCTGGTGACTCCAGGGGTACAGGCTTTTTTTCTCCCTGGAAGCCTAAACTATAATACTGCTGGCATGATTGGGGGTGGGCTGTACCTGCTGACCCAGTGCATCCTGATCTCCAAGACAGGATATGTTTCTGAAAAACAGCGGATCCATTTCAAATCCCCCTCCCTGCCACTCATCCCAGTTATGTCAGCTGGCAATTACTTAACATTTCTTTATGCATTAGACATTCTTTCATTTTCCAGATTAGGAAACTATTTTGCAGAGTACTTTGATGCTTCTTTTCTTTAAGTGTTCACAGTGTTTGGCCAAGTACCAAACAAGCAATTAATTAGTGGGAGTAACTTTGTTATTGTTGTTACTACTGTCCCTTTCTCAACCCAACTAGAGCCTCTCTCTCTCTCTCTCTCTCTCTCTCTCTCTCTCTCTCTCTCTCTCTCTCTGTCTCTGTCTCTGTCTCTGTCTCTCTTTCTCTTCTGCAGCAGAACTTTCTGAGAAATATGCCCTGTGCTTCTATGCTCTTAGTTCTACACTATTCACTAAACCTATGGCGTTCTTCATCTGTAACATGGAATTCAAAATGGGAGCTTTTGGGAGAAGGTGCCAG
Source organism: Pipistrellus kuhlii (assembly GCF_014108245.1). NCBI lineage: Eukaryota > Metazoa > Chordata > Mammalia > Chiroptera > Vespertilionidae > Pipistrellus > Pipistrellus kuhlii. Next base: position 13,934,291 of record NW_023425482.1, read on the forward strand.
CCTTGCACCTCTGATGTTCTGTGGGTGAGAACACCCATGAAATATGAAGAAGAAGAACAGGTATTTATGCAACATGTCTTCACTGGGCACCTGCTGTTTGTACATTCTGAGACAAGCACTTGGGCTCCCCTCCCCCCCCCTCTTTTGACTGCACTGCTTTGTGTCTACAAATGGATGGAGAGTAAGAGATCTGAGTCTTCATCCTGGCCCCATTCTCTAACTCTGTGGCCGTGGCCAATGACCTCACCAGTCAGTGAACCCCAGTTTCCATACCTATGAAGGGGATTAGGAACAACTCCCTCACAGGGGTGCTGGAGGATGGAATGAGGTTCCCTACCGGATGTTCCCTGGCACAGTGCTTGGCCCAGAGTAACTCAGGGGCAAAGGGGCACATGTCCCTGCACCTGCTATTCCAGTATATAACTCAGCCATCCCACCCAAGGGAGCTCCCACTATTTTGCTAAGTGTTATGTTACACTCCTCTAGTGGGTTAGGTCCCCGCTTTAATTATGGTACCAGAAGTTTTACTACCTGCAACATCATATCCCATGTCATAATACCAAAGGAAGCAGCACAGGGAAGTATATGCAATGCAATTCCAGCTACACCAAGTAGTGTCTACACATAGAAGGTACCATGTTATCTGTGGTCATCTCTGATGGGTCAATGATGAATTATTCCTATTCTCTCATTACACTTCTATTTTGCAACGTTTTCAAAAACAGCTTTCCTGGTTTTGTCATCATAAATACTTATTACTATTTTTAAATTACATAAGATCTGCAAACCCTCCATATTAAACCTACTTGTCAGTTCTATTGTATATGTGCCAATTCATCTGCTTTTTCTGGTAAGCCTGGTTGCTTTTATTTATTTATTTGTTGATTTTAGGGAGAGAGGAAGGGAAAAGGGGAGAGAGAAAGAGGAAGGGAGAGAGGGGGGAGAAAGAGAAAAAGAGAGATCTATTTGCTGTTCCACTTATGTATACATTCATTAGTTGATTCTTGCATGTGCCCTGACCAGGAATTGAACCCACAATCTTGGTGCATTGGGTTGATGCTCTAACCAACTGAGCTACTCAGCCAGGGCCTTGTTTTGTTTTTGACAAAAACATCCTCCTTATCTGCTTTTAAACCAAGTAAATGTTTCAGTAATGAAATCATGGTGCTCCAAGCTGTGTGCTTGTGAGAGATCTTTCATTTACTGTACAGTTCACTCACTGGACAAAAGCGATGTTTAGGCAGTTCTGAAGAAGTGGACGGTTTTCAGGCATGAGGGTGTGGGGGAAGTCTCAATTGTAAGGACTTTCCTCAGTGTCACTTAGCAGTTTTCCAGGGCTTTTTCCTTATGGCAGCGCTGGGCCATTTGAGGTACCTGCTTGCTAATCAGCCTGGCTGCCGGCCAGTCAGCCTGGGTGGAAACTCACTAGGCACAGGGTTTAATTGGGGCCACCCACCATGGAAGCGCTTTCCCCTTTGTCCAGAGAGATGGAAGCTCTTAATGTAATGCACATAAAAACGTCCAGGACTGCAGGGCAGGCAAGGGCTCTGATGTCCCGAGGCTGTTATTATGTCCCAGCGCAATGTTAGCTTTTCCGAGAGCCTCCCTCCAATCACGCGGGAGCTAAAGCTTCTCAGAAAGAGAGCAATAGACAGTATTGGGTTGCAGTCTGGACACAGCCCCTGATGTTTGGAACCTCTCTAAATAGATCCCAGACTGCTTCAAACAGAAGAAAACCCCCTCCCATCTCTTTTGCTACTATCCCTCTGGCACCTTGGATTCCTTAAATTAATTCCTTGCAAAGGCCGGTTGAGTTCCAATAATTGTTTTTAAATGATCTGCCTCTTGACATTGTGCCTTGCAGCCCCGTGCAAACAGCCAGCCTCCGGAGCAGTGGGGCCAGGCTGATATGTATGCAGCTTCTGGGGAACAAACTGCTTGCGCAGCGGGGCGCAGCCCCCTCCCTGCAGCACTCTCAGAGGGAGGTGCTTGTGGAACTGGGGAGACAGGGTGTCTGCAAGGCCAGGTCACGGTGGTGCTTCCTGTGCTGCAGGTCAATCAAGGGAGTGCAGCCCCTCAGCGTGCTTACAATTGCATATTGAGCCCTAGCTGGTTTGGCTCAGTGGATAGAGCATCGTGGCCTGCAGACTGAAAGGTCCCAGATTTGATTCCGGTCAAGGGCACATGCCGGGTTGTGGAGCAAGCAGTTAGGGGTACAATCAGGCTGGCAGGGAGGGCAGTTGGGGCAATCAGGCCAGCAGTGGAAGGTAGTTAGGGGTGAGGTCAGGCCAGCAGGGGAGGGCAGTTGGGGTTGATCAGGCCAGCATTTGGGGGCAATCAGGCAGGCAAGCAGAGGTGGTTAGGGGCCAGTATGCAGGCGGGTAAGCAGTGAGAAGCCAGCAGTTCTGGATTGTGAGAGGGATGTCCAACTGCTGGACATTTTCTGAGGAGTCCTGGGTTGGAGAGGGTACAGGCCATGCTGAGGGATCCCTCCCCCATGCACGAATTTCATGCACCAGGCCTCTAGTATAAAATAAATTGCGTGTTGAATTTGGAAGTGAGTGTTGGCATCTGCAAGCTTCCTCTGGTCTGTGCTTCCCAGGATAATGCAGTGAGCTGCACCCCGTTGTGCAGTAGTTTGTTTCTCAGAAGTTCCTGGGAATAAAGAGTTTGCTTGCTCTGCCCACCCTGGCCATAGTGGGCTGAGGGATGAAGAGAAGGGGTGGGAGGAGAGTGACTGAGAGAGAATGATAATGAGGCCACTACTGATCAAGTGTTCAGTCTGGCCCTTAACCTGCTGATCCTCTTGATCTCTTTTACTGCCCCCTGCACCTCTGGGATACTGTACTGTTACTAGCACCATCTTGTAGGTCAACCATGCCAAAGTCGCTCCCACTGGCAGCGTGCCTCATTTATTTGGCCTGTGTTAGCCTTTGAATTTGACATGTTTGTTGTAGATGGATGAACCGAGGGCAGGAGACTATCTAAGTTCACCGAGTTAGTGTCCAAGTCCCATCTGTCTGATTCCACTGCAGCACTTCTGGAAAGTTAACGGCAGACCGTCACCTGGGGATCTTGGTCTGATGCAAGTCCTGACTCAGCAGGTCAGGCAGGGCCTGAGACTCTGCATGTCTTATGAGCTCCCAAGGATATGTGGGTGCCACTGGTCTAGGGATTGCACTTTGTATGGTTCAACTGGATGCATATTAGAGTCCCCTGGAGCCAGGGGACTTGAAAACTATCCCCATTGGGCAGTCAGACCCATCAAATCAGAATCTCTGGGTGTGAGGTTGGCCATTGTGCACCCAGGTTGTGAACATGTGCGGAGGTGGGGAATTGCACAGCTAAAAGGTCAGGGCAAGCCTCCGGGCACTTACACTTATTTTAACAACAAAAGCAAACGTATGGTTTAGTAGTCAAAAAGGGAAGGAGAAAGAGGCCACTGTGTTTGAGAGGATGTGGGAGGGAATAGAAATGAGGTCAAGGTGGGAATGTGTGTAGGAATAAAACAAATACAAACAGCTGGAGCTGCTTCCCGGCAGGTGTGCAACCTGTTTGGTGGTGGAATTTGGTCCTTACTGGAGGCAGCGGTAACCAGGTTCCATCGACAGCTGGCTGAAGAGGTGACGCCAAGGGCCTGTCTCAGCAGCCTGGATCCATTCCTTCTGCTGTGAAGTTTCCATTCAATGAGATGTGCTAGCCCTGCTCCTGGTGGGGACACAAAGAGGACAATGGCACCCTCAGCTCAGAAGGCCCAGAGGCTGGGTGGGGCCCTGGCCTCCAATGTACTTGCCTTGCTTAACTAACAGAGGCAGGAGGGATTGGCACGTTATTGTGGGAACCAGAGGGGCAGTCCTAAAGGGTGGCCAATGCCAAGAGCTTGAATCAAGGCAGGAACAAAGGCAATGAGATGAGGAGGAGAGGGACTGGTCCCAGGGCATTGCTAAAGTAGGTTTGGTGACCAGATGACCCCTCTGTGCTCCCTTTCAGTTCCCAGGGGCAGGGGAGGCACCAACACTTCCCAGTTTTGGACTTCGGGGCAGGTGGCGGCTGATGGAGAGATGCGGGTGGTTTATGGTTGGCTTATGCCTTCTTGAGTTCAAGGCACCTTTGACACATCCAGTTTAAAATGTCCTGTATGCGGCTGGAGATATACAATATGTCTGGAGCTTGGGACAGAGTCCCGGGCTGGCCCAGCAGATCTGGGAGTCATCAACCATCAGTTGGGATCTGAATGCTCAGAAATGGAGATCCTTTTATGAGCAAAGATAACAAGGATGCCGGACTGGGAAGCACCAGTGTTTCAGGGACATAAAAAAGGGCAGGAATAATTGATAAGTAAAAAATAAACACAAAAGGAAAAAGACAGGACAAAGGAAAGACGGGGAAGTGGAGAAGGTGAGAGGGTTGGAGGAGGCAGTGATGGCTAGTTTCAAAGGCCACAACTGTAAAGATAAACACTGCTGAGAGCTCTCCTCTCTCTAAAACGTGTTTAATGGGTTTCTTTCAGTGAAAGGAGCAGCGTCCACGTCTTTATATTTTTCTGCATTTGTTGTTAAGTAGCTTTATTGTCCTTTCTTGGTTAGGATATTATATTTTTGGAGTCTGGTCTTGGTGGGGACTGTGACTAAGGACATAATGCGTGGGTTTCCCCCCCTTTCCCTCCCCACCCCCCAGCCCTACGGCTTCTAAGAACATCCTGAGATAGTGCAAATACATGGGAAGAATGTCGAAGTGAAAAGGGGGGAAATGATGAAGTTGGTAATGTAGACATAGTTGCCCAGTACATTGCAGTAGGTGGGGGCAGATCTTGGCTCCTGGTCAGTTGCCCACTCCAATCAGAAAAAGCCTAAGAGGAGGTTGCAGGCCAGGCTGGACACTGTGCATGGCTAGGCCCCCTCAGTGTGAGTTCTAAATCCTGTCCCCCAAAGGAGTCATTAGCCCCAAGTGGACACCCTTCTGAGTTCTGCTACTTTCATGGGCCTGTGCAGAAGGGAGCACCATTTTCTAATGCTCATGCGGGTGCTGTGTACGTGAGCTGCAGCCCTGAAATCACATCCGGGGTCCAGCCTGGAGTTGGGGTGAAAGAACGTGCAGATGGCATCCATCTCTAAGCAAGAGTTCACAGCCTCAGGAAGTGGAGTGGCTTCAGGAATAAGGGTCAGAGGAAGTTCACAAAAGGGGGAGATGGGCTGCCATTCCTTGAGCACCGACGGTGCTGAGCTGCTTCATTTCAGCCTCATGAAAAGAAAAATGTGCGAGGTAAGGATTGTTCTCCCTACATGAGAGATGAGGACACTTAGAAGTACTGCTGTGTTTGAGGGCACCTAGAAGAAATACTAGGATTGCGTGGGTAAAAGCGACAGCAACCCAATGCAGACCTTAAAGGGGAAAATAACTGGAGAGAGGTTTCTTGGCTTAAATGGAAGTGATCTCAAGGGTTGTCGGTGAAGGTACAAGAATCATGGCTTCAGACAGAAATCTGTGGATTCTCTGCTTTCAAACTTGCGGTGTATTTCTTTCTGCAGAGGGCTGCTGTCCGAGTGAGGCTGTAACCATATATTGTGACTACCTCAGCCGGAAAATGGGTTCATTCTCCCACCTTTGGCAGATCAACGCCACTGAATGATTCTAATAGGTCACACCTGAGTCCAGGACCTACTTCTTGGCCAATAATGATTGCCAAAAAAGAAAGTGTTATTACGTGTTTGGGAAGATCTCTGTTATGGAATAAACCAGGAAAAGGAAGACAAAAAGGAGATAAAAACACCTAGAAGTCAAATTACCCTCTGCTACCCAAAATCTAAGTAACAAATACAGTTCATCACTGTAGCAAGGATTCAATCCCTTTGCTTTCCCCACGAACAGGGAAAGAGTCAAAGGCATCCCAGAAGCTTTAGATTCCATGGACTAGGAAGTAGCTCTGGCATTCAAGTAGAGGCCTAAGTACCCTGGACCACAATTACTGGGTTGTAATATATTTAGTTACATCAGAAACACCCAGGTGTTAGTTAAAAGACAGATGTCTGGGCCTCATCCCAGACCCACTTAATTGGGCTATTTCTAGGGATGCCCAAGAACACAGGTCTAACGATCCTCCAAGTGGTTTTGATTAGCAGGGGTAGCTCCCAGGCCTGGCTGTCCCAGGTGTGGGGAGGCCTGGCTGGTGTGAGATGTGATCAGGGAACCACTGGGGCAGGTATCAGCCTGTGTGCGATGAGGTCGCAGTGGGGGAGAATGAGGAGAGAAGACATCATGTGGACAAACCTCATCTCCCTATCTCAGGCAGCCTGATATTTTCCAGAGCTTTTGCAAGGTCTTTATGTCACTCTTCCACTGTGCGGAGAGCTCAGAACTTGGCCTTGGGTTCGTTTGTGGAAATAAGTAGTCTAGTTCTAATACTGCCTCCGGCCTTAGGCAAATAAACTACTTTCAATAGTAGGACTTGGGAAAAGACTAAACAGAACAGGGAAGTAGTATACAGCCAGAGTGTGACCAGCAGAGGAAGCTGAGCAACGCTTCATCCTATAGATAAGTCAGACAAGCACAGGTGCAAAGGGAAGAAATCCATTGTAAGAAAGTGCCATGAGCCCCGCCAGCATGGCTAAGTGGTTGAGTGTTGACCTAGGAACCAGGAGGTCACGGTTTGATTCCTGGTCAGGGCACATGCCCAGGTTGTGGGCTTGATCCCCAGAGTGGGGCATGCAGGGGGCAGCCAATCAATGATTCCCTCTCATCATTTGGTGTTTCTCTCTCTCTTCCCCTCTTCCTTCCTCTCTGAAATCAATAAAAATATTAAAAAGAGAAATTGCAATGAAAGATTGAATAAAATGCGAAGAAAGAAAATAGTTGATCATTCCTAAATTGTGTTTGATGACACTATTTCCAGAGCTAGTTGGTGAGAGATCCTGCACCCCAGATGTGTCCTTGGCAAATGAAAAATGAAAGCTGCTGCATGCCACTTGTTTGGATTTTGCTGTTTTGTGATGAGGCAAGCAGCTCATCTTCCTGGATGGTTATCGCTAAAGAAGACTGAAAAGCTTCCTTAGAGAAAACTGCTGCTCAGTTGTCTCCACCCCCTCCCGCCTCCCCGCTGCTTTTGAGGACCTCGTGGCTCCCTGCACCTGTTTGGGAGACATTGGCCAGAAGGCAGCCCTTGCTTCTCAGGGCTTTGAGGATGTTGGTGCATTTCCATCCCTCTCTTTCTCTTTTTGGCTCCCGTGTTGAAAGGAGGTAAGCCTTGTTTTCTGTTTCTGTTTTATCCCGTGCTAGGTTTGGATGTGTGGCTTTGGATAGCTTTCTCTCTGGACATGAACGTACTTTCTACGGGAAACTGCCAGGAGCGTGTTACATAAAACCCGCCAGGCTCGTCCTTGCAGCTTTGAGATACTTGAGGAAGGGCAGTGTCCCTCTGCTCTGCAAGGGAGAGAGAGGAGAGGCTGAGGTCCCTGATTACAGGCTGGAAAGGCAGCTGTGGTGGGGGAGGGGTTCCAGGCGTCTTCAAACTAAGGCCCGCGGGCCACATGCGGCCCGCAGAGGAGTCTGATCTGGCCCGCCAGGTTTTTTGGGCAGTGAGCGCAGCCAAGGTGTTACAGTAGGAATTAGTAGTTCATATAGTCCGGCCCTCCAGCTCTCTGAGGGACCGTGATCTGGCCCCCACTTTAAAAAGTTTGAGGACCCCTGGGACGTTTCCTACTTTCCAAGGAAGAGGCTCTGGCATCTTCATGGAGCAGAGACCAAGGAAAAAGGGAAGAAATGGCAAGGATTGCCGTTTACTTCTTGCTATGGCCAGGGGGAGGTCCTTGATTTGGAAAAAAGTGGTTAAACTTATATCAGTGTGGAAAGAAGAAAAACCAATGTACCACTGAATCTAGAAGGGAAAGGAAGAAATTTTTTTACATAGTTAAGAGTGAATGTTGTGATCTCTCCACCTCAGATTTTCCCATTTCCTTCCTCCCTCCCTCATTCTCTCCTTCCTTCCCTCCCAACAAATATTTACTAAATGCCTTCTGTGTGCCAGGCTCTGGGCTATGTTTGCCAGAATACAGCACAACAGGGAATTTTTCTTTTTTCTTTTTCCTCATCGGTTTATGCAATGGACTGAATATTTTTGCCCCTTCTCCCAATCCATATGTTGAAATATAATCTCCAATGTGATGGTATTTGGGGCTGAGCCCTCATGAATGGGACCTTCTAAGAGACCTCAGAGAGTGCCTTGCGCCTCCACCATGCGACGACACAGTGGAAAGAAGGCTTTCTGTGAATCAGGAAACCTGCTCTCTCTGCAGGAGCCTTGATCCTGGGCTCCTGTGAAAAATTTCTGTTGTTTATACGCCACCCAGTCTATGGTATTTTGTTATAGCAGCCTGCATGGACTGAGACAGATTGCTGCAATGTTCATTATCGTGTCTTAGATTTATAGTTTTAAAAATCAGCTAAGATTTGTATTTCCAAGTGCTCTTCCTAACTGCTAGACTGGACCACCGGCTCACGACTCTCTGTCACCATCTAGAGACAATTTATACATATTGCAGGGCCAGTTCCTAGAACATTGAAGGCAGGAAATCATTCTGGAAGTTATGACTATGTTTTTGAATCGGCTCCACAGAAGGAATTGGTCCTGAGCATCTTCAAATGAATGAAATGGAAGGTTTTTATCCCTAGATCTATTAACATGTGAGAAATGGGTCTTGGTTTCTACACCAAGCCATGGAGGGCTGGGACCTACCGAATGCGAAGGTTTACAGGGGTGTGGGAGGAGAGCTGCAAAATTGGTGGTGGGGGGGGAGAGGCATGGGGTTCTTTTGGTTCAAGAGGAGGCCTTCAGACCCTCCAAGGGTGAGCACTCAGCAAATATAACAAGTATTTGTTTTTCTGAATGAGAGGCTTTGAGGCTCCAGGCTGATGGAGACAAAGACCCCAGAATAGGATTGGGATCGACGCTGTCTACCCAGGTCCTCACCAGGGGTGATTTTGCTCCCCTGGGACACCTGGTCATGTCTCAACGTTTTGTCACAATCATGGGGGTGATAAAACCCTACATGGCACAGGACAGACCCCAGCACAAAGACCGATCCTACCCCAAATGTCAGTGGTGCCGAGGCTAAAAACCAGCACAGTCTAGCACTGAGTGTGGTAAGAGCGTGTCTCTTAAGGCTCCGAACCTGCCTGTGCTGAGTAACCTCATTCCTGGCTGCAGAAGAGAGAGACCCGAGGGGTATGGGTGGCTTCATGAAAATGTCTCTCAATGGAGAGATGTATTTGAGGGACAAGATTACTTTCAATGGACAGTGAATACACCATTTACACACACACACACACACACACACACACAGTTTCCCGGGCCATATAATTCGGTGCTGTCCACTCCAGGCCCCCCCCCCTTTTTTTTTTTTAATCTCGTCTGTTGCTTGGTGACATGACTTCAAGCTCGGTTTTCGTTGCATGTCCTTCCTGAACAGTTTCCCTTAGTGTCCAGTTGTTTGCTGAAATCACAGAAAGCCCTGACGTCACCTGTGTCAGAATCACCCACAGGTGCTTGCTGCAGATGCTTATTTGGGGCCTGCACCACATCTACCGAATCAGAATTTCCATGGCTCATGATTCAGGAATCTGCCTTGGAAGCCAGCAGCACAGGTGAATTCTGTGCACGTTGAAGTTGAACCTGATGATCTATAAAGCAACAGAATTATGGGGCATCCTCTCTTCTTACTGTAAAAGCCCATTTATAAAGCTCAGAAAAAAACATATCCACCTAATTCTTGCAACATTCTTTTGATGTATTGCTTGTATTCCTATTTTATAGGTTATACGATAGAGGCCACAGCGCTTACGCAGAGTATGCAGGGAAAGCTAGGTGCTTTTGTTGAACCCAGATCTTCTCACTGGGAGGCCTTTGCAAAAAGCTTTGCCCTGCGCAGAAGCTGTGCCCCTTTCTCTGACTCTGCCACCCAGTCTCCCTCTCCACCGCTGCATCCAGGGGGACAGGCCTACGCATGACGGACTGTCATTTGTTCTAAACTGTGACATGGACCTCATCCTAACCATCTCTGTGCCCTGAGGACCAGAGCAGGGATATGCCCCCTCCACCGCCACCACCCTGGTCCAGGGTGCCAGCGCTGCTCATCATGATTCTAGCTCAGCTTCCTTGCCCTTCTCTGCTCAGCACTTCCAACGTTATCCACACGTGATCCATAGATTGCCTCTTGCACACTCCCTCTGTGAGTCTCCCATTAAATCTAACTGATTCCTACAGGCCGCACCCCAGCCACCACGGTCTACTTGACTCTCACTCTGGCCTGTAACTTTCCCATCAGGGCAGCATCTGAGAATATATGTTGCTCATCACTGCACACAGTAGGGATCAAATAAATGTACTGAGTAAATGAGCAGGCATGCCGCAGATGGGATAGATGCCCATCCATGGTGACGGCAGCACTGTTTTGTTAAGGCTGATTTCTGCAGGTTGGGGTATCTGGGGCCAGGGTTCCATCTTTAGGAGTTGGAAGCATGGTCGCTTGGACAAGAGAGAAAGATCCAGAAGAGGGGAGGCCCCTGCCAGCAGGCTGTGTGTGTGATGTTTTCATTTGTTGGGATAACACTGATTAATGACGTTATATCATGCCATCATACTTCAGGTGTACAACCTGACATCTGTGCTTGCCACCGTGTGCTCACTGATTGCCTGGATTTGCGAGTTTCCAAATGATGTGTGTGCTAGGTTATCTTGAGCCCATCTGAGCCTAGTTTCTTCATCTTCATCAAGGAGCTGATCGTTCTCACCTTTGCGAGGCTAGGGCCCAGGGTCAAGGAGATAAAGCAGGGGGTGGCACCTGGCACTTGAGAGATGTTGAGAAGGCTCTCAAGTCTGCCCGGCACCCAGAAGATTTGTGGAAGAGAAGTCTGCCCAGGCAGCAAAGAAGACGCGCCCCTTACCTGTGCCTCCCTCCCCCTCTCTCAACTCATCTCTTCCTGCGCTTAAAGCTTAAGTCACGTTTTCCAAGCCCGACCCGGGGCGCTCCGAGCTCTCTGTCGGCGGTGGGTCCCTCCCTCCCCCTTGCACTCCCCCATCCTCCACTCCCTCTCCGCCCCCTCCCTCGGAGCGGGGGCCGGGAATCCCACGCCCCAGCACCAGCCCTGGGGCTCAGACGGGCCCGGGAGCCGCTGGTCGCCAATCACCGTGCGGTGGAGAGGCGGGCGCTTGGCTCGGGCGCGCTGGGGGAGCCAGCTGGCGCTGCTCTCCCCGGGAGCCTCAGACGCTCGCACAGACCCAGACAGACGCACAGACTGGCGGGCAGGCGCGCGGGCAGGCACGGACAGAGTCCCCCGGCCCGTTTGCATTCGGAGGCGCGCGCCGGCCCCGGCCGGGAGCCCCCGTCCCCCGAGGGGAGCCGCGGGCGGCCGCTCCGCAGCCGGCGCCCCGCCGGAGGGAGGGCGCGCGGGCGATCGGCGGCGGGGAGGCCCCGGCCCGCGATGTGAGCGGCGGCGGCGGCGGCTCCCACCTGGCGCCGCACCTGGAGCGCCGCGCTCCGGGCCGCGGGGGGGAATGCGCGCCGCCCGCGGCCGCCGCGCCCGCACCTGACCATGGAGTGCGCCCTCCTGCTCGCGTGCGCCCTCCCCGCCGCCGGCGCGGGCCCGCCGTGGGCTCCGGCGGGGCTGGGGCGCGTGGCCAAGGCAGGTGCCCGCCGATGGTGGGTGGCTGGGGAGGGGGCGCCAGGTGCAAGCCCCCCGCGCCCCTCACGCGCGGTGTGCCCTCTTCTCTTGCAGGCGCTCCAGCTGTGCTGCCTCTGCTGTGCCTCGGTGGCCGCAGCCCTAGCCAGTGACAGCCACAGCGGCGGCGGCAGCGGATTGAATGATGGTTCGTACTGGCCCCCCATCTCCTCCCCCCCACCCCCACCCCTAGGAGTCTGTCCAGGCACTTTGTCCCTTCTTTTCCCCTCAAAAGAGGGGGAAAGGTTCAAAGGCTCACCCACCCCCCTCCGCCCCCAACGTGGCAGGTGTGTGTGTGCGTGTTGGAAATGGTTCCTGTTTGAGAGGAGGGGGAAGTGTGGCAAGGACTAAGGAGTTATCAAAAGAATCAATGCCTCAAGCTTCAAGTCACATAAATGAGAAAACAATACTTTCCCTTGTTCACAGATGGCTTGTTTTAAAAATGAAATCGTGGCTGCGGTGAGAAATTAGGAAGTGGATAGGCGGTTGGTATCAAAAGGCACTTTGCTCCCTTCCTGCCTTTTCTGGGCAAGCTTGAAGGGATGAAAACATGAACCCATTCCCTTCCCCACACCTTTCCTCCTCACTCTCTTTTCCACTTCTGTTCTCTGTCTTCCTTTCCTCTCCTCTCCCCTTCTCTTGGCCCTTGTGTCCTGGATTCCCAGAAGCCACTGTTGGAGGGAAGAAGGTAGCTTGGGGTATCTGGAGTCTTTATCTCTTTCGAGGTTCCCCAGCTGAAAACCTCCATGCCACCCCTCGCTTCTATCATTTATTAACTTCTGATGGCGCCCAGAAGGAAAATCCTTGTCTCCACATTCCCGTCAGCTACAGACCAGCTGACCCCTGATCCAAGGTGTCCAGCAAGGCCTGAGGTTCTACTGATTCTCTCATCTTTAACCTTGCAGGATCATGTCCCCCTATCAGGGGACAAGGGATCCTATTGGGGACGGGGATTGGCAGAGCCATGAAGAGGGACTGGGGCAGGAGGTGGGTCCGTGAGGGAGGGAGGAGGACGGAGCAGGAATGGGCTATTGAGAAGAGTTTTGGTCCAACCAGAAAGGCTGGCTGCAGTTTCTGAAACAACCTCCCATTGTCCCATCCAGCCTGTTGGCTGCAGGCCCCTTCCCTTCCAGCTGCCACCTGTAAGGACCTGCCTTTAGTCAGCCCCTGAGCTGATTGATCAGATCATTCTCCACAGGGGACTCTCGTTGCCCCTTCATCATCATCATCAGCCTCCTCCTCCTCCCCTTGGAAGCAAACTGGTAGCAGGTGTTGGTGTCTGAGTGGATGGGGCTGGAGTGGTTCGGGGCGGGAGGGGGGGGAGGTGTAGCTTTTCGGCAGATTCCCTACAGGCTGGCTAAGGATACCACATGCCTCGCAGTTAAGAGCAGGCAGGGTTTCAGATGGTTCTGGACAAGGAGGCCCGAAACAACTTATGGCGAGGCTCAGTTGCATGTGTCAGGATGGTTCGCACAGTTAGGTTTTAGTAAGGGAGGAAGTGGGTTTTTCACTAAGAAAAAGCTGCATTGAATCAAAAACTGCATACCTGTAAACTGACAGGGGTCTTCAAACTATGGCCCGTGGGCCACATGCGGCCCGCAGAGGAGTCTGATCCGGCCCGCCAGGTTTTTTGGGCAGTGAGCGCAGCTGAGGTGTTACAGTAGGAATTAGTAGTTCATATAGTCCGGCCCTCCAGCTCTCTGAGGGACCGTGATCTGTCCCCCACTTTAAAAAGTTTGAGGACCCCTGCGTAAAGCATCATCATGGAGATTTTTTTTAAAAAGAGAAATAGTGTACACCTGCTTTGTTTCTTAAGGTTAAGAGAGGAGAAAAACTTCTTTTCCAATTTTTTTTAAATATGTATGTCAATTTGATAGCGTTTTTAGTTAAAGGAGTCAAAGAGAAAGAGAGGCAGGATGCAGAGAATATTGTAAGGATGAGAGTTGCTCAAGCACTAAGAGTCACAGGTGGTCGTTCAGAAGAAAACATTTTAAAGCTGTCATCTTGGTAGTTACAGGGCTTCTTTCTCTTCATCTTTTTTTCTTTTGACTATTTTGGGAAAAGGGAAATTCCTGTCTTCCTCCTCCTAGAACCAAGGACCCCGGTGACTCAGACACGCCTCTAAGTTATTCTGAAGCTTTCTAAACACTTTCCAAATTAGTTTCCCATTCTGTGCCTAGAAAGTGGAAATGCAGAGCGTTTTTTTTAATGCTCAGAGGGCATATTCCACATCATTTTGTGGGATGAGACTTTTCCGTTTCAATGTGTTCTGATAGAAAGCAGTGTGCTGGCTTCTCAATTTTTTTTTTCTTTTCCAAGCAGCAAATTGTTTTTTAGCTCCTCCTCTCGGGAACAAGCAGCAATTAGTGCAACTCCGGGGAGCAATGGCGAAGGTATTTCTAAACATGCCTTTCCAGGTGTCCCTGCTCTGACAACATGTCTGAGCAATTTGAAACATCATCCCGCATAGGAAAAGCCCTGACAGTGTTGAGGCATTTTTATGCATCCACTCTGTTGGGTGCTTACAATGAAATGGGATTGTCCCTGCTCAAGGGAAAAGGCTGAGAGTGCTACAAGTTCTGGCGTTTTATTGTCACGGATAAATAATACTGGAAATAGGAAACTGTGGTTGTTTGTGCGTTTTCTGAGGAATCCTCATGCTACTCAGCAGTGTGAGTTATTTGAAATTGAAATTCTATCCCCTTTCCTCCTCTCCGCTCTCCCCCCGCGCCTCCCCCCCCCCCCCCCCACGCACCTAGGATGGTCCCAGTTCAGGTTAAACACAAAGATAGTAATCTCCGTTTTAAAAAATTTTTTAATTATTTCCTTTGGTAGTTTTATGTGTATTTTGTCTCCCCCCAAAAAGCAATGTTTATGAATGAAGGGCTCGCTAATATAGGAAAAATCCATCTTCTCTTCTCCCCAGACCAGGAGAGTTTGCGGCCTTTTCCACACATATTCTTGACATTCATTAAGGTTGTGCTTGGCTTTTAGTGTCTATAGGAATGAGTGAGGCAGGGCTAGTGGTAAGGACCATGGGTCCTCCTCTGAGTTCTATTTCACGTAGACGCACGGCCACGGGAACAAAGACACCTTTGAGCTGTGCCTCGCTCTCGGCCAGCCTGGTGGGAGGTGACGGGCTGGCTCTGTGGGCTCAGGGTGCTGACAGCTCAACCTCTCCCCCTGCAGATTACGTGTTTGTCACACCGGTAGAAGTGGACGCGGGCGGGTCCTACATCTCCCACGACATTTTGCACAGCGGCAGGAGGAAGCGGTCAGCGCAGAGTGCCAGCAGCTCCCTGCATTACCAATTTTCAGCATTTGGACAGGAGCTCCACTTAGAGCTGAAGCCCTCGACGATTTTGAGCAGCCACTTTATTGTCCAGGTACTTGGAAAAGATGGTGCTTCAGAGCCTCGGGGATCCCGGGTGCAGCGATGTTTCTATCAGGGATTTATCAGAAATGACACCTCCTCCTCCGTGGCCGTGTCTACTTGTGCCGGCTTGGTAAGTACCCCAAGTTCTGCCGTCGACTCCCTCTTCTGCGTGCGTTCTGTCCGACTCGAATGAACAGATGTCTGCAATATTAAGTGCTTCTTCCAGCCAGTTCCACCCATTCGCACTGTCAGCTTTGATACTTATAATAGTCTCAATTGAATTAATCTAATCTGCTCCCAGAAAATAGAATAGAACTTTAATAACCATTTAGAACATTTCTTTTGATGTTTAATGGTCTGGGCCTCTTCATTCTCTGTGTTTGAGATGTTCCCCAAGGAAATTAATGTGATGGATGCCATTCGCATTGTAAAGTCTTCGGAGACCAGGCAACATATAAATCGAACAAGCTGCGTGCCTCCGCGTTGCTTTGAGATGGGAAAACTGTATTGCAGTGCAAAATTGCATTTGGCAGGCCTGCTAAGTCCAACCTTCATGGAGAAGGGAGGTCTTTGGTTTTCTTTGACCTATTTGTGTTCCGCTCATGTGAAACGTTCTTGTAGAATGTGGTGTGTTCAGGGCTGGCAGGGTTAAGTGTGCTGTCACAGGGACGCAGACTGCTTAGAAGCATTTGGGACAAGTGTTCTTTCCCCTCTTGTGTGATCCTCATCTGTTGAGCTCAGGGCCAACAATATTCGTGTAAATGATACTTGACTCAGAATTCAATCAAATGCATGAGGCAGTAATGGCATTTGGGGTTAATTTCATTCTGTGTTGCAATTGACAAGTGCCTGGAACTGACAGAAATATGTATGTGTGTGCGTGTGCGTGTGTGTGTGTTGAGATACTGAGACACTTGAAAGTCACGCTCTGGGATGACTAGGAGAAGGAGAATGTGATAAAGCCCAGTTGCATATGTAGTAATGTTCATGGTACATCATGACACAAAATAAGAGTGGTTGGGCCCAGCCAGCATAGCTCAGTGGTGGAGTGTTGACCTATAAACCAGAAGGTCATGGTTTGCTTCTTGGTCAGGGCACATGCCCAGGTTTTGGGCTACATCCCCAGTGTGAGGTGTGCAGGAGGCCGATAATTTTTTGATCATTGATGTTGCTATCTTTCCCTCTCTCTTCCTCTCTGAAATCAATAAAAAAAATTTTTTTAACTGAAAAAGAGTGGCTTGGGTGCAGGTGAATGAGGACTTCCATGCTCCTGCCTAGTTGAAACTTTACTATTTAAGTTTATTTTCCCGACATTGTGTCTTGAAATTTAGCTAAAATATTTCATTACCACCTGAGTTATGATATCCTTTGGTATAATCTTTGAAGTATAGAGTGAAACAAAGATTTAAGAATTCCCAGTTAAGCTTGATCTATTTAAATGATCAATGTGGCTCTCTAATAACCTGTATATTATAACATGGTTGTACGCACATTTGTGACTGCACAAACATGAATATCTCTTGGTTTTTTGGTTTTGTTGTCATGAGTATCCTGCTCTTTGGGGGGCATCCTTTCATCTCTCCCTCTCTCTTGTCTACTCTAGTGTCCTAATGTCTTCAGAAGGCACCCACCATAGTGGCTTAAACTATCCCAGCTCATACAAGCAGTGGTTAAGAGCAGTCTGGTCAGGATCATTCTCACACTAGCACTCACTAGTAGGACCTTGGTCAAGTTACTCATCCCTGTGTCTTACTTTCTTCATATCTAAAATGGGGACAATGAGAGTTTAGATAATAGTGCCATAGGGAGGAATTGACTTCTTACATGGGAAGTGCTACAGTTGTTCCTAGAAGGGAATAATTGCTCTATATGTGTTCTGGTTCCAACAAAACGTAGTCTCCTCTGATTTTGCTCTCTCAGGATCCACTCTTTGTGAGTGATGGGAAATCTGATCAATTGTCTCATATGACTAGATGTTATTTCTTTTCTTTTGAGCAGAGAACAAATGATCACTTAACACAGTGGTTGGCAAACTCATTAGTCAATAGAGCCAAATATCAACAGTACAACGATTGAAATTTCTTTTGAGAGCCACATTTTTTAAACTTCTTCTAATGCCACTTCTTCAAAATAGACTCGCCCAGGTTGTGGTATTTTGTGGAAGGGCCACACTCAACGGGTCAAAGAGCCACATGTGGCTCGAGAGCCACAGTTTGCCAACCACATAAGAATGAGGCAAGTTAATTTTCATCTTTGTGATGGATGTGAAAGAGGTCATTGACAGCTACATCTGCCTGTATATAAGGCTGATATAAAGTGGATTCTGTTCCAATGTGCAGCATACTCTCAATTAACTTTATTTCTGTAGGCCTCCATTCCCTCTCCTGAAACATGTACAATGAATCCTGAGACCACTGCCATCTCTAGGCATCTGCCTCTGATTATCCAATTTGTTGATCCTGGCAGGACCCATTTGGCATGGGGTAGGGGGAGAATCAAGCTTATCTCATTGCATTGCCCATGACCCTGCAAAACACATACACCCAGACTCTACTTGACAATAAAAATAAAAAAATAATAAAAAATAAACAAGAAAGAGAACAGAGCCACAACTGAGAAGCTGAGATACTGCTTTATATCTCTATATTATTTTTTTAATTCTTTTTATTTTATTTATTTATTTATTTATTTATTTATTTATTTTAATATATTTTATTGATTTTGTACAGAGAGGAAGGGAGAGAGATAGAAAGCTAGAAACATCGATGAGAGAGAGTCATCGATCAGCTGCCTCTTGCACACCTTCTACTGGGGATGTGCCCGCAACCAAGGTACATGCCCTTGTTCGGAATCGAACCCAGGTCCTTTCAGTCCGCAGGCTGACGCTCTATCCATTGAGCCAAACCGGTTTCGGCTATTTTTTTAATTCTTGTGTTAAAATATAATGTATATACAGAAAAATGCAAAAATCATTGAGTACAGTTTAAGGAATTTTCAAAAAGTTCATACGCATGTGACCACCAACCAGATCAAACAAGACATTGCCAGTGCTTGAGAACAGCGGTTGGCAACCCGTGGTCCGTGAGGTCTGAAAGGTTGCCAACCGCTGCTTTAGAAGATCCTCCATGGCCCCTTGCCAGTCTCTACCCACCATGAGTGACCCCTCTCCTAACTTCTAACATTGCCCAGTGTTGCCTATTTTAATGTTTTACATAGGTAGAACATACAATATTCTTCTGTATGAATACTTTACAATGTTTCTATTTATTAATAATTAATGGTGGACATTCAAATTGTTTTTAGTTTTAGGTTGTTATGAAGACTACTCCTGATCCTTCTTGTGTATGGCTTTTGGCGAACTTTCAGACACTTTCTGTTGGAAACCTACCTAATAATGAAGTTTCTGGGTCACAGGTTATGTGTATATTCAGCTTCAGTAGATTCTGCCAAACAGCTTTTCAAAGTGATTGCACTAATTTACACTCCCATCAGCCATGTGTGATTTTCAGAGTTCCAGTGGCTCCACATCCTCACTAACACTTGCTATTATCTATCTTTTTTTTTTTTTAAGCTATTCTGATTGATGGATGTGAAGTGGTTATGCATTTAGTTTGTATTGTCCTGATGGTTGTTGAAGTTCCGTATTATTTCTCATGCCTTTTGCCCATTTGTATATTCTCTTTGGTGATTGATCTATATCAAGCATGGACAAGAAATAGTATAAATATTTTCAGTATAAACTGGTTGTTTTTCCTTTCTTGGTGAATAGAAGCAGGAATTCTGAGCAAAAACACCTCTGTCAACTTTTAACATCATTGTTTTTACGGTGTTGGCTGTCTAACAGTGCATTGACTGCTTGTGAACCCTTTGTGAACCCTATCAAATAGAATGATGAACACTGTGAAATCACATGAAATGCCACATTGAGGGGGCTCTTCACTAGGGACATTGAGAAATAGGGATGAGGGCAAATAATTATGTTGGGAGGAAGAATTTTCTTCATCCTTTCTGCCACCTGGAAGCCATAGACATTGCCCAGCTTCTTGGACCAAACAAGGGGGTTAATACTTTTCTCTAAAGTTAATTAGCAACTATCATAATGGATTCAGGGTAGTGAATGATTCACGAGTTCAGGAGAAAGACAACATGCTTCTAACATGCTTGTTGGAGAGGCTTATCCAAGTCCACCTGCTAGAAGAGATGAGCACCTCTTCTTAATACAGAAACTGACATGAGATGAATGAGACTGAGACATAGAGATCCTTCCAGTTGAAGTTTCTCCATTAGTGTTTCTCCAAGAGTGGGGCATGGTGACTGGCATAAGAATGTCTTTTCGGGACAGAGCAATATCCTAGTGTGCACTGGGAAAGTAATAAGTCACCTTTGGATAACCAGGTGCCAGTAGGGAAGCTAGCCATTGTTTGGACTGCTAGGGAAACCCCAGGAGAAAGCGAGAATGGTTCAAAGGGTTATAATAGTGAAATGTTAAGTACTTCCACGTATCTATGTCCACTCCAGCTATTGTTTCTCAGGCAGGGAATGTCCCTCAGTAATTCAGAATTAAATCCATTTAAAATATTTTCCGAAAAGGCATTCCCCTGCCCCAGCTGATAGGTCTCACTTTATTCAGGAGTTGAGTAGGCGGTTATTGACTTGGAATCACTCATAAAACAGGAATTGGGACTACCCTGAGTGAATCCTATCTACCTTTATGTCTGGGTGATTATTTTTAAATTTTAAATGACTTTATCAATGAGCAGCACTGCCCTCTACACCTGGCTGCCTTGTACCCTATGAAGGTTTTTGAACCTCAGGGTTGCATATTAACTTAATCTATAGTATCATCTGCTGTGATGTCCTTTCTACCATATCCAGCCTCTCATATATATATGATTTTAGAAGGGAAGGAAGAGGGACAGAGAGATAGAAACATCAATGATGAGAGAGAATCATGGATCAGCTGCCTCCCACACGCCCCACACTTGGGGATCAAGCCCACAACCGGACATGTGCCCCAACTGGGAATGGAACTGGAAATTGAACTGTGACCTCTTTGTTCATGATAAGAAGCTCATTTCATCCAGGAAGTCCATGCCATTGTTGAGAAACTCTTCATCTTGCTGTTGAACTTCAACCTACCTCCTTTTTACTTTCACTAATATTTCTTAATTTTGTTTTCTGGGATGATAGAAAAAGACTGTATCTTTCTTCTTACATGCTGGGAGATCTAAAATGACCTTTATCCCTAGAAATGTTCCACCTTGGTGATCCCTTTTAAGGAGAGTGATTTTCAGAGTACAATCAGAGGATTAGCTTCACTTCATGTGTTACATTTTTGAATTTCTTTACCCACAACAGAAAGTCAGAGAAGCTGGGCCCAGCAAAGTCTATTTTTAATCCTCCAAATAATTTCAATGCATACTAACAGTAGAGAACCATTGGATTAAGATCTTGGCTATGCAGGAAAATCTTTTTAATTGATTTATTGTTGGTTTGACAGATAGATCCCATTTTTGAAAGTTGATGGAAGGGTATTTTGAGAAGTAACTAAAAACACATTGAATGATTAGTCTTTCATTCAATGACTATTGACGAGCTTCTGTTATGTCAGGCACTGTCCATAGCACAGTGAGTAAAACCAGAAGAGAATGGATGCTGTACTCTAGCCCTTAGGATTTTGTTTTAAGGGAGAAATGGAGAGTAATTTTATTCCTAGAAATTGGTATATTATTTTGAACCAAGCAATGGTACAACAAAACCCTGGAACAAAGAACCATGGGGTATGGTCTTAGAAACATAGTCATCTCTTAGAGTTTTACCAGGCACATTAGCATATTAATAATTCAGAAATATCCTGCATTAAAGACATTTGTTAAACTCTGTTTAAACCTAGAGTTTCTCTAATTTATTTGGTCATGAAAACCTTTCTCAAGGAGCATCTCTTGGCAGTCTTTTAGTAACAAAGTCATTAAAGCAATGATTCCCCAAAGATATAATATTATGTATTGAATAGAGGCCCGGTGCATGAAATTTGAGCATGGGGGGATCTCTCAGCTCATTCTGTACCCTCTCCAATCTAGGACACTTGGGGGATGTCTGACTGCCCTTTTAGACCCGATCCAGGTAGCATTGGGCCTAAACGGGCAATGGGACATCCCTCTCACAATCCAGGACTGCTGGCTCCCAACTGCTCACCTGCATACCTTCCTGATTGTCCCTAACCGCTTCTGCCTGTCAGCCTGATCACCCCCTAACCTCTCCCCTGTCAGCCTAATTGATGCCTAACTGCTCCCCTGCTAGCCTGTTTGCCCCTAACTGCCCTCTCCTGCAGGCCTGGTCACCCCTAACTGCCCTCCCTTGCAGGCTTGGTCCCTCCCAACTATCCTCCCTGCTGGTCTGATTGCTGACAACTGACCTTCCTTGCAGACCTGATCTCTCCCAACTGCCCTCCCCTGCTGGCCATCTTGTGGTGGCCATCTTGTGTCCACCTGGGGGCAGCCATCTTGTGTGTTGGCGTGGTGGTCAATTTGCATATTACTATTTTATTAGACAAGATTTCCAACTATTAAGTGATGCTTCTGGAAAAAAAGGGTTTCATGATCATATAAATGGTTTTCCCTTGACTGGCACCTGATAAATCCAATTCCCACGTGTTCCAGTTGAGCAAATGAACCCCTTGCTTAAGAAACTCAACACCAAGTGACATTCACATTCTGAAGATCAAGACAAAAGTTGTAAAACAAAACAAAACAAAACAAAAAAAAACCTGTTCCCCCTGCTGCGTTTGCACCCAGATCTGTAACATCAGTGCTTTACCTTTGATTAAGACCTGAGCTGATGAGAGTGGCAGACTGCTGTGCTGTTCCGCTTGGCACCTTCCGTCTGGTCTCTGGTTAGGAGGATCGGCCTTAGCACTGCATCATGGGCTTAGCAAGGAATGTGTGCCAGGACCCAGGCTGCCGCCAGATCCCTCCAGCCTCTATCCAGTTTTGTCACTTGGTTTTCCTTCCTTGCTCTTTGCTTTGTCCCCAACAATGAAACTGTAAGTGGGTTTCTCCTCCATGGCTGGCTGCCCTAACGTCCAGATTGTATCTTTCTGAGCGGTGGCCTTTGTAGACTGATGGCAGGGGCCTGCTCTCCAGAGAGCCTGGGTCCCTGCGAGAAACTTGGAAGCAGCTAGGTTTCAAGGGGTGGCAGGGAGGCTTTGATCTCCTCCTTTCAGAGATAGTTTGTGACTCAGGAGGCTCAGCCATTGAGTTGTCTGTTGCTGGCCACTGCCTGCCCAGGAGTCTTTAGAAAGCCAATTTCCATTCACGAGAGGGCTGACGTTAAATGACCTTAGACAGGCGGGCTCTGCTGCTTCGTGGGGCCTTGTTAGCTAGCAGGGATTTGCTGGATTACACAGACCCCTTTGGAACTTTCTAGTCACTTGAGAGGATCATGTGAAATTAAGGATTAGCCTAGGTTGTATTTATGAGTTTTTGGATACAGGCTGATCTGAACCAGTGATGTTTTCTTTGATTATTACTTGATTCATCAAAAGTAGAAAGATTTTTTTTTTGTCTCTATCCTGTACACCCTCTTTTGACATGGTTTGTGAAGACAATTATTTGCATATAGCAACATATTTTTTTTTTTTTTTTAGCAAAATTCCACCCAATCTCTTTCTGTAAAAAATGGCCAAAGTTTTAGCCTGAGAACTGGACCCCTAGGCTGAGTTGAGGGTTGTTCAGATGGGCGGGAGCAAGACTGTTCCCTCCCCCATGCTCTGCCTGTCAGTGAGGCCATCCCCAGCTTCTTCAGAGCTCCGTGCCTCAGTTTTCTCCTCTGCAAAGTGGCCATGGGAACGCTGTCTCTCACCGGGCATAGCATTGTGACACTTTACAATGAGCACTTAGCCTGGCACATACCTGATTGTTCCTGACCTTGAACAAAGGAGAGGGTCTGGGAAGGAAGTGGCCATGGAGGCTTAGTCCTGGACTCTCTCCCAGCCAGTTGGGACAGGAAGAGAGCACTTGGGTGTTGGCCATCATCCCATTGAGAACGTTTAGGGATTTTTGTGGGGGGAAGGGACATAGCGGGGGGCGGGGGGGGGGGTGATTAACCACTGTTTATCAACTCTGAATAAATAAAATTGGAGAAAGATAAAGAACCAATGAGGAAGGCTTCACAAATAAGATGTGACAGAATGCGTGTGTGAAAACGGTGCCGTGTAATGGCCTTGAGGGCCCACTCCAACATCCCATATCCGGCCTTTCTTAACTGCACGATCCATGTCCAATTATTTTGCCCTCTCTGGGTTTCATTTCCTCCTTGGTAAGATGAGGATCATAGGAGCCCCTCCCCCGTGGGGTTTATGGATGGTTAACAGAAAGAAAAATAACTTCACGTGCAGTGCTCAAACTAGTACATGGCACCTAGCAATAATATGGGTAGCGTTGGAGAGAGAGTGATATTGTCATTATTGCAGGCCTTCTTCCATAAAGGAGCTTTCAAATCGGCTAAGGCCAGTCCTCCTCACTACCCACAGGCAGGGAAGTTTCAGCGGAGACAATAAGAATAGTTTATATTTGAGCACTTGCTGAGCTATTAATCCTGGAGCCGTGGAGAGAAGAGTGGACTGGGATTCAGCCCTTGGCCTTTATACTATTTCCTGCAGTCGGCTTATGGGTATTCAAGGTTTGCAGTGGCATGTTTTTTTTTTTTTTTCTCAGTACACTTTAGAAAGACCTGGACACTTTTGGGGGAAAACACAAACATATAGCTGGGCCCCACTCTGCAAGGTCAGTAGGTTCCTGGGAGAGCCTGATGTCCATTTGAGCGAAGGAGAGAAAACTTCCCAGGGGTTCCAGTGGCCACTGCGGGCTGTGGGTCAGTGTCCTAAAGGGGTCTGCAGAGCGTCAGGGCAGGGGAGAACTACTGGAACCTCCCTGGAAGGTTGCCTTTGCTTTATGGTGTGCATCACACCATGCTAGTGAGGTTATCAGTACTCTCACTGGCACTAGCCAGTACGTATGCTGAGGGAGGCAGGCAGGGATGGCTAGGGTAAATAAAAATATTGAGATTGTTCTTATTTACTAATGCATATTACAGGACTCTTCATTTGCAAGCAGAACAATTCTCTGTTTAACTAGGTTAAGCATTTAAATAATGTTTGTTTTTTTTGTTTTTGTTTTTGGCGTAACCTTCTAATTCATCCCTTCCTGGGCTAGGATGGCTAGCTTTCAGCAAGGTTGGACCTAAGGTCCCCAGTGATGTCAGCACTGTGGTTTTCTCAGTCTCTAGCAATTTGCTGTTGCTAGTCTTCCTTTAGCATACAGGACATCCTGAGCTCCAGAGACCATTCAAGCAATTCCTTGAATGGCTGGTATCTCATGAGACTTACTCAGCAATAATACCACAGTTGTCACCTATCCTATATAATAAAAGCCTAATATGCAAATTGATCAAAAGACAGAAGGACTGGTGGAACAACTGCTCGCTATGACACCCACTCACCACCAGGGGGAAGATGCTCAACGCAGGAGCTGCCCTCAACCTGCAGGCCCCAGGCTGGCCAAGGTAGGTGCCAGGGAGCCCCACGCCCCAATCGCCCCGCTGGTCACCCCACAGATTGGCCCTGATCACCAACCAGGCCTCTAGGGATCCTGCCCATGCATGAATTTTGTGCACTGGGCCTCTAGTATCATATATGACAACAAGCATGTGGCACTGAGCTTTGTTTGTTTTCTCACCTGTCTGTAAGCCTCAAGAGGGCCAAGTCAATCATCTGTGTGTCTGAACAAGGCTACCTTCTATTTTATATATTGCTATGTGAATTACTGCATAGGAGGTCTAAAGTGTGATGTATAAAGCTGGGTTATCCAGTTAACCATCAGTCTGAGCTCTTTTTGAAACCAGAGCTTATTGTTTCTGTTGTGTGTGCTCACATGCATTAAAAATAGAGACAAACTGCATTAGCCAATACTTTCCCTGAAGTATTTGGGGGAAGAAGATGTGCCTTAAAATAATATGTATCTTGGAGTTCCTTTCTCATCACATATACATCTATCTTCTTTTAACTGCTGCATTTACCATCATTACCTTCTGGTTAATGGTTCTTTAAGTTGTTGCTGAAAAGAACATGCATATATGAAGGTCTTCTTGGATGCATGCAATTCTATATTTTGTGGGGGGAGAAAAAGGGGGGGGGAGAGAGAGAGAGAGAGGGGGGGGGGGGGGGGGAGAGGGAGAGAGAGAGATCTCCTTTGTGAAAAGCTGAGGCACCAAACACACAAGAGATATTACCTATGGCCCAAAATGTGCTTTCTGATATTGACAATAGCCACCCAATATCACTATCATCTTGGTTCTGCAACATGTAAAATTACTGAGACCTCATTTATCTTTGTTTTATCTGAGCCCACAACTGAGTCAGTTCGAAGAATAGTTCTGTCCCTTGGAGCATGTGTGTTGGTAAAATTACACGGTGTTCCACCATCAGAAATAAACAATTTAAGAGAAAATCATACTGAAGCCCAATTATATACAGGCCCAAGGATAGCCCTGCACACTAAATCTTTCACAACCAAAAATATTTGCCTGGGCTTCCTCCAGATCTCGAGGCATAAATGCAGGGGTTCCTCCTCCATGGCATCCAGTTATTCCCATGAAAGCCTGTTCCCACGGCTTTTTTTTCTGTCCAATTAAAGGACAGAGTCTGCTCAAATACCATAGGACAAGTCTGGCGAGAGTGGTCTGTCTGGATGGCAAGCTCACCTCTCCTGAAGGGACGCCTTTGATGCATCTCAGGATTTCGTTTTCAGCTGAATTCTTTTGATTGCTTATTCATGCTTCTGAGCTTGGGAATATCTTATCTGCCCTTATTCCCACTGCAAGTCAAGGGGGCATGCCTTCTGATATAAATTATCTAGTGCACATCACTAATTTACTAGACGCGGGCTGTGTGCACAGCCCTGCTCCGAGAGACGGCACTTGAAAGGGATTGAGATAAGCTAGTAAAAGGAGATTATCTCTCCGATGATTTACTGAGTTCTCCACTGGAGTGCTGGTTAGTGTCTGTGGGTTCCTTCTGTGATTTTTTTCCAGTTTCTCATCTCTCTTTTATATCTTATTTTGCCATTTTCCAGGAGTCAAACAAAGAGTTACCCAACATGTATTTCTCTGTGAATAGAGAAATTGAAGTAAAAGATGAATTTCATTCTCGGAAAAAGATTTCCTTTGTTGTGTAAATACTAATTTCTTTTTAACATAACCTAGTTAGCACTGCCATTTATGGTTAAACAGCGTCTAGATCAGTGACTCGTAGCATGTGGAGCTTTAAAAAATACAGATGCTCAGACCCCACTCCAAACCAATGAAAGCACCGTGTCTGAGGGTGGGGCATCTGTATTCTCTAACGGGTTCCCAGTTCATTCTAATGCAGAGTCAAGATTGAGAACCCCTGGCCTAGATCAGTGTCAGGGGCTTTCAAGATGCTATCACTTTAGAAATGTACTATTCCAGGAGGCATGGGATTGTAGAAGCCTCTCTTTCACTCACTGGTTAGGTGGTCTCTGTGGAATTGTTCTTTTGGAAGGCATTTTATTTTGAAATAATTTTAGACTCACAAGAAGTTGCAAAGATAATGCAAAGGGTTCCCATGTGCCCTTTGCCAATTTTACCAACACGCATGCTCAGAGGGACCGCTTTGGGACAGGATCACATTATCTGAACATCTAGCTTCCTCCTCTATAAAACGCAGATGAAAAGAGAACTTCAAAGAGCTGTTTCTGAGAGTCATTGAGATGATGATATGGATACATACATTGCTGTAGGTAGAATTCTAAGTTGGTCCCAAGCTTCCGGCCCCCTGTTGTGCACACACCCTCTCTCAACGATTCAATCAATCACTGATTTAGATCCCCCCAGGAAGGGGTTTTACAGGTAGAATCAAGGCATCGAGTCAGTGGAACTTAAGAAAGCCAGGTTTTCCTGGGAGATTTGACCTCATCATGTAGAATCAGAAAGAGTCCGTGGTTCGTAGCTGGAGGGATTGGACATGGGAGAGAGGCTCCGTTTCTGAGAGGGGCCACGTGGCGTGGCATGCAGTGGCCTCTGGGAGCCGAGAGGGCCTCCAGCTGACAGCCAGCAAGGAATGGGCAGCGGCCGGCCACTGGAAGGCACTGAAGTCTGCCAACAACCTGAATGAACTTGAGGGTGGATTCTTTCCCAGAGCTTCCAGAGAGGAATGCAGCCTGGCACGCATCCGGATTTTAGCCTCAGGAAACCCTGAGCAGAGAACCCAGTTGCGCTGTGCCCAGAGTTCTGACATGCAGAGCCAACAAATGGGTGTTGTTCGTAAGCTGCTACTCAGTATATATGTGATAATTTGCCACACAGCAATTAAAAAACTACAGAAAATGTCTGTAGTGCTTATTCTGTAGCAGGTGTGTGCACTCAATGAGTTTCTTCCCTTTCTGGAATCATAGTCATCTTAAATGATTCATTATTTACTCATCTTAAATTATCCATCAAACACTCATGCTACCTCCTTGGGCAGGTGGGACAATGGATCCAAGGAGAAGGGCCTGTGCATTGCAAGATTCTTAGCACCCCCAGTCCCTACCCACTAGAGGCCTGCGTCAACCAAAAGTGCATTTCCAGATATGGCCGAGTGTTCCCTCGGGGCATAATTGTCCCCAGCTAAGAACCCTTGATACAGCACCATCTCCAAGTGGCCTCTTTAATTGGATGCACTTATGTAAGTTCCTTTCTCTTTCTCAGAGCATACTTACTGTTTATTAGTGTCATTATAAGAATAATGATGTCAGGTATTTTACCTGCTTTTGAAGAACTCAGCTGGGGAGGCAGAGCATGAAGGTGCCTGGGGCTAAGGTGGATTGGGTGGCAGCAGCAAAACTATCTGCAAATATATTACAAGATGTGTACTTGCTTTTGAATTTCACAGCATGCTAACCAAGCTACTGAAAAAAATAACTGGCTCTCTGAAGACACAGGTATATTTATAATAAAATTAGAGGCCCCTTGCACAAAGAGATTCGTGCAATAGGCCTTCCTTCCCTTGGTTCCGGCACCCGTTTTCCTCTGGCACCTGGGACCCAGGCCTTCACTCTGGCTGCAGTCTGCCATCTTCTTTGCTGCAGACTCCGGAGTCTGCAGTCTTGTCTTTGCTTGTGGCACTGCACTCCTGTAGATTCCTTCGCCCCCGCCCTCCCTCTCATAGCAGGTATCCTGCCCCACCTGGCCACTCTGTGCCTAGAGCAGCTGGGCGGCTGCCATCTTTGGCCTTCTAATTTGCATACTCACTCTGATTGGCCGTGGGCGAAGTGGAGGTATGGTCAGTTTACATGTTGGTCTATTATTAGATAAGACTAGAGGCTTGGTGTATGAAATTCATGTACTGGAGGGGGGCGTGGAATGTCCCTAAACCTGGTCTCAGGGGATGTGTGGTGGGCTTAAGCCATCAGTCGGACATCCTTAGTGCTACCTTAGAGGTGGGAGAGGCTCCCTATGGGAGCCACTGACCACCAGGGGGAAGCTCCTGTGTTGAGCGTCTGCCCCCTGGTGGTTAGTGCACATCACAGCGACCAAGTTTCGCCATTCGCTCCGTTTGCATTTTACCCTTTTATTATATAGCATTACTCTCGCCTTCTTATGAGGGAGGGAGCCTACCCAGGTGGATTCTGTTTCTGGATTTGCAGTGGTGTATAGGTAAAAGTTCACTGCCCTATGTGTTCTCTTGACCTATAGGAATGGGGGCAGTGGGCAGTTCTGGGGTGAAATGGGGAAGGGTCTTAGTGTTCTGTGAGGTGTGCTCAAGCCAGAGAACCTTATAAAGTTTTATTAGATATTTCTGCCTCCTGCATGGAGTTGGGGAATTGATACATTTACTAAATATATAAAATCTTCACTGTACTTGTAGCTCTGTTTTAACTGGAATGCAAGATAAGGAGCCCAATTCTCTCAGATGCTTAGACTCACCAGCCGACCTGGTCCTTAAACCTGTCTCTCTTACCCCTTCCTTGAATAGACCCACCATCTAAGAGAGGTACACTTGTATCTATATAATTTTCAACATCCTTTAAATTCCTTAACC
Organism: Pipistrellus kuhlii; assembly: GCF_014108245.1. Lineage (NCBI taxonomy): Eukaryota > Metazoa > Chordata > Mammalia > Chiroptera > Vespertilionidae > Pipistrellus > Pipistrellus kuhlii. The sequence goes on from NW_023425482.1 coordinate 13,963,474, forward strand.
TCTTTATAAATATGTCAGGCAAAGTTGAGGTCACTTTGGTGCATATATTCCTTGCTATCAGCACCTAATTGTTTGACATTTTTTATTTTTCTTTTATTACTTCCTCTTTTCCCACCCATTCATTCACTCGCACATCTACCTACCCACCTATTCACCTACCCACTCATTCATCCATCCTACTAACCCAAACATTTATTCCCAGCTTACTATGTGCCTTATTATTATGATAGACCATGGAAACTCAAAAGTGATAATATGGTTTCTAAATTCTAGGTTATTCTATTGGGAGAGTGAGAGTAATAGGAATATAAACACTTAAGGACAATGCGATGTAATCAATTTTATACTTAAAATGTGTTTAAAGCACCATGAGAGCGTAATCAGGGGAGTGATGAGTCTAACTTTTAACATCATGGCTGAGCAATTTAAATTATTGTGTCAGCCTGTGAAGGTATGTAGATGCCTGGTAATGTGACACACACATCCTTGTACATTTCATTGCTCATAGGTCAATTCAAAACATATCCAATTCTGACCACCTCCCCTGCTACCTCTGTGATCTAAGCTGCTGTTAACCCTCTCACCTGGATTCCTGCAGCAGCTTCCTGTCTGATGCTTCTCTCTCATCTCCTTGTATCCCATCATCCTTTCTTCTCCACCACCTAATGGTCTGTCCATTACCCACAGCATGTGATCCAAATTTCTTACCACAAACTATAAGGTCCAGTGTCTGGCCCCTTTGGCCTAAGTTTCCTATCCCTGTTACCATCATACACTCCACCCAAGTCCTTCTGGACTCCACTGTCTTTCAATGTCCCCAGGAGCCCTTACTCCAGGGATTTCGCACATTGAAGGCTCTTTCCCATGATACTCATCTGCTCCCTCCCTTCCCTCCCCATGCTCTTCTGTTCCCTGTACAGATATCATCATTGCAGAAAGTTCTTCCCCGCCACCTGTCACTCCCCATCCCCTCACCCTGCTCTCTCTCTCTTCATACTCTTCACTTTGCTATTATCGCATACATGCCACCTTCACCTCTGAGAGGGCCAGGCAGGGCTTCCTCTGCTGTCTCCCAGTGGCTAGATTGGTCGTTGGCAAATAGTAAGCACTCAATAAACATTTGTTCCATGAATGTATGTAATTAAGAAATAAATTTAGAAACAAATACTGTAATTTAGAAACAAATACATCATTTCTATATTTGGAATACATCATGATTTGGATATTTCATAGGCATCCATTCATTCATTTATTGGAAAAAAAATGCATCAATTGGGTATCTTTTTTGTGTATATTAGATGTGGAGATTTAGAGATGGCAGAGGCCACCTGTAATTTTTTTTTTTTGTCTGGCCAGCAGCTGTTTCCCTGGTCTTTTAGGGAATTTTTCTTGGGGACCTACCTTCCCCACTTTTGCCTCAAACTCTTAAAATTTCAGTAGAGGTGACATGTTTTCCATAGTGACCAGTGAGAACATCACACACCCTTGAGGACAGTGATTGGTTCAGGGATAAACATGAAACAGGATCAGAGCCCATAAAATCAAATCCTGGGGCACCCTTGGGGTAGTGAAGAGGAAAAAATGTAAGTCCAGAGTTTGCTGGCAAACACCTTGTCACCTGAGAATAGGGCCATCCTAGTCTTAATGTCCAGCTGTGTCTGACATTAGAGCTCTTTGAGCTTTTAATTTATATGAACAATATCCACCCACCCCCAATTTTGTTTTTGTTGTTGTTGTTAATCTGGTTTAACTTTAGTTTCTGTCATTTTGAAATGCAAGTCCTTGCTGTGAGAGGGATGAACAAGTTATGGATACTTTCTGCAGTGCTCCTCGTCTCACAGAGGAAACAGGCAGGCAGAATGCAATAAGGGCTCTTGGCACGGAGTAGCCAACCGGTAAGCCCAGAGGCAGTTTGCCCGCACACGTCGTGAATCAATATTTATTGGGTGCAGCACCCCACCGCACAGTCTTACTGCAGCTAGCACTGTCAATATTTGTTCCTACCAGTGCATCTTGGACGCATTATCTGTCTTGTTGATTCACTGCTCTGCCTGTCAATTGTCATGTTATTACGCACCTCACCATGTCTGCCAACAATAACTGCAAATGGCTTTAAAGCAGCAAATACAAGCGAGCACATTATACGCCTGTCAGTGTGCCGTTGGGAGGAGAGGGAGAGGCCATGGTTGGCTTAGAGGATGACTTCACACACCATAACCACTTCTTTGATTTGTTTGGACGAGGACATGTGGGCCAACGTTGTAAACCAAGAATGCTTATTGATGGATTACATCGCTCGGCTTTCATATGCAGTTCAGTTGTGTCTTTGAAGATGTTTATTTTAATGAATCTAATTTTAGTGTGCAGTGGATTTTTTATTTTTAAGTAATGACAACATATAAAAAATGTCTCTTCCCCTCCCCCCCTAATAAAAATTCTCTATTTTCTTTTTATGATGCATGGAATTCCATCTCCTCTTTGCTCTGGCATAGTGCTATCTGGTAGAATATAGCACAAGCTAGCATATGTAATTAAAAATTTTCTAGCAATCATTTTAAAAGGTGAGGAAAAGGTGAAATTCACATGGATTTTCGACTGAGTGGTGGATCAGTGCCCCTAATCCTTGCCTTGTTCAAGAATCAACTTTACATGTTATTTTATCCAATATATTGAGAATATTATTTCAAAATATAATCCATACAAAATTTAATAAGGTACTTTTATCTTACATAATCCAGTGTGATTTTGTAGTTACAGTTATTGGACAGTATAGGTCTCAACATCTCCTATCCAGAAGTTCCCTAATATGTATAGCAAAAGTAAACAGGCTGAAAAGATTTACTTATTGACTAGTTTGCTGAAACTGCTTGTTTTCCAAATAGAATTTTCACAGCATCTTTAGTTTGCTTTCGAATACTTTTTGCATGGGATAGTTTGGTATTTTTGTTTGGAGGCATTCCATTTATACATTTACATAGAGTCATAGACAATTACACAATTCTGCCAGTGAAGCTCGGATTTAAAATAAGAATGCTTAAATGGAATATTTCTCTTGAAGGTAAAGAGATTGTCTTGAAAATTTTCAGAATTTTCACATGGACTTTCTTCTAATTATATTTGGTCAGATCCTGCTATTTAACTTTCCTTTTTCTAAAAAAAGAGGGAGGGGGAAACTTTATTAAGCCTCAGCTCTCTGGTTTGTTTTTATAATGTTTCCTAGTTATACTAATTAACAGATTGCAAAAGCAAAGCAAACTATAGTCTTAAAAGCATCTATGCTTAGGACGTTAAAAACTGAAGTCACATTAATTATACTAGTAAAATTCTTTCGATAATGGAGGGGTGCAGTGGCAAAAATAATCTAATCAGTGAACATTTAAAAATATATCGGATCTGACAGGATTACACTTAACATATTAGAATATGTACTTAACGCATTGTATTTCTGCAATGGTATCAGGGCCCATTTTCCTGGCTGGTGGCAATGCTGACTGGGGTTACTCACGCCTGCCCTGCAGTGGGCCTGCCCTCACTGGAGAATTCAAGCTGCCCAGCTTTGACTCTAACTTTATAATCCTTTGCTGAGTCTGACTTTCTTAGGCCAATAGAGGAGAGGGGTTCCTCAGGAAGATATGAAGTGAGGAGCAGGTGGCCTTTATTCTACAGAAAGAAAGGAGACATTCTTGGTCCAGGGAAATGGTGGTGACTGTTAGTCAGGTGCACCCTTTTCCTCTTTCTATTCATGGTGGTGGGCTCAGCGTGGAGGTTCTCCAGAGAAACAGAACAATGTGGGTATTATAGATATTATCTATATATATAAAAGGCTAATATGCAATGTCTACCCATGGAAGTTCAACCTGGAGTTCTATTGCTTGCTATGACATGCGTGGACCACCAGGAGGTGGCACCAAACAAAGGGAAGCCCCAGTCGTTGGCCAGGCCTATGGACCCTACCAGTACACGGATTTCATGCACTGGGCCTTTAGCATTAATATATAATTATTATAGAATACTTTATTAATATATAGTACATCAATGTATATTATATAACATTGCATATATATAAATAATTATAAGGAATCAACTTGTGCATTCTGAAGGTTGAGAAGTCCCTGGAACTGCAAATAGTAAACTGGAGGCTCAGGAGGAAGATACAGGCAGAGTCAAAAGGCAGTAGATAACCAAGCTCCTACGTAGTGACAGGCAGAGAGAGCAAAGGCACACTTACTCAACCTTTTCATTCACTCAGACCTTCAACAAGTAGATGAGCCCACCCACGTTGAGGAGGGCTATCTTGCTTCACCCTGTGTACCAGCCCAGATGTTCATGAGAGCACTCACAGATACACCTGAATGCTTACCCAGCTACCTGGGCACCCCGCGGTGATTTAATGAAACAGCCTCGGCAGGATCTTTTCACCGTCCTTTGGAAAAGTTGCTGTGTCTTTTCTTCCCATAACTCCAGTTGTGCTTTTGTAGTTAGTAATGTTGTTTCCTTAAGGCCCGTCTCCCAAGCTAGACAGCAAATGTCATGAGGGCATGTGCTCTGCCTTTAATTTTTTTTTCTTTTCATTGCAGCTTAAGGACCTGTCATAATGCCTGACGCTGACTTGTTTACCCACTGTCTTCATCTATATATTCAAATATAAACGTATCCACATAAGTAATTTCACATTGACTGTATATGAATGTAATCAAATCATAGTTTAAATATTGAAAATTTGTCCAAATCAATACACTCAGTAAATATGTATACAGTGCTACACAGTTAGTCCAGGGAACAGTCTAGCCTCAGGGCCCTGGTGAGGGACATTAGCATCAGACTGACTCGGTATGAGTTACAGCACTCCATCTCCTGAGCTGAGAAACCCCAAGCAACTCGAACTCCTCTTTGCTCCTGTGCTTCTCATTTTCCTCATCAGTAACATGGAGAAGATCACCTGTCTCTCATGCTTGTGGTGAGTCTCACAGCCTTCATGCTGAACGTGTCACCCATGCATCTATCTCTTGGCCATTTAACATGTAATTGTTGGTGCCTTCCATCTGCCAGGATGAGTTCTGGATCCTGAGATCCAGCAGTGAGTAAAGAGAAAAAGTCCCTGCCCTCAGGCAGGGAGGAAATTGGACAACAAACACACAAGCGAATACATAGTATGCCAGAAGGTCAACGTGCTATAACATGCGGGGAGGGAGACGGGAAGGGCTGGCGGGGCAGAAGCCTGGGGAGAGGGGGTATTTGCTCTTCCCACTGGCTGGTCAGCAAAGGTCTCACTGGTGAATGGACAACTGAGCAGAGAGCCAAGGACAAACAGGAGCCAGTCATGTGGCCTTGCTAGGGAGGAGCAGCCCCAGATAAGCGGCAAGTAGGAATGCCCTGGGGTGGGCGTGTATTGCAGGAGCCTCAAATATTCAGTGAGCACCTACCAGCACAGTAAATCATTGCTGTTGTGCTCCTCTCCTGCTCCTCTCCAAAAACAGGCAGGCAGTGGGTACTTTACGTCTCATTGGCACTTTGTTAGAAAAAAAAAAAATGTCAAACACATCACTGAGTTTAAAATAATGTGAGGTTCTTCCAAAACTGCTGGATAAGTAGGAAGTAACTGGAAGGCCAGAATATTATATTGTTGGCCACACTGAGGTCTGAAGGTGAAAAGGAAGGTGCTGGAAAGGTTCACCATGCTGAAGACATTCTGTTGCCATGTTGAGTGGAAGGAAGAAGGTGTTCTCAGCTACCTGTGCTCAACCCGGGTTTGGGTCTAGCTAATTTCTAATGTTGCTCCTCTTCCTTCTTGCTTAGGCTCAATTTTATGCTCACTTTTCCAACAGAACTTAAAAGAAGGGGGAAATGTTATCAGAGGCCTGCTGAGATGGTCTGGGAGCTAAGAGACTTGGCTCTAGCGCCTAGACCAAGCATGTCAAACTCGCGGCCCGAGGGCCACATGCTTTGTTTATTTGGCCCATGTTAGCCTTCGAGTTTGACATGATGGCCCTAGACCTGCGGTCGGCAAACCACAGCTCGCGAGCCACATGAGGCTCTTCGGCCCCTTGAGTGTGGCTCTTCCACAAAATACCACAGCCTGGGTGAGTCTGTTTTGAAGAAGTGGCAGTAGAAGAAGTTTAAGTTTAAAAAATGTGGCTCTCAAAAGAAATTTCAATAGTTGTACTGTTGATATTTGGCTCTGTTGACTAATGAGTTTGCCGACCACTGCCCTAGACCCTTAGTGGCTAATTATTTCCCTTCTCTAGGTGTCATTGCCTCGCCTGAAAGTGAAGGGATGCCATTAGAGAAGGATGTGTCAGGCTGTCACCTTGGTCTTCCCGCACAGGCATTGTAGTGCCCGATAAACAGTCCTATTCCTAGGCTTTACCCCAGACCTAAAGAGCCATCGTCTCTGGGATTGAGACCGTTGGAATCGGCACTTTTAATAATGTGCATGCTCTTCACATTTGAAAAAAAAACAACAAACTGATTCGTTCTAGAGAATTTTTGTTTCAGAATTTGGGTTGCAACCAACTAGTGGGTCATGAGTCCATTTAATCGGTTCTGATGACCATTAGCAAAAAGAGAAATATTACAGGTAGCATTAAGTGCACTAGGCTAGACTCCGCCGTGTTATTATCTAGGACGAGCACTGAATGAGATTTTTCAATGTGTGTGTGGCCACTGAGCCATGCTATAACATGTATGCTAATTTTTTTTAGACATGGCTTTTAGCCAAAATAGTTAGAGACACTATTATAGAGCATCCATATTTAATGGCTGTGCAATGTGGTCTGTGTAATTGTCCCTCCAGAAGGTGGTATTATGTGTGGGCCACTTAGATCCAACCCAGACAAACACGCAGAGCTATGGAGTCCCTGAGTAAATGTCTCCTCTCGCACTGATGGGTCTTAAAGATTATGTAGGCCTCTATACATCTGCGCCATTTTTTTTCTCTCCTCTGCCCCAACCCCCCGAAAGCACGAGAAAGGTTCCCAGTGAGTATTTGAACAGAAAGGGAGCACTTCCCCTCCCATGTCAGCAAACGCCTGCCTTTGATAGCCCAGCTTTTAGCTGAGCTCTGATTCAAGCCGGGGCTTGTTTGATGAAGCAGCCCTGTCAGAGCGCTCCGCCGTAAATGCCATAAACCTGTTGATTTAAGGGGTTCAGTGTATACTGTAGGTCATCAGCCCCAAACACAGCACATGGTTTTTGATCTGAGGATTCAGCTCTCCATTGTAAATCTGTCAGCCTGGGCTGTCGAGTCAGCTACTGAGAGCAGAACGTCTGTGATACTGTTTATCCTGTCATATCAGCTTAGGTGAACAGTTTTTTGTTCCCCTCCCCTGTTAAATGCTACTTTTGACTCTAATGCAGTTCCTTATCTCTGCTTTCTGCACCGTCTGTTTCGGTGGGACAGGGCTCCAGGCGATGTGGCTTTAGCCTTTTGACTAAAACGTGGCCACTCAGTTTACCAGGTGCTTCTGAAATCCTGCATAGCTCTTCTCTCCTTTAAAGAATATTTCGTTTTCTGCTCCAAAACGTTAATTGGAATAGCATAAATATAAATAGGTGCACAGATAATGAGTACAAAGTGCAATTCATTTTTGCAAAGTGGCCTCACTCATGGAACTGCCAATTCAATTAGAATATAGAAGTCCTTGGCTGCCTTCTCTCGGATTCTCAAATATTACCATTACTAGAAGCCCGGTGCATGAATTCGTGCACGGGTGGAGTCCCTCAGCCTGGCTGGCAATTGGGACCAATGGGGGGGCTGCCCCCCCCCCACCCCCAAAATCAGGGTGATTGGGAAGGTTGGCCCCAGCAGCAAGCTAATCAATACCCAATTCTGTGAGGAATCGGCCTCCCTCCTTCCTCCTGTAAGGGTCCAGGGTGCAGATGAACCAGATTCAGGGTTGCCAGGGCCCTAGCAGCAAGGTCTGGGTCAGTGCGCCTTATAGCTACTGCAGGTCATCTGGTCGTTCCGGTCATTCTGGTTTTTTATTCTTAACGGTCACTTAGGCTTTTATATACGTATAGATAATGAGTTCAATCACTGATGCAGGTGCCAGAGGTATGTTCTTTTTTATTTAGACTTCTTGAACTTTGTTTTGTTTTTCTTTTGTTTTGTTAATCTTCACCCAAGGATATTTTTTCATTGATTTTCAGAGAGAGAGAGAGTGGAAAGGAAAGGGAGAGACACAGAGAGAGAAACATCGATATGAGAGACATATTGATTGTTTGCCTCCCACCTGCACCCCAACCAGAGCTGGGGATCAAGCCTGCAACTGAGGTACATGCCCTAGACCAGAATTAAACCCAGGACCCTTCAGTCTGCAGGCTGATGTTTTATCCACTGAGCCAAACTGGGTAGGGCTTCTTGAAGTTTTCAGTGCTTCCTAGTTAAGTGACTGGAAGGCATTTTTAGTTTTGGGAAAATTCTTGGCCATTATATTTCATCTGCTTTATGTTGTTTCACCTCCTCTTTTGAGACTCCAATGGCACATGTACCACACATATATTTTCAAATTACCCGAAGCATGTATCGGTATGTTATGCGCTTTTTATTGACCTGTTTTCCAAAACAGTAATCCTCCCTTTAACTGAGTCTGAATTTTTGTGAAATCACCTGAGTTCTTAATTTCAATGATTAAGAACTAAAACATGACTTTTGAAATAAATTTTGCTGTTCGAGTGACATTTTTCTCACCTGTGATTTATTTTCCTGGGCCTGCTAACTTCAGTTACTTTAAAGTGGCTAGTGACATCAATATCAGCTTCACCTGAGCCTCTCTAGGGTTCCCCCCCACTTTGGTCCTGTTTATTATTATGCCTTTTGATTTTAATTACATGGTGAGCTTTATGTATGAAATGTTATAGAGATTCCAGATGATCCTTTATCTTCCTAGGCAGTCAAGTAAGGGAGAATCTGCCAGGTAGATCCATTTAACCCAATCAATGTTTTGAGGGTAAAACTTCAGTTTGTGTAGTCTAGTCCACTTCCTGTATTCCATTCTACCTGTGCTGCACTGCTTCCGGCGGGCTCAACGGGAGACTGCAGGTCCTTACCAGTTTTCTTCTTCCTCGGTGGTTGCTGAACCCCATTTACTTTTTATCTCTCCATGAAACTGCCAACACCTTAGGTTAGCCCCCTCAAACTTTGGCTTGTCACCTTTTATTAAGGAGAACATTCCTCAAAGCAATAAGCATTTCAGACTATTGGATTCACTCCTTTGTACTTCTCTTCTCTGTAGGATGTTGGCCCTTCAAGTGCTGGACATTTTGGTAGCCTCACACAGTTTCTGTCTTCCTTGTTTCTTGACTCAGCAGAAAGTTATGTTCAAGTTTCTATCTCTTTTCAAAAGTCTAGATAGTCATTTAATATCTGATTAACAGAAGTGTTTTGGGCTGTGGGGTTGGAAATCTTATAAAGCTTATCTAGTTGTTATCAAGGATGATCTACTGTAAGATAGTTTCAGTTTAATTTTTTATTAAGGACCCTATAGAAAAGAAGCAGACTTCCACTGCACACCTGTTTTGTGGTTGGCACTGTGAGGGCCTGAGAGACAAAACGCACAGGTATTGACAAAGAGGACTCATCATTTTCATGTAATGCCATCTTATTTTTTATGAAGAGTTGTACTTAAGGTAATGGAATTTTTCATCCCCCTTTCAGAATTCCATCCACATATGTTAAGATTTAAAAATGTCTTTCTTGGTCCAGGGCCTAATATTTTGAGTGTTCTGCTATCCTACCTTTCAATTGATAATAACAAATAATTTTTTAAATATATTGTGAGTGCTTTGCTTTGTTATTCTGCTATGTCTTAATATAACCACATGCTAGGGTTCCTTATTATCACCATTTTACAGAAGCAGAAATGGAATATTAGGTGTTGTGAGCTGAATTAATTGGGCATTGCAAGAGATTTTCCCAAGTGGGTTGGAGAGGTGCTCAAAATATTGAAAAAATTCCATTGTTTGAGTTTAATTTTCATTCAGGATGGATATTTTGGGATGTCTGGACCTGAATTTAGGTTCACTTTGCTGTCAACACACTCCTGAGGCATCCAGTTTTCTCTCCCTGCACCGACAGACCCCACAGGGTGACCAGATGCTGCTTCAAGACAAAGTCTTAAATATCCCCTCTCCTTTGCATTCCCCCTGTCTGCACATCAATGCCACTTTTAGTCAGAGCTGATCTGCCCAAGATCACTTGGAATTCTTTTCCTCACCAATGGCTGAGGTGATTAACAGCAGCGCTAAAAACATTGTTTTCTGGAGGAACTGGCCTTGGTAAGATTTTGTTCAAATATCCTTTTCACCAAAGAAATCTTCTCTGATGCTCCCGCACTGAGTTAAGGACTCATTCTTTGTACTCTCGGGCTTACATTTGTCATCATGCTGTATCGCCATGACCTGTTGGCTTGGCTCTCATCCCCCCACGAGATAGGTAACTCCTAAGGCAGTGGCCTGCAAACCACGGCTCACGAGCCACATGCGGTTTGTCGCTCTGTTGACTAATGAGTTTCCCAACCACTGGACTAGACTAAATGTTACCGTGTAGTTGGAAGCTGTGAGGATTAGGCAATTGTGGCATATTGTGTGCAAAGAGGTAAAGGGTAGTAAGGAAAGAGACCAGATCATAATCTTTGCAGTCTCAGATCCTGGCACAGAATCAGTCACACTCGATGCAAAGAATGACAGAGTGGACTGTGTCAGAAACGCATTTGAAAAGTACAGGGATAGAATGACCTGGACTGGGCTTTGAGAATTTATAGCCTTTCATTATACAAACAGAATAAGCAAACAAAGAACTTTTGCATTATTCTAAGTCCCATCTACCCTGTATTTGAGAATCAAGTCATGTTTGCTATTGTTTCTCATGTTGATTTTTTTTAAAAAAAAATATTTAGCTATGGAGTTTATAGGCAGTTTTCAATGATTTTATTTCTTGTTTTCTTATTATATTACTGTCATTGGTTCAGTTACTTATAAAAAACAACCTTGAGTCCATGTGATAATATACCGTGTTTCCCCGAAAATAAGACATCCTCCGAAAATAAGACCTACTTACAGGTTTCCTTCTGAGTGAAATATAAGGCATCCCCCCAAAAATAAGGCCCCCCTAGGCTCTGTCTCAGAATGCTATTGCTAAACATGAGAGATTTGGTCCACTGATTCTGAAAGAAATGGAGTCACAAGAAATTCACCAGGAAATTCAGGAATTGGATCGTTATTATGATGTTCCAGAAGATGATGACATGATTGTCATTGAATAAATGAGTAAATTCTTGATACTGTAGGATTCACAGTTTGTCTGGTTTGTGTTGACAACTACCGTACTACCGTACCGTATACAGGTAATAAATTTCCTTTATTTTCATTTAACAATAAATGTGTACCATATTCTTCTTCATGGAAAAATAAGACATCCCCTCAAATTAAGACCTAGAGCATCTTTGGGAGCAAAAATTAATATAAGACACTGTCTTACTTTCGGGGAAACAAGGTAGTAGGGTAGAATTGAGGTTCACACTTAAAATCCCTTTTCTGTCAAACATAATACTTTGTAATCCTGCGAAGGTATCCTCAAAAACCCTTTCTTATCTCTCTTCTCTGGTCACAGGCATTCATTACCTCATGGAGCTTTATGATGTTGCAACAGGAATGCAGAACTCAATTCAAGCTCTTGATTCATTCATTCATAGCTTTTTCTTCTCTACTCCCTCCCCCTCCTCCTCCTCTGTAGTGGACACTGGATTCTTAAAGACCAAGGCCTTTGATTTACAAGAACCAGCAGTGGAGGGCTTTTCAGAGGTCATACCCTGATGAAAGCTTGCCCCATGTAACTCCAGTTGTCCTCAGGTCTCCATTCCACCCCGAGGAAAGCCCTCTCCGCACTGGATTCGTTCAGGTCCCTTTGGTTACATGTTCACAACACCATGTCTCTACCTTTCACAGTACTCATCTTCATTCATAATTGTACACTGAATTGTGTGATTCTTTGAGTATTGTTATCTCTCCCACTAGACTTTAAGAACTGCAAGACAGGACTCTGTCTGATTTCCCTCACAATATCTAACATATACAAGTGCTCGTAATAAATATTTTGGATGCCATGGATAACTTTCTCCCCTAATAGTTATGCTGGCTGAGACATGAAGATCATTTAGATGTTGTTCAAAGGACCTAACTTAGCAACAGGCTGTATTCCAGGCAGAGGGATCTGGATATTCAAAAGCAAGGAGACTGTTGACATTTAATCACCTGGGTCCCAAAGATCTCCCACCCCCTTTTCCTTTCCCAGGCTCATATGTACTATAGTGGAATGTAGTGGGATGAAAGCATAGGCTCTAAACATAGACAATCTTAAGTTCAAATCCTGCCTCTCACACTTAATAGCATGTTACATTGCTAAACTTGCTTAAATCTTCATTTCTTTACACTGTCCCCCAAATATGGATAAAATTTTCCCTACATTCAAATATCATTATGTGGATTAAACAAAATGACTCAGAGAAAGCATTCTCCATGTATGCTTGCATTATTATTTCCAATAATATCAAATCTTAGCCCAGGGATAAAGTCTCTCTTGGCTTACATCATTCCCCCTCTTAAAGGTACCAGTACCCTCCTATCATAAATTCCTGTATTTTCATCTTTTCTATATGATATTGGGCAAGTGACTTAGCTTCTTTGTGCATCAGTTGTCTTAACTATAACATTGACATTGTTATTATGTGTCTCATATTTCTAAAGAACATGAAATTGAGTTAATGCATGCAGAAGGTTTTAAACCATGCTTGGCACATAATAAGAGTTAACATATTAGCTTTCCTTGTTATGATTTATAGTGATGATTATAAAAGTAATACTTATTAATGCTGTACCACTATGTGATTGCCCAGTAATTGCTTCATGTGTATTTGATAGAGATTGTATTTTTATGACATTGTGGGGCATTCCCCACAGGGAAGCCAGATGCTGGGGTAAAGAATTCAGGGCATTCAACCATGGCCAGAGTTCTTGGTCTTGAGCCAGGCATCTCTGAAGTTAGGATACTTTTGTAAAAATAAGAACTGGAGAGTTAAAGCTTTGTATGTGTGGGTGGGTTTTTTTTTGTTTTGTTTTTTTTCTGTGAGTGTTTTTGTTTGGGGGGGGGCAACAAATGCTAATCCAATCTTCCTTTGTTTTATAAAAATTTATTTTTTTCTACTGTTCATCTTTAGATTAATTATCCATGTTGATCAAATGCAAGTTTGTATAGCCAAAGGAAGAGAAGGCACATAAACGTTCTTCAGCTTAGGCTGATTTTTAAAGTTGTTTATGTACTATTAAAAACGACATTAATTATTACTAGACCCGATACTTAAATCTGGGGCTTAAAATGGGACTCTCTGGGCTTCAGTTCCCATTAGTAACCTCAGCAGTGCTCAGCGGCGGGCTCCTTCTCACTCCTCCTGCCCGAGTGTCCCAGGCCACACTACAGGCTTTGCAGGAGTCCTCTGTGTGGGAATCTGTTTGGAAGGATGTCCCAGGACTGTGAGCATAAGGCACACTGCTGGGTTCTGGGGTTGCCTCCGGGAAGAGGACAGGAATGATCAGAAGTGAGGCATCTCCCAGTAGGAGGGTCTGCTCTGGGTGGAAGACAGTAGTGGGTCATATTTTCTGCTGTGACAGGAAACTTAGGCACTTGGTGTCTGATGAGGGCAGTATAATGGTGATTAAGGCTCTGGAGCCAGATCATGTTCAAATCCCAGTTCCACCATTTGGTGGAAGGTTACTTAAGTGCTCTGGACCTCAGTTCCCACATATCTCAAGCAGGGTGCAAATTATAACTTACTTCAAAGGAATGATGAATTAATTTAGGCGAAGTTCTGGAAATGGCACCTGGTCCACAGGAAACATGCTTGCTGTGATTACCTTGGATCATTGTGCCTCGACTCTTGCCTAAATTTGTTTTTTTCTCCAAAGTAAAACCCAAGACAAGGATTTGGGTGCTACTGATTTGGGATGGTTTACTGGGGAGGTGATCCCAGAAGAGAGAGGGCAGGGAGAACATGACAAGGAAAGAAAAACAGTATTTGGGTGCTTTCTGGAGGATTCTTTGGGGGCCACAGGGAGCTCAGTTCTGCTAAGCTCTTTTGAGAAGCACATGGATGTCTCCTGGCGCTTTCCCAGGAGGGTGCCTTTCACTGAGTCCCATGCTCCACTGGTTGAGGATTACCCCAGAGGCTGTAACTCACTCCGTCCTCAATGCTGGACTGGAGGCTGAGCGGGCAGTGGCACAGAAGAAAGCCATGAGGCAGACATGCAAAGAGACACAGTGCTGGCTTGAGGTGGACGTGATCATCTGGGCATAGAAGTCTGAACTGTCCATGGTGGTTGGGTTGAAGCCAGGGGGACTGAGGGGATGTGATCTGAGTACCGCAGAGCTTCTATGAGGTCCCGGGTCAGGGGTGGACTTTCCACCATGCAGGGTCAGAGGGTCCAATTTAAATGTTATTAACTTATTCCAGAAATCTGCTGTGGACATTATGTCACTCTACCACCATATACTTCTTGGTACTGGAAGGTCTTTGTACTTATTTTAAAGAGAGAGATACCTGGCCAGGTATTCAGATAAGCCACTATCCTCTTAAAGATAGATCCATGTAGGATTCTAAACTGTAGATAGCAAAGTTATTTGTAATTAATTTGTATAAGGGACAGAATTTTGGGGGGCTGATTACAGTTGTAGTTGGTAATTATCTCTAGTAGTAGTAGTAGTAGTAGTAGTAGTAGTAGTGACATAGGTGCTCTTATTTTGGGTAGTTTATTTTAAAGAGAGGGAGAGGAATAGAGAGTTAGAAACATCAATGAGAGAGAAACATCAATCAGCTTCCTCCTGCACACCCCCTATTGTGCCTCATTTATGAATTAAACTTCATCATAGGCATGTATGAATAGAAAACCCACAGTATATATAGAATTCAGCACGATTTGCAGTTTCAGGTATCCACTGAGGGGCTTGAGACGTATGCCCCACAGATGAGGGGGCTGCTGTACTCAGCATCTCCCCCAACAGTCATTCTCTACCTCTTCCTCATCAAACCTAAACCTCTGGATTCTACAGATTTCAAACCCTCCCTTTATTCAGTTCTTGAATTTTCACTTCTTAACCCATTTTTATCGGTTTTCTACCTAGAACAGCAGTTCTCAAGCATAGGAATTTTGACTCCAGGGGACATTTGGCAATGCTTGGTTGTCACACCTAGGATTGGGGGACAAGCTACTAGTATCTAGTGAGTCAAGGCCAGACATGCTACTAAGGATCCCATAACGCACAGGACAGCCCAACACCACAAAGATCAATGTCAATAGTGCAGATGCTAAGAAACCGAGGTCTGCCCTGACTAGTTTGGTTCAGTGGATAGAACATTGGCCTGCGGACTACAGGGTCCCGGTTTTGATTCAGGTTAAGGGCATATGCCTGGTTGCGGGCTTAATCCCCAGTAGGGGGCGTGTAGGAGGCAGCCAATCAATAATTCTCTCTCATAATTGATGTTTTTCTCTCTCTCTCCCTCTCCCTTCCTCTCTGAAAAAAAGAAAAAAGAAAAAAGAAAGAAACTGGGACTAGATCCAATGCTTTAAAACTATTATAACCAAAGTTACCATGTCTCCTTTTCGCTGAAGCGGGCACATTGCCATCAGCCCTTAGGTTGTCCGTTAGAAGTATTTGACCATTTGAACATGGCCTTCTGGAAGCCTTGCACATCCTTGGAATATGTGATTGTTACACCACCCCCTGGTCTCTTGCTATGCTTTTGGCTGCTGCTGCTTGTTTCTTACCCTTATCATTCTTTTCATCAGTTGTCCCAAGCTCAAGTCCTGAGGCCAGGCAGGATTCGTGAAGAAATGAAACAGTCTTGATGCATGTGGGAGGGTACAGAGGAGTCAGTGGTGTGCAGGGCGGGGTCGCCATCTAAGGAGGGGCCCTCCAGTTTCTTGTCACCTCCAGATTCTCAGGAATGAGATACAGGGTCACCAGCCTCTCTGAGTTTCCCAGACAAGCCTTACACCCGGACAGTCTGTGAAGTCTTTCCATGTTTAATGCGGGCGACTGAGCCAGCATTTTCGTAAGAAGCTCAGGGTGGACAAAGCAAAGCACATCTCTGTGTTACCAGAGTGTAACCACTTCTGTCTTAATGATCAGAATTTCCTGGGGATCTTTCTTTTTCTTTTCTTTTTTTAAAAATATATTTTATTGATTTTTTTTTTACAGAGAGGAAGGGAGAGGGATAGAGAGCTAGAAACATCAATCAGTTGCCTCCTGCACACACCCCCTACCCCCGGGGATGTGCCCACAACCAAGGCACATACCCTTGACTGGAATCGAACCTGGCACCCTTCAGTCCGTAGGCCGACGCTCTATCCACTGAGCCAAACCGGTTTCAGCAGGATCTTAATAAACCTCATTTTCTTCTCAGGCTCTGTATAGTGGCAGGTTTACCCAGTTTATTGGAATAGATTAATATCAATATGCTAATGACTCTAAATTCTACAAGGTCTGTGTATCTAGTCAATATAGATCTATTATGCTTGTTAACAGGATGGAGTTCATTATGCTTTTTTTTTTTTTTTTAAAGTGTATTGATTTTAGAGAGAGAGAGGAAGACAGAAGGAGAGAGAGATAGAAACATAGATGTGAGACACAGCATTGATCAGCTGCTCCTGCTTCCCCTCTACCTGGGATCGAGCCTGCTACCTGGCATGTGCTCTTGGTTGGGAATCAAACCAGCAACCTCCAAACTTAGCTTAGTGGCAGTATCGTTGTCATGAGATTTATCCAAGGTGTGATTATTGCTAATTGAAAACTTTTCCCAATACCCCGCCGTGAGGACTTGAAATATAGTCAGCACTGGCAATATTTGACGGTCTCTATGGAGACTGAAAACACACACACACACACACACACACACAACAAAAAACAAAAAAAGCAACCTCCTGGTGCAGGGGACCACGCCCAACCAGCTGAGCCACACCAGCCAGGGATAATTATGCATTTGCAGTGTAACATCTGCTGGGTGATGGTGATGAAACCGATTACAGAATAGAAAAACTTAACGTGATGTATTAACATAATAGCCACAGCCATTGGGAAGTCTGACATCCTCTTATATTTGTACTTAGGAAAATTGGAAAAACGAGGATCCTGCCCCCTTTTTTTCTATAAATTTCACTCATAAAGGAATAAAAAAAATGTGCCAAGTTCTTCTTTTTCTATATGGTTGGTTTTTCTTATTTCCCACATCTAAACCAGATTCTGAAACTAATTTTTATTCTCTGCTGTACTTGTGGTAATAATAGCATCAGATCTGGAATCATGAGTGTCTCCAAAAGAGACACAGATTGGCCCATGTTTAGTGGACAGAACTGGAGTATTGTTTAACTCGAGCTCTCTGAAAATAATAATGGTTTTGGAATCCACCTGGTTTGTGATTTGGGTTTACAAAATAAACCAATCCCCGATTCTCATAAGTTTTCCTGGAGCCTAGATTTCCCCTGTGTGCCGGAATTTAGAGCTCACTCTTTGCAGGTTTTCTCCTGACCAATCGTCTTACCTTCAACATTTGTTTTTCCATTAAGGTTTTTACCTTTGAATATTTCCTGCGGTTTTGGGCTAAAATGATTTTTCAACCTTGTGGTTCTGATAACAACTTCCTTCAGAAATTACACTAATCATGTGAAACTGGTACATAACCCATATGGTGTCTGGAAATAGTTATTTTTAAATGACTTTATGCTGAAATGTAGTCATATTTTTGTAAAAAAAAAGAAAAAAAAAAGGCTGTGATCTGTTTTTAATTTGCAGCAGTTTGAAGCCATATTGATTTTTTTTTTTTTTTTGTTGATATTTCAAATTTCCCTTTATGGCAAACGCAGTAAGTCGATTAACCTCTTGACTTCCCTTGCAGTCAAGTGGCAATAGCTTTATTTACCCAATTGGAATGTCTAGAGATTAAAAATTCTTTGGTTCAATGCACAGCTTGGCAGAGGGTGGTGTGGGGCGTTTCAGACACATGGCTGTGTCTAGAGCTGCAGCCTGGTAGCCAAATGGTTAGCGAACACCCCAGCCTTCCCATTTTCCCGCACCAGCTGGGTGGCCCTGGGCAAGTTGCTTCATTTCTGCTGAGTCTCGGTTTCCTCATCTACGAAATGTTAATAGTGTTTTTCCTACCAGAGAACTCCATGAGATGAAGCATCTTGGCACCTCGCCTGGCTCACAGCGGGAAGTGCTTCGTAAGCATTGGAAAATGCTGCTCCTAACACTGGTCCTCATAGTAACGGCGGTGGCAGTAGTAAGAGTAGTAGCCATCCATCACATTTCTCTAGAGTGGGTCTTAAAGCCTTTTTTTTTTTTTTTTCAATTTAGGTTTCTCCAGAGTCCTGTTTGCTATTGTCCATTCCATCTTTTTATTAACATTTTTTCACATCGTTCTCGATGTCAGGGCCTTTGGTTAGGTACAAGAGATGGAATGATTGTTTTTTAAAAGGTATGTTCCTGCCCTTGTGGGATTTATAGGTTATAATCTTGCGGGAGCAGATCTGTCCATTAAGGAATCCTGGAAACATGCAATTACAGCTTCGGTAAGTGCTTCCATAGAAAGGTGCACGGAGCGAGGAAGGCATGCGTGGTGGAGGGGGTGCGGAGGAGGCCGCCCT
Source organism: Pipistrellus kuhlii (assembly GCF_014108245.1). NCBI lineage: Eukaryota > Metazoa > Chordata > Mammalia > Chiroptera > Vespertilionidae > Pipistrellus > Pipistrellus kuhlii. Next base: position 13,982,161 of record NW_023425482.1, read on the forward strand.
GAGGAAAGCTGTCATTAAGCTGAGACGTGATGGGAAGAGGAAACGTCACGAACCTGCTGGTAGAGGGCATGGCTCGTTCCTTAGGAGGAGGAAGTCTGGCAAGGCTGGAGGATCCAGTGAGGCCGCCATGGTGGGGCTACGCTGGGTGGCGGCTTGGTGCTGCTGCAGTGGTGGGTAGGGCCGACCCCAGGGACCTAGGGCGCTCTCAGAGCACTTAGGCCTCCTCCCTACCAAGCACTCTCCCTCCCCACCTCCTTCCTCCATCTCAACACACATTTACCAACTGATCATCAGTTGGAAAGAAGATATAGGGATGGTTTCTAGTTTCTCCTGAGGTCTCCTTTGGTGCTGTGGCTTAGTCTCTCTTTCCTCAGACCTACTTGGGCTTGTAATAAGATAGTGGTGAAGCTAGGCTGATAAGGGAAGACGATTCATATTCTTCCTGTGCCTATGATTTTCTGAATGTTGAGAGCCCAGATATGGAGGGAACAGGGGTTGTAACTTAGGTGAAGATGATCTTGTTACCTTGCCACTTTGCTGCACACCCAAGGGTGAGGAGAGCTGCAGTGGTTCACCCGTGGAGCTTATAAAGGCAGTTGCTACAGGACCATCCCAGACTTGATGAGTCACTGTCTATCATGGTGTATGGCCTGTGCAGTGATAATCAGCTCAGGCTCCCCAGAGGTCCCAAGGCATGCTGCTTCAGATCCTCAGCTCTGCAAAGGCGGAGTCCACACTTCTGTGTGTTTGGACCCAAACACCAGAGATCTCTATTATATTAATAACTAGAGGTCCAGTGCACAAAATTCATGCACCCAGCGGGACGGCAGGGGGTCACTCAGCCTGGCCTGCATCTTCTTGCATTCCAGGAGCCCTTGGGGGATGTCTGACTGCCAGCTTAGGCCCACTTCCCATGGACATCCTTAGCGCTGCTGCAGAGGCAGGAGAGACAACCACCACCACCTCTGCGCTCGCCAGCCATGAGCCCAGCTTCTGGCTGAGCGATGCTCCCACCAAGGGGCAGCTCTTGTGTTGAGCATCTGCCCCCTGGTGGTCAGTGCATATCATAGCAACCAGTCATTTGCCATTCAGTCAATTTGCATGTTAGCCTTTTATTATATAATATTCCTCAAAGACAAATATGCCTTTGGTTTTTAATGCAAAAAGAAGAATATAAAATAAATTTGCATTTATTAAACGTGTGTGTATGCCTATACATATATGCATGGGTATGTGTGCCTTTTTTTGTCACCTGTTGGTGACAAAATATCCTATTTTGTATTTTATGAAATGATGTTGCTAAAAGAGTGCAGTTTGGGGAATAAATGGGGAAATTCATGTAAATATCAATCAACTAGGTTTTTATTGACAGGTTCAAGAATTTCAAAAGCCTTAAGAACTCCCTGCTTTTTATATTAAATGTTTTCTTGAAAAATTTCTTATAAGTTACATTTTGAGTGGGAATCTTTTGTTAGCAGTGCAATTTTTATTTCTTTCAAATTGAGGTACAATTAACACATAGCATTGTATTAGTTTCAGATACAGCATAATGATTAAATTACTGCAAAACGATCAACACAATAAGCTGATTGACATCGACCACCATGCATAGTTAAAAAGTTTTTTTTTTTCTTGTGATGAGGACTTTTTAAAGATTTACCCTCTTAGCAGCTTTCAAATATGCAATACCAATCTGTTCACTGTATCTCTGAGTTGGCATTTTGTTTTTTTCTTTTGCTTTGTAGATTTCACTTTCTAGTATAAGTGAGATTATACAATATTTGTCTTCTCTGTCTGACTTAGTTCACTTAACACAATGCCCTCATGGTCCATCCATGTTTTTGCAAATGGCAAGATTACCTTCTTTTTATGGCTAAATAATATTCTGCTGTGTATGTGTGCCACATCTATTTATTTATTCATCCACTGATGGATACTTAAGTTGTTTCCATATCTTGGCTAATGTAAATAATACTTTTAAAGTAGTATTTTCATTTTCTTAGACTAAATACCCAGAAGTGATATTTATGCTGGATCATGTGATAGTTCTGTTTTTAATTTTTTGAGGGACGTTCCTACTATTTCTCATAATGGTTGCACCCATTTATATTCCCACCAATTATCCACATTCTTGCCAATATTTGTTATTTCTTACCATTTGTTAAAAGAGAAAGCTATTTTATTCTTATTCCTAAGGTAAATCAGGTGTACTTAATCTCTGATAGATCTTTTTTGTTCTCCTTTCTATTTATTAGGATATTACAAAATTCCTTTTGACACACATTTCTAATGCCTACATCATATTTGCTTCCTTCCAAAACTTTCTTCTCAAAAATAACACTGATAACTAATATTATTCTACGTGCGAGTATTGAACAAATATCTAATCCTCTCATCAGCCGCCCACATAAAGCTTTTGTCTTTTCATTTTTAAAATGAGACTACTGAATTTCAGAAAAGTTAAACAACCTGAAATTTATGATCAGTGTTTAAAACTAGGCTTAAGTAACTTCTTGCCTATTCTGTGACTCTGGGCTGTCTCCACACACAACACAATGAATAGTTTATTAACAAACACCTAAGTACAGGAACCTAGTTGTGAAGTTATGTTCAAAAATCTCTTGGCAACGAGATCAGTACCCCCCCACCCCCACTCCACCCAAATGGCTGCTAAGGTTGTATGTTAATGTACAGTGATATCAAGTTTAATGGTTTCTGGGGGGCAAATTTTTATAACAAAGTTGATGGTCTCGAAAAAAAACACACACAAAATTATCATTAATCATGCGGAGCCCTGTTAACGTGAGTCAAATATCTCAGCAGCAACAATCCCATTGGGCTCCATGCAGGGTTCATAGCCAGGACATTTGTCAGTGTCAGAGGATGCTGGAAGGAAGAATGGACCTGGAGTGAGAGTCACATGAGAGGCCACTGGACCATAATGGGCCCGGCCCTTTGGAGGTGTTTTTTTCAGGCTGGATTTTATGGCAGCTCGGGGGTTGAGGAAACTGTCCACTGGGCTGTGCATGATGTCAGTGCAAACTGCCGAGCTCCTGCTGGCTCAGACCTGCCTGGCTCCCTGTTTGGGGTGGACTGCACACCTTGCATTAAGTCCATGGTGGAGTAGAGACTGTGCCAAGTTAGCAACTGACTTGGGAGGGCTGCACGTTGGGCAGATCTTGGCCACTCCATGACCTCCCATAAGTCACGCCATCCTCTGAACAACTATTTTTATTTCCATGGTGACCAGATGGTCACTGGGACCCTTTTAGTTTTATTTTTATATATTTTTAAATTACAGTTGACATACAACATTACATTAGTTTTAGGTGTATAACATAGGGATCACACATTCATAACCTTACAAAGTGATCGGTCCCATAAGTCTAGTGTCCATCTGTCACCAAAGGTAGTAATTACAGTATCACTGACTGTATTCTCTCTGCTATACTTTATATCCCCGAGACTTGTTATAATTGGCAATTATACTCCTTAACCCATTCAACTTTTTCACCTCTCCTTCAAATCACCTCACATCTGCAAACCATTTATTTATTCCTATTCATTTGCTCTCTATATCTATGAGTTTGTTTCTGTTTTATTTATTCATTTATTTCAGTTTTTAGGATTTAGATAAAAGTGAAATCATATTATCTTTCTCTTTCTCTATCAGACTTATTACACTTACCATAATATTCTCTAGGTCTATCCATGTTGTCACCAGTGACAAGATTTCATTCTTTGTCATGGCTGTGTACTATTCCATCGTATATACGTACCACATCATCATTACTCAAATTTTTTCAGTGGACTCTCAGCAATTATAAATAATGTCACAATGAACATAGGGATGCATATATCTTTTCAAATAAATGTTTTTGATTTCTTTGAATAAATGCCCATAGCTACTGGGCATTCAAGGACCTTCCATACTGTTTTCCATAGTCCCACCAAGAGTACATGAGGGTCTTTTTTTTTTCCCCTCCAAATTCTCATAACACTCATTGTTTGTTGATTTGTTGATGATAGCCATTCTGACAGGTGTGAAGTAATATTTTATTATGGTTTTAATTTGCATTTCCATAATGATTGATGATGTTGAACATCTTTTTATATGTATATTGGCTAATACCTGTGGTCTTGATACAGCATCTAGAAGTGTTCAAGAAACCTGGAGAAGGGGCTGTGTGTAAATTAAGAGTTCAGAGATGAAACATAATTTTGAAGGGGAGCGGGGCGCAGAGGAGCTTGGCTGAAGAAACTAAGTTCTCCTTGTCTCAGAGCCCCTTGCTTTTTGTTAACACAGTTTGTCCTGAGGCAAGGTGGAGATACACCTATCAAAGGGTAGGGTTTGGTACAGCTGTTCAGGTGTTTGGCCAACAGGAGGCAATAACATGTAGATTAAGATGCCCGGAACTGTCTGGCAATAAGCAATCAATTTATATATCCTTTTCAGTTTTGGGGAAATGCCTTTAGCCATTCGAGAAGGTGATAACATATATGACTCAGCCCTTGTTGAGTCCCCAAGTTCCATCAACCTTTCGATGAAACTCTTGAAGTTATAACATGCTGGAATTGGCTTCCAGCAATTGGCCATCTAAATGTCCTCTGAATTTGCAGGCCTTCCCTGAGCTAGTCAGGTTAGCATGTGGCTCCTTTTCCTCCACATTCTTTAATGACCCTAGTATTTTAGACACAGTGAACTCTCCATACTGTCTGAAAGTTTCCATGCCAGCCCACTCATCATGTCAGTATAGAAAAGGATTTAATAGTTCACATTTATTCTTTGACTTAATGCCTTATTAAACTTAATAGTAAATGAAATGCATTGCTATTATTATATTTAAAAGATATAATTTTAGTACTTAATGCAGAGGGATTTGCCAACTAGGGTTCAACAAGGACAGAAATACTCACTGATTCAACAAGTAATTTTCATGCCCAGTCTATGCCAGGAATGGTCCAGGCACTGGGAATACAGCAGTGTACTATAGTGGGAGAAAATGTACAATCATCAGCAGGTAAAGAATTACGAAGAAATGTAAGGCAGGGAGGTGGTCATGGGGAATGATGAGGTGGGGCTTTCTTATGGGGTTAGGGGGTCAGGGATGGTCTCACTGAAATTGACCCATGAGCAGGAAGGAAATGAGGGTGTGAGGCAGGTGCGGGTCAATGTTCTGGGCAGAATAAACAGAACTTATAAAGGCCCTATACAGGAGCATTATACGTAAACATCTTGAACAGCCATCAGCCGGTATAGCAGGTGCTCATTTAGTGAAGGATGACCATTAGGAAGTGAAGTCAAGGAAGAATGCATGAGTTCAGATCATGCAAATCATAAAATAAACATGACAACACCATAAAATAAACATGACAACACCATAGAGACCATGACAGGTACTTCAACTTTTACTCTGACCTGGACAGGAGCTGACCAAGAGTGATAACACTTGACTTTTCCTTTCCCATAATATTACCAATTGTGCCTGGCACATAGTATGTGGTGAAACTTTTGATTCAGTGATCCTCATTATTTTTATACAATTTCCTCTATGATGACTAAGTATCCTCTATGAGGAAGGGACTGTTTTTCTGTGACTGAAGTTTCTGTGAGCACAGGTGGTCAATGGAACCTTTTCTTAGTTAATAGCAGTATGAGTTACAATTTCTCAAAGTCGAGGCACCTTTGTCCAAATCACCAAGCCACCTTCTCCCATGATAGGGGTGGATCCCCTTTGTAAGGTTGCTGGGAAACTTAGAAAGGGACCTCTCCGTTGATCTGAAGTAAACTCCTGCGTCTCCTTGCCTTCCACCTGCATGAGGAAAATAACACCTTTTCTTTCTATTCAACTTGAAATCAAATATAGTTGTTGTCATTTTTGTTATTTTAAGATATTATCATTCCCATTATTTTTCCCCCTTTTGTTGAGTTTATCGGGATGACCCTGGTTAATAAAACTGTGCAGGTTTCAGGTGTACAATTCCACAACACATCATCTGTACCCTCTATTGCAGTGTTTTTCAACCTTTTTTTGGGCAAAGGCACACTTGTTTCATGAAAAAAATCACGAGGCACACCACCATTAGAAAATGTTAAAAAATTTAACTCTGTGCCTATATTGACTATATATCAATATAAAGTAATTCTCTTAATAGAATCAAATAACACAAGAAAGTAATTGTATAATTACTTTATTATGAAAATTAAGTAAACAAAATAGTGGAAAAATTATAAAATGCTGTCTGGTCTGCACCTACGGCACACCAGGCAACATTTCGAGGCACACTAGTGTGCCGTGGAACAGCGGTTGAAAAACGCTGCTCTATTGTGTGTTCACCACCCCAACTCAAGCCTCCATCACCATTTACCTCCCCTATACCTTCCTTTTCCCTCTAACCCCAGCAGACTATAGTTTGTTCATAGGAACTTTGCAGGTATTAAAAGGGAGATCAATAGAACCTTACTGTTAACTCTCCCCCTCCTCCTCCCCCTGGCTATGGGTACTTTATCAGAAACACCCTCATAATTACCATAATTACTTGTTATTTGACATTAGGTGGCTCCAACTTGTTTGCAGCAAGCCTCTTTTACTTTTATCTAAGACTAGGGAATCATGAAGGATTGGCTTCTAATCTTGCCTTCCTATGCTTCCAAATGTATATATGCCATGACAATGAATTTATGCTTGTAAGTAGATTGAAATTCCTATCTTTAGAAGTAGCTTGACATCTTTTAATTTAAAAATAAAAACAAAATATAAATGTGTGGGACCACGGACAACTTACTGAAGTTGATGGGAGGATGGGAGCTTGGTGCAGCCAATATAATTTTCTGCTCTGTCCAGCGCGGTAGCCACTAGCAACTTGCACTTGGAAAGTGGCTAGTGTCGCTAAGAAACTGCACTTTTAATTTTGCTTAAATTGTGTTAATTTAAGCATAAATAGCCACATGTGGGTAGTCCTAACTGTATTGGACAGTATAGCATTGTGGGCTGAAGGAGTTGTCTATAGGAAGTCAGCAGAGTGGGTGACAAAAATGATATCAAAAGCTCTTTTCATCATTGATTTGTCCAGTTGCCTACCAAAGAGATCTGAGTACCTTCCTTAACTACCCAAACCCAATAATTAAACCCTTGTAAGTCTACATCTTCTTTTTCCTAATTCGTATGCTTTATTCCATTTTTACTGCCATTGCCTAATCTCCATTGCCGTTTTCTCCTGCAGAAACCAAGGAGGGATTGCTTACGCCTGATACTTGTCTTCCTTTCAATGAATTCCTCCTCCATTGCAGCCACATTAGCTACTCAGGGTTAAGTCCCTGATGACACTCCCATTTTCCTCAGGATGAAGCTCAGAGTCCTGAGCTTTAACTAACATAATGGCTTTTTGGCTTTGTACGTTGTAAAGCTTTGACTATTTGGACATCAGATTAATGTACGTTTTATTAATGATATTTATATTTGGAATTACATGTGAGTACACATTATCTTTTTAGTATTTAGGCCTTTTAAAAGTCTGTCCTTTTCTGCTCTCAAAAGCATGTGCATGCCAGTGCACATAACCATTCTACGCTTGACAAATCAAACAGCTGCAGGCACCAGCGCTCTTTCTCTCTCACCTCTGCTCCCTCACCTGGATGCCCCGCCCCACCCCCAGCTCACCTGGCTGACACCAGCCTTATTAAAGACTAAGCTTAGATATTCCCTCTTCTAAGAAGCTCTTCTAAGAATTTGCTAAGTGCCCCTTTTTCGATGTCCCCAGCTCCTTGTGGGTATGGGAGAGGGGAGGGCAAACAGAGGCTGTCTTTCTTGTGATGTCTGCTTAGCTGCTGGTCCCCCGGTCAGAATCTTGGCACCCTGGGGTGCAGGGGCCAGAACCATTTTATTCCTGACCCTCAGGGCCTGGGTCAGTGCCTGGTCCATTATAAAGATTTAATATTCGTGGATGAGTCAAACTGACAGTTACGTGTTACCAAGTGGGGAGTTTTCCAAAACCCCTGCCCCAAAGAAACAAACTAAAACCAAACTCTTCATCTAGGCTTTCATTTTATATACATTTTGTGGAATAGATAATGCAGAGCTTGGGATACTCTTACTTTTGTTAAATCACATCCCTGGTTCTCCACCTGATGACTTCTTTACTTAGTTGACCTCGGCCAGCTGCATTAGTGGCTGCTGTCTTGTCACAAAAGCATCAGACACTACTCTTTTGTTGTTGTTGTTAATCTTCACCTGAGGATATTTTCCCATTAATTTTTAGAGAGAGTGGAAGGGGGGGAGGAGAGAGAGAGAGAGAGAAACATCAATGTGAGAGAGACATAGGTTGCCTCCTGCATGTGCCCCGACCAGGGCTGGGGATGGAGCCTGCAATTGAGGTATGTGCCCTTGACCAGAACTAAACCTGGGACCCTTCAGTCCGAGGGCCCAGGCTCTATCCACTGAACCAAATCAGCCAGGGCGAGACACTGCTCTTGGTGCTTGGAACTTAGGAACAAAACATCAGGACAAGAACACAGCAGGGTTCCTCCTCTCTGCCACCCCACATTCTACTGGGACAAGATACATAATCCCAGTCAGTCGAGAAACCCAATACTCGCAGGTAGTGAGGCAGCAAATGAAATAGACCAGCCAGGGCTGGCTGTGTGTCGGGCACTGTTCTAACATGGTTTATGTCTTCAGTGCTCATCGCAAGCCCACGTCTTTTCATTCATCCTCAGGAAGCAGGCACAAAGGGTCGAGTCACTCAACCACGGTCACAAGTAGTGGAACCAGAACTTGAACCCAGATATTTGCTTCTGGGCTGTTGTGATGTCAGGAGGGGTGTTTTTAATTAGGTCAGGGAAGACCTTGCTGAGAAGGTGAATCCAGCCTTACAGAGAGTTTGGGGTTTCCAGTGTTCCTCCCTGAGAAAGCCCCAAACAGGTTTGGCAAGTTTC